>NW_026267104.1:6270814-6630428 GCF_014633365.1 Diospyros lotus | reverse complement strand
CCAACCCTTGCAATTTTTTAATTTACTAAGAGAGACTATTTTGGAAGAAGAGACTGGCAACTCATAATAAATCTGTCTAAATATTATTATTTAAAAAAATGAAATAATTAAGTCGACTTCGACTAAAATTTATTAAAATTATAAGCGGTACTTATGTGATTTCATTCTTTTTCTTTTCTCTCATTGCTCTCACATAAAATTATAGAAAATAATTTTTTTTTCTTAAAATATAATAAAAAAACTAAAATATTTTCTCAATATAAAAAAAATATATATAAATTAAAAATATAAAAACATTTTTTAATTATAAAATATATATAAATCTTTATAAAAAGATTTTAATTAAACTAAAACATATATCAATATACTTTCTATTTACATAAATGAATTTATAAAATTAAAAATATAAAAATGTATATTATAATCACAAAATATATATTTATAATCTTTAGAAAAATATTTGAATATATATGAAAATTAAAAAAATTAAAAATATAGCACTTGCGATGGCGGCCAAACACTAGCCACCACCAGTGAGCTGCTGTTTAGCCGTGGCTGAACCAGAGGGGAGAGATGCCGCTGATTGGAGAGGGAAGTCTCCATCGCTGCTGTATGCTGGAGCACTGAGAGAAACTGCGAAGTCTCCCTTGTCGCTGTGTTGCTGCAGATTGAAGACGACGAAGAACCTCTGTTTTGTTGGGCTTCTGAACAGAGGAGAGATCAAAAAATTGTTCTAATTTTCAAAACCTCACTGTGCTCTGCTGCGGTTTAGAGTTTGAACAAGCCATTCCCAGGCAGTTTTTTTATTAGACAAAAGGTGTACTCTAGGTCTCTCATTCTCGTGAAGTTTAACTTTCTAATTCTCCACAGATACAACCCTGTTTTCACATGTGGAACTACGGTGAACCAACATATAGAGCACGAGTGCAACATGAACGTGAGTAATAGGTAACAAGTACATACAGCAAGGACCAGTACTCCTAAAAGTCTAAGCTGTTAGTAAAGGAGCTAACAAATGTACATCGAACTCTTCAACAAGCTTCAGCTCCATCTTTCTTTCATTCTTCATTAATTTTTCTAAAGAGCACAAAAATAAAAAGATGACGGAAAAGAGGATGCAGGGGCTGAGCCATCACGTTTCATCCCCAGATAAAAATGCTACATCAAAAAGAAAATGTACTACTTTAAATATAAGCTAGACAAATTCAATGTATGCATCACTGATTTACCAAATACCCCCATTTCTATTGTTTAGATCTCATTCCCAGATTGAAGATCACAAACCATTTAAGATCAAATTAGAATCTTTAATAAGGTTTATTATTCTTAACTACGTATTGGTTCCCTCAAACCTTGCAAAATAATTTAAAGAACAAAGAAGAAACGCTGGGGAAAGAGCAACACACAGCCTTACATATGTGAAGACATGCATATGTCTTCAATAAAAATATTTCTGACATTAACAAGTATAGAAATCATACCAACCCAACAAAAATTGAGAACGCGTAAATGTAGCCAATCCATGCTGGATCACCACGTTCCATTGACTGTAAACAGAACCAAGTAAATAATAAATTTCATGGACCAAATACGAATAATAAAGATTAACCTAGTGAATACACATTACAAGTCCTAATTTTCAGTTATGAAGTGGGGTATCATTAAGGAAGTACTGTATTAAGTAAAACTTCCTATGAATCCATTTCTTTGTAGCCAAAAGAATGTTCTTTATGTTGCTTTAGGTTGAAACAGACACTTGTAAAAAGTGTGAAGTGCATCAACAGAAGTATTACTCGATTTCCAAATACAGCAAAAAGCACTAAATTAATTCAGAGATCATGCTTAAGAATATTGAAAGGAAAATGCAAGAATTTTCTGACTGTATTCATAGATACCCCTTAATTAGAAAAACTCAGCGGGCAAGAATAGATTTAACTCAAGGGCCCTTTAAATCCATGGAGCACAAGGAAATGGAATTTGTTATATGTGTGAGAAAACAATTATGAGAGAAAAACCTAAGAGATTAGTCTCTTAGTGTGTTATTTATAATAGGCACAATGGGCCTAATAACCTACGGGTTTAGTCTATGAGCTTAACCTAATTATACATAATTATAACAAATAAATAAATAAATAAAAACACATACAACAATATGCAATATATTTAATTATACTAATAATTCAAATACTCCCCCTCAAGTTGGAGCATAGATATCATATGCACTAAGCTTGTTATAGATATATTCTATTTGAGGACCGTTTAAAGACTTGGTAAAGACATCGGCAAGTTGATCACTGGAGTTAACAAATTCTATAACAATAACACCTTCAACAAGCTTTTCTCTAATAAAGTGACAGTAAATTTCAATATGCTTAGTCCGCTCATAGAACACTGGATTAGAAGCAATGTGCAAGGCAACCTGATTATCACAAACAAGCTTCATAGGGGACACTTCACAAAACTTGAGTTCCTCCAAGAGTTTCTTAAGCCAGATGAGTTCACAAGTTGCATTAGCCATAGCCCGATACTCTGCCTTTGCACTGGATCTAGCTACTACATTTTGTTTATTACTTTTCCAATAAATCAAATTTCCTCCTACAAGAACACAATATCCAGAGGTTAACTGATGATCAGAAGGAGAGTCGACCCAATCTGCATCTGCGTAACAACAAATATCTGTGTGTCCCTTATCCTCATAGAGTAGCCCTTTACCCGATGCTCGTTTGATCTATCTCAGAATCCGGATAACAGCATCCTAGTGAGAATCACATGGAGAATTGAGAAACTGACTCACCACACTCACAACAAAAGCAATGTCGGGACAAGTGACTGTGAGATAGTTCAGTTTGCCTACCAATCTTCTATACCTTATAGGATATGAGTAAAACTCCCCCTGTCCCGGCAAGAGTTTAACATTTGGGTCCATTGGGGTGTCAATCGGTTTGCAGTTCACCATACCAGTTTCTTCTAAGATGTCAAGTGCATACTTCCTCTGAGAGATTGAGATCCCATCTCTTGATTGAACAACTTTAATACCCAAGAAATATCGAAGTTTGCCTAGGTTTTTGCCTAGGTTTGCAGACTACATTGGACTCCCCCTGAGCAACAAAACTAGGTGGTTGCTCCATATAAATATTCTCTTGAAAATCACCGTGAAGAAAGGCATTCTTAATGTCCAATTGATAGAGCGGCCAATGACGCATGACGGCCATAGAGAGAAATAGGCGAATAAAGGCCATTTTAGCAACTGGAGAGAAGGAATCATTGTAATCCAGCCTATAAATCTGTGTAAAGCCTTTGGCAACCAAGCGGGCTTTAAGACGTTCCACCTGTCCATCGGGGCCCACTTTAGGGGTGAACACCCACCGACAACCAACGAGAGCCTTTCCTGGTGGCAAAGGCACCAAATCCCAAGTGTCAGAAGAGTGCAAAGCACCCATCTCATCTAACATATCCTGACGCCAACCAGGATGGGACATAGCTTCACCTGTGGTTTTAGGAATAGAAATAGAAGAAAAGCTTGAAACAAAAGCACTATAAGCAGGTGACAAACGATCATAACACAAAAAATTATAAAGAGGATGTGGATTGTGAGTAGACTGTGTACCTTTGCGGAGTGCAATAGGAAGGTTGTTGGGCTAAGGATCCATGGCAGGAGTGACCCCTGGCGGAGAAAGTGAGTTAAGAGAGTCGCAGTCAAGAGGAATGCCAGTGCCAGGAGCAGGATGAGGAGGACGGTGATAAGTAAGAAGTGGAGGAGTCGGGGAGTGTGGACTGAAAGATGGAAGTGAAGGGTCCACCGAGGAAGAGATAGACGGATCTGATAAGGGCAACGAAAGAGAAGGAATAGGCAATACCTAGTCAAGATGCTGTGAATCAGGCTGAACAACCGAGAAGAAGGATTGTTGTCTAAAGAATATGACATCAGCAGACATAAGATAGTGGTTCAACTTAGGAGAGTAACACTTATAGCCTTTCTGCAACCAGGAGTAACCGAGGAAAATACACTTGAGGCATTTGGCAGCAAGTTTATCCTGTCTCGGTGAAAAGGAATGTACAAAACAAATACATCCAAATACACGAAGGGGAACAGAATAAAGGGGCTGAGAGGGGAACAAAAGAGTGTGAGGAATGTTGTCATTTAACATTGAAGATGGCATGCGATTGATCAAATAACACGGAGTAAGAACATCATCTCCCCAGAATTTGGTGGGAAGATTGGCATGTAAAAGTAGTGTTCGTGCACTTTCAATGAGATGGCGATTTTTACGGTTGGCAACACCATTTTGTTGAGGTGTATAAGGACAAGAAGATTGATGCAAAATGTCACGAGTAGTCATAAAAGTAGTAAATTGAGAAGAAAAGTACTCAGGGGTATTATCACTACTTAAAGCACGTATAGAAACTCCAAACTGTATTTTTATTTCAACAGTGAATGTCTAAAAGACAGAAAACAACTCAAACCGACTCTTCATGAGAAACAACCAAGTGCAGCGAGAAAAGTCATCAATGAAAGTAACAAAATATGAGAAACCAAGAGTAGAATTGACACGACTGGGCCCCCATACATCAGAGTGCACAAGAGAAAATGGAGTCTCATTCCTATTATTGACACGACTGGAAAAAGAACTACGTGAGTGTGTACCACGCTGACATGATTCACAATCAAAAATAGATAACGATGACAAACTAGGAACTAATTTCTTCAATTTGAAGAGGTTGGGATGACCAAGACGAGAGTGGAGAAGATCTGGGGAAGCAGCAATCGTGCAAGTCATCAGCACAACAAGATGATAGTGACCCTGCGACTCACGCCCAACAATAATTGTTCGCCCTGTACCCTGGTCCTGTACACATATAGAGGTAGGAGTGAAAGTGACTGAGCAGTTAAGGGTTTTAGTAAGCTGGCTAACTGAAATAAAATTGAAAGGACTACCAGGGACATATAAAACCGAATTTAAAGATAAAGATAAAGTGGGTGTGGTTTGGCCTATCCCTTTAACTGCAGTTTTGGTGCTATCATCTAGGGTAACTGTAGGTAAGGTATCAAAATAAGTAAGTGAAGAGAAAAGAAGTTCATTACCACACATATGATCAGTGGCGCCAGAATCTATAATCCAAGGACCAAGAGATGGGCTTTTAGCAACGCAAGCAACGGGATTACCAGGATGAGACTGCTGGGTGGCCTAAAACTTCAAAAAGACATCATACTCAGCTGCAGACATAGGTATCAACTGTGAACCTGGTGCAGATTGGACAGAACTAGGATCACTTCGGAATGCATGACCTGGACTGGTAGATGATGTAGGCGGAGCAGCGAGCCGACCATGTTTCTTCCAACACCTGTCCTTAAGATGACCCAGTTTCTTACAAAAGTTATACTGTGGACGTGTCCGATTATTATTACGCCCTCTATTTCCTCCTGAGTGAGAAGCCTGAGACACAAGGGCTGAAGATTCAGCTAGAGGAACAACATGAGAAGAAGAGGACATACCATGTGCACCGGTTATGTTCAACAACCTTTTAAAAGAGTCCTTCATGGTAGGATTAGTGGAGCTAGTCAAGATTTAATGCCTGCTGGTGTTAAATTTTGATTTTAGGCCGGAAAGAGCAATAACCATAAAAAACTTCTCTCTTTGAGCAACCTGTTCAGTCTTGGTCATAGTAATAGGAAGAAGAGCATCAAATTCTTGCATGAGAGCCCGAACCTGTCCCAAATGAGATTCTATGGACGACTCTTGCTTCAGATTCTTGATATTAGAGACCACAGTGTACAAACGCTGGATGTCATTCGTATAACATTCTTCAGCTTCCTTCCACGCGTCAACACAAGTTTCAAATGGTCGAAAGAGCTGCATGATGGATGGATCAATGGACTGCCATAGGAGACTACATAACTGGCATCAACTTGTTCCCATCTAACCCAATTGGCTTTCACACTTTCAATGTAACACCGAGTGTCATTTTACATGTATTTATAAATTTTGCGTAATTTTATTTCTTATGCCATAAGAAATGATTAAATCATAATTATTACTGTCAAAACTTTTGAGCCTTGTATTGCAGTGGAAGGAAATGGACGTCGTCAAGCTCAATGTGTCAAATAATAATAATAATAAATTATAATTTGTTATTATGGGGTTCAATGTGTTATTATTGATTTAAAAATTTCTAAGTGTATTATTTTTTATCAAACTCAATTCAAGTGGTTAAATACATTTATTTGAGTTGCAAATTTTAATAGCATTTAGTAGAATCTAAAACACCAATTAATTTAAGGTTGGGCCTAATTTATAGAAGACTCATTTTTGGCCCAATAAGTGAGAAAGAAAAAAAAAAAAAAAACTCAAAAGTCCAAAGCCCAAATAAAACCCACCCAACTCAAAACCTAATAAAGGAAAGAGAAACCCTAATATATCTTTCCCTCCCCAAACCTCACGTCTCTCCCTCCCTCCCTCACCCATCTCACTTCCCTCTCTCCTTCACCCATCTCACTTCTCTCTTCTCCCTCAACCCACATATCACTTCTCCCCTAGAAGAAGAAGAAGAAGAAGAAGAAGAAGAAAAAAGAGGTAACTATCCTTTTATTTAATTTTCCCCAAAATCTACCTTTAATAAGATGGGTATTTTACATACAATATATATATACATAGATTTGGCAGAATACATATGATTGGTTTGATTTTATATTGATTGGTTATTATAGAGGCATGAAATTTTGATAGATCTAATGGAACAATAATGCTGCCCAGATTTAACAGCTTTTCTACTCTTACTTTAAAATTTCGCTAAAAATTGTATATGTCAAATTTTGGGGAGATTCAAATTGGAAAATGACCCTCTATGAGTTTTTTATCATCTAGACTTGGAATGACCTCATTTGGAGGCTCATATAGGTTTTTATGATATTTTTCGTATACATTGACAGATTCATACGAGAACAGTATTTTGGAGGATAGAAAAATATTTTTGAACCCCAAACGTTACTTTAATGAGCTCATTTTTTTATATGATGAACTTATAAGAGTTTACTACATCTTGTGTAAATTTTATAATTTTATGATATCGTTTCCTATTTTTAAATGATTTTTGAAATATTTTACTACATGCTGCCAGAGAAGAAAAAATAAATTCTGTTTGTGAATTTGGAAAAATATTTTGAGGGTCTTGTAATCTGAATCTTGATGTGAATTTAATTGAGAATGTATCTCTATGAGTTATTTATCCCACCTAAGAATTTAAATTTATGCTCGTCTTTGTAAGGCCGACAGTTTGAATTTCGTAAATGGGTAGTGTTTCACTAATAGGTCTCTATTGTAAATGTGTCATTTATGTTTTTGCATTGAATGCTATTTATACATGTAGTATTATAATAAATTCACTTGAGAAAAATATAGTAGTGAATTGGAGTTATGTTTAGAAGGTAAGGATTATTGAAAATTTTAAAATGATTAATAATGAATTAGGATTTTTGGCACATTGACGTCGTGGGCGACTAAGACTCCTCCACTTGCAAATCCAAGAAGTGAACTTTAAAGAATCCAAGTAAGTAAACTCTCTCTAATTTTCACTCATGTGGAACGGTTAATGTGGAAAAATTGTACTTTGTGGTTGGCTTGTAGGTATTTAATGCTAAATCTTTTCATTACTTGTGCCATTTCCTTACATACAATGAAAATGATTAAGCATGTACATATATATATCATGCCATTGCATCAATGAGCACGCATAGGCATTGATTTGAGAAAGTTAAATGTTTTCAAAGGAAAGATGTGTAAAGGTGCAAATTTTCTTTCAAAGATATGTAACTCAAGTTTTAAAGGAAATGGGTGAATATCTATGCCATGAATAATGTGAGTGGGAAATGGGGCGTGGGGGATCGGCGCACCCGATTGATAAAGTAATGTGAATGTGAAAGTTGAAAGTGGAAAGAAATTTTTGTCGCTTTGTGATACCATCGGTGGAATGAATCCGGTTCCAAATAAGAATTGTCCATTGCATTTTGATTGGCTAGATGACACACCCTATGAGCTCACAATAGAAATGAAATGTTTTGAGAAGTTAAAGTAAATGGGGATGTAGTTTTCAAAATTTATTCAAACCTTGCATGTCACAAGCATGCATCATGTGCATGGAGTTTACTTGCTGAGCTTTAGCTCACCCTTTTATTTTCCCCACGTTTCAAGTGATGAGAGCTAGATGAGTTGAGGAGATCGCTTGGAGGAAGACTCACCCAGTAATCCATGGCATATGGTTTTAGTTTTGGACTTGTGGTTTATAACAATTGTTCGTTAATCATTTATTTACCCCTTTCTTTAATTGTTTAATTTTGAGATTTCGAATATGATAGTTTTGGTTTGATTGGACTCAAATATTCTATTTGGACTGAGTTATTTACTTAGTTAGTTAATATTTCTATAGTTGTGGATGCGTTGTCCCTCTACAGGTTGGCTAAGTCAAATTTATAGGGGAGACTCCGCTGAAACTTCTATAGAATTCTTTTTAAAATAAAATATGAAATAAATAAATATATATATGTGTGTGGTTAAAGGAAGTAAAAAGAGATAATTTGAAGACAAATTTATTTTATTTCTGCATTTAAAGTGAAGTAAATGTAAACACATATAGGTTTAGGATTTTTAAACTTGGGGTGTTACATTCAACCTTTGTGGTAAGATGATCGGCTTAGCCTTGCCTTTTAAACCACATTTTGACAGAGGCTGTCCATGAGAGATAATTTGCAGACCCTATCAGCTTGATAGTAGTGATATTGACTGTTCGAGATTGGAGACAATAAAGGACTAAGAGGCAGCAGGGGCAACAGGTGCGATTGCGGGAGTAACACAAACAGAAATTGCATCAATGAGATTAGACATAGTGTGGATTTGACACCAGGAATAGGCCTAGGGCAGGGAGATGAGCTGATCTGGAGAAGCTGGGAGAAAACGGTCGGCGGACGCACCTTCATGCGCAGGCGTGTGGGGGTGGACGGTTGCATGTGGCGGCGGTGCGTGAGAGCTCTAGTGGCTGCGATTTTCCAATAGCAACTTGGCCTGAAAGCGGCGAACCCTAGGGTGGGGTCGATTCTAGCAAAAGAAGGACTGACAGTGATGTTCCAGCGTGAACAGTGACGAATAGAAAGAAAACTAGGGTTTTTCCAGCATGGACAGTGACGGTGAAGAAAGAAAACTAGGGTTTTTAGGTTGCCGGAAAAAGATACAGAGTGGTGGCTAAGGTTTTTCTCACTGGTGGCTCTGATACTATGTGAGAAAATAATTATGAGAGAAAAACCTAAGAGATTAGTTTCTTAGTGTGTTATTTATAATAGGCACAACGGGCCTAATAACCTACGGGCTTAGTCTAATGGCTTAGCCTAATTACACATAGTTATAACAAATAAATAAATAAAAACACATACAACAATATGCAATATATCTAATTATACTAATAATTCTAATAATATGTTTGCATCTAGTAGGCTCAAAGGCACTCGACAGAATCAGTCGAGTTTCAAGTAGTTGGTTAGAAGGGCTCTAACGGTAATTTCCTAACTCCTGATGGTAACTACCAGTTTTCTTCCTTTGTAATGTCTGCCCTTATGTTCTATAAATAGAGGGCCGGATCACTTAAACGAAGATAGAAAAACATATCAGTGCTATTGAGAGAAAAGCTTAGAAATTGAGTAGTCTTTGTAGTCTCTAGTGTGTACTCGGGTGTGTTATGGTGTGGCTATGGTGTACTGATTCATTCAAGAACTAAAAAAAGATTGCTCTCGGTTGAAGGCTGGACGTAGGGTCATCAAATCCTTGATGATCTGAACCAGGATAATCCCTTGGTGTCTTGTGAGTTTTACTGTTATGTTCTTCTCTTTTATTCTATTCAATTGTTTCCTATTCTGTAACGATTGTCCGTAAGTGTGTGCGTGTGTTCTGTAAGTTCATTTGAGTGTTTTCAGTGCTCCCAAGATAACAAATTAGAGTACGGTTGTTTAATCAAGAAAAGGTCAGAATCATCGTCTAAAGTCATAACCAAGAATTCTAACTTGCAGAAATGGCATCAACTTCGTTTCCAACAAGGTATGACATTGAGAAGTTTGATGGATAGAACAATTTTGGTTTATGGAAGATAAAGATGAGGGCTTTGCTTGGGAATCTTGGACTGGAAGAAGCACTCGAAGGGGAGACAAAGATGCCAGCTGTGTATATCATAGAAAAGAAGAAAGAAATTGGTAACAATGCTTTCAATACTTTGATCTTGAGTCTAGGAGATAAGGTGTTGTGAGAGGTGTCTAAGATGAAGACAACAACAAAGTTATGGCTTAAGTTAGAAAGCCTATACATGACCAAATCACTCTCAAGTAGGCTGTATTTGAAGGCTAACTTCTTTACGTTTAAGATGAATAAAGGTTAGAAATTACAAGATCATATAGATGAATTCAATAAGCTGTGTCTAGATCTTGAAAATATAGAGGTAAAGTATGATGATGAGGACAAAGCCTTGGTATTACTCCATTCTTTACCTAAATCTTATGAGACATTTGTGGATATATTAAAGCGTGGCAGGGATACACTAACTCTTGATGATGTTGTAGGGGTTTCAAACTCAAAAGAATTGTAGAATAAGGTGGGGGGAAAGAGTACATCTGGAGATTCATCTAGTGAGCCCAAAGGCGCTTAACAGAATCAGTTGAGTTTCAGGTAGTTGGTTAGAAGGGCTCTCATGGTAACTTCCCAACTCCCAACGATAACTACCGATTTTCTTACTTTGTAATGTCCACCCCTATGTTCTATAAATAGAGGGCTAGATTGCTCAAATGAAGATAGAAAAACATACGAGTGCTATTGAGAGAAAAGCCTAGATATTGAGTAGTCTTTGTAATCTCTAGCATGTGTACCCGGGTGTGTTTATGGGGTACCAATTCATCTAAGAACTAAATAAAGATTGCTCTCAGTTGAAGGCTGGACGTAGAGTCCTCAAATCCTTGATGATCTGAACCAGGATAATCCCTTGATGTCTTGTGAATTTTACTGTTATGTTCTTTTCTTTCATTCTGTTCAATTGTTTCCTATTCTGTAACAACTGTCAGTGAGTGTGTGCGTGTGTTCTGTAAGTTCATTTGAATGTTTCCTGTGCTCCCAAGATAACAACAGAATTGTTGATGCATCATCATGCATGTTCAAGATAAGACCAACCTGTAAGAGATGGTTCAAGAAAACTGGCCCCACAAACTGAGAAAGATCATTTCCAATCTACAAGATGTTAAAGAAGCATTTCTAAGAACAATGGCCAATAATGAACTTGTATGATAGTTATTAAATACATAAGCTCTCTTGACTATAAAGGTAATGCAATTAGAATTAAATAAAGTAGTAAAAGGGAAGGCATTTTTCAGTTGGTAAGTTTACATGGATGTGATAGATAGCAGGGAAGAATACTTGCATTCAAGTTGATATGCTACAATTAGACAATTTATTATTGTGAACCTCAAGTATATTTGATTACGCAGCCAAATTTTTTTTATTAGATGACAAAATCATAGATTTGAGAATACAAAAGAATCAGAAGTTAACAACATTCAAATATTGAATGAAATGCAGGCAACTAATAACAGGTATGAAGCTTAAATGATATTTTGAAGCCAAAACCATGAATATGGGGTATGCTCCCAAATTGTATATCACAATAATGCAACTTGAAGGTTATATAATTTCGTGAAGGAAAACCATAGATTTATAAGATCTAATGTTTAGTACAGGAACTTGCCAGATATATTCACGTGCATATCTTTTTCTTACTTAGCAAGGATAATGGAGCATTCTAACCAAATTAATATCTTAAAATCAATGTAATGAGAATAGATTATTACTTTGAATAAGCCTCCAAACCAGAACCTGCAGAAAATGCAGAAGAAAAAAAGTGAAATAAAAAGAATGAAATGTTAATGGTCTAGGCATAGAAAAAAAGGAAAGACAATGATTAATAGGTTTGGTTAAGGATACCTTCCTCCCAGGCTATGATTTAAGGCACGTAAAATCCAAGGTTTAGACCTTTGAGATTCTTTGGCCCAACAAATATGAAACCTGAAAACATCAGAAGCTGTTACACGTTTAATAAGAAAATAATCCACCAAATATGAAAAGATGTTGGTTAGAGAATCAAGAAATATGTACTTTTTAATCAATGTCTCAGTCTGATCCCATGTGTCTAGCTTCCAGACGTCCTTCTCGGTAATAGGTCTTTTATAGCCTTGCCGCATCAATGGTGTCATCCATCCAAAAAAAATCCCTAGGGTAGACCAATTTTCCAAATTAGTGATAACCAGTTCAATTATTCATAACTTTTTCCAACTCAATCATCGGAAAGAAGATAAAAGCGAATTCTTTCTAAGGGTATTGGGAGATCCAAAATAAAATAAGCAGGAATCAGGACACCATCTCATCTTGTCCTTTTTCCCAGATGATAAATCAAAGTAAGAATGTTCTCAAAACACAAAAACACATGACCAGGATTTTGGCCCAGCAATAAATGCCTCAAATCTTGGTTAAGATACCAAGAGATACGTGCATAGAATGTGCTAATTTTCTAATGAAGTTCATTCCCCATAAAATGGATATGTAGCCAAGTTTTCTCTATTCTGGTACTGAAATCTAACCATTTGACAATTGGCACTCTTAGTGACAACAGATAATGAAATTAACTACTTACTAGAAAATATGTTGGCACGCCTCTCTGGACAAATATTCTCTCCTCCATTAAGTGCTTCATACTCGGTATTGTTAAGAGACTCATTCCACATTGTGTAGCCAGGGTAAGGATCCAAATCAGGAATGTGAACAAGAAGAAGCACTCCAAATAATATCTGCATCAGAACCAAAATGACATGCCAACAGGTGAGTGGTGTCTTTAAAGGGAACTAAAACCCAAACATATTAGATAAAAGCCATTTTAATTTTTTAAGTTATGCTCCTGTGATCAAAGTGGATGAAATGGAAGACGTTTTTAGCAAAAAAGGTATAGGAAGACCAAGAAAAATTTGGTGGGAAACTCTTAGCCATGATATGTATAGTAATGGCCTCACAAAAGATAGGTTCATAGATAGAGATGACTGATAAGCTATAATCCATTTAGCCAACCTGCCTAATGGGATTAAAGCTTCATATTCATTTTTTGTTGTTATGCTCTCATTAGATGGAGTAATCCTGGTAGAGAATCACCTCAATCATTCAGTTTTAATGTCTAACAAGCATTGGCCAGTGAATATAGAACCACTAAGTCAGTCCCATATAGAAAAACTTCAATAATTTAAATGCTATGTTTCTGTAGTTACAGTTTCCTGAGATGTACAAGCCATGCACGTAAACAACTTAAAAATTGCACCTGTGCTTAAACCATAGAGAGATTCAAATACTCTTACATTTTGCCTCAGAAATTTGCAATACAACATTAAGATTAACAAATTATCAGGAAAATATTTATCAAGCCTCTATTTATTTGGCACAGAAATTAATAGATTGCCTTTTTCTTTTCTTCTCATATGACACAATATACCAATCCCACATTCAGGCTTCAAAACCTAAGGAGTTATTTAGTTGTGGAAAATGTTTTTCAATTCTCTATCTACAATTTTACATAAAATTTAGAGTTTTCATTTTCCATAGAAATTTGAAAAAATATTCAAATGTTAGAAGTACATAAAACTAATTTCCACTCTAGAAAATTGGAATATATGCTAAAAAATGAGAGATTTTTTCTTTTGTGTAACTTGTGTTAGAGAAGGAGATGGAGGTTATTTGAGGGCAACTGGAGAACAGCATTTTCTATAAATCTCCAAATTACTAAGGAAAATTTGGAAAACTCATTTTTGGAGAACCTCATTTTCCTTTTAGAAGATTTTTGTATTTTAACAAGTTTTTTAATTTTCCATTTCTTGTAAAGTAATTTTTCAAACGGTAATGCTATTTGTACCTTAATTTTTGACACTCACAAAATTATAAGTACTTCTTCATAAATTATAAACATTTTTGCTATGTGTAAAAATTGTTTATAGTTTTTAAAAAATAAACACTTTTTATTATGTAAAAGTGTTTATAATTTTCAAAAATTAGAAACACTTTTAGTTTTTGAAGTGTTTCTAATTTTTGAAAATTATAAACAATTTATAAAGACATGTTGTTAATTCCTTGAAGTACTTATAATTTTGTGAACATCAAAAGTTAGTGTATAAATAGCATTGTTGTCACTCAAAAAACTTGGGTGTTGTTTTCCACAACTAAACAAGCCCTGCACCTCCCCTTTCAGGGCTGGATGAGATACTAATTATGAATTATCATACAATGGGTTTGTAATATTAGACAACATATTATGATTACTCGTTATCATAAATACATAGATAGGCCATGAGGGTCAAGTTTCATGAGCTCAAAGATATGGCCAGCAATACATAGATGAACTATGCTACTCTAAGGTACAGTTTTAGTAGCAGCTCTATTGTATAGAACCATTATGATAATATCACAGAAAACAGAGCTCAACAGGTTTACTGAATAGTAAAAGCAAATTATCCTCATGAGCCTAGCAGGATTAAAAGAGATAACAAACCTGAATGACAAAAGTGCTGAGGTACAGATACAGCACAGATCTGCACAAGCAAATAAAGATCTCAGTGGGATTACCCAAAAATTTGAACACCATAGCAGTCAATACTTTAAAGCCAAGTTTTCTTTGGTCTTCATTTATCTCTTTTACCATAAGCTTCTTTCATTCCTTCTACTCTCAAAAGCGTGTCCATTGATCTTGTTCTCACATATCCAAACCATCTTAATTGCATCTTGCACATCTTATCTTCAATATGTGCCACTCCAACATTATTAAGTATAATTCTATATCTTTTCTTATATGGCCGCATATCCACCCTAACATTCTCATCTCAATTTTGCTCATAGGTTACACATATTGATACTTAACTACCCAACATTCTAATCCATACAACAAAAATCATCTTATAGCCATCCAATAAAACTTATCTTTTCACTTTAACAGGATTTCACATTACATGAAATATTGGATGCACTTCTCTATTTTAACCATCCTAGCTTGATGTAACATCCTCAAGATATTTAAACCGATCCCTTTTGAACAATTAATACAGGATATTTAAACCAATCCCTTTTTAGCTTAATTGTCAAATCTAAACATGTCATCATCCACATTTTATTTATTTTTTGCTGAGCCATCCACATTTTTATTTTTATGGATCTTAAATTGCATATATTCAACTTTTGACATACTCAACTTGAAGCCTTTAGATTCTAAGGAGTGTAAGAGCAAGAGAGAAAATGAAAATTGAGAGGAAATGATGAGGGAGAATCAAAACTGTAGAGTCTGAATTGAATGAATAATAGAGCACAAGCAATGAGTTTATATACTTCTCTCTGTTATTATTCAACCTAATTGACATGCCAACTGTCAGTAACAAACAGAACGCTGGTTGTGTTTTCTGTTTGTAACAAATTGACTGCCACCTAAGTAAGAAACTGAAAATAAACTGTCTACAAAACAAGAAACTAAATAAACTCTCATTCTATTCTCTACTTCCTCTATCCTTCGTAACTAGAAGAAATATTCTCCTTAACATTCCCCCTCAAATGCACCTGCTAGCTTGCCTAGAAGCAATTGAGCTGTGCTTGCTCTTGAGTCTTACAATATTTTAAAATTCCATCTTGAGCACTGTCCTTCGAAGGAAGCCGAGGAGAAATCTTCAAGCATAACTTGTCACAAAAAGATAAGAACCTATCCCAAGAAAACCCCTTCGTAAAAAAAATTACACCAAAAAGGGAAAGAAAGAAAACCAGGAAATCTCCTATTTCCTAAAATACGAAAGGAAATTACTTTTCGACATATTTAGGAAAGAAGATATGTAGGAAAGGAGATATTTAGGAATAAATCCTAAGAAATCTCCAACAATCTTCAACAAAAACCCACCTAGTGTAGAAATCCACCATTGAAAGAATGAGATTGAACACTACAGCATTCCCTAATAAGACATAAACCACTCCAAACCGGACAAACCACCGAAGTTTTCTGATGTAGATTGTAGTTTCTAAACCAATCAAAACCAACATGGAGGCCCAAGCAACAGCTTCAACAATCAATGAAACCACCTGTAAAAGAAAGACAATTTATTATTAATAATAAAATTAAATTAGACCCCCACATGCCTACACAATTCATAATTATAGCATTGAAGAAAAACTACGGTATTTATTAGATTGAACACTAAAATTCACCAATGGGAAAAGAAATAAAACAGTACTGCTTATTCATGGGACTTTGGGATTATTCCTTTTTTTTTTTTGGTAGGTTTAAGAATGTTTTTCTATTTTTTTTGAAAGGTAACAATGTATAAAGAAGAAGCGCCTTAAACGGGGATGACCCTTTGCAAGACGAAGAGACTTACACCACATGAATGTCTAAAAACCTTTTATCAAAAGAGAAACAAAATTCCCCTCTAATCCATAAGAAAAGGGAAAAATGAGAATGTTTTGATGAAGGTAAAGGGAAGAAATTACATAATTTTCAAGAACTCTCCTATTCTCTCCCTCCAAATATTCCACATTACTCAAAGAGGAATAGAAAACCAAAAATCCCCCCCCCCCCCCCCACCCCCCACCCTTACTTGGAAAAGAATGATACCAAGAAAACAAACTGTCCAGTAGTTAATGAAAGAATCAAGTTCATACGTGATTTAAGAATTATATTTTACAAAGAATCCCCATTTTAGAACTGTGATAGGAAAAATTGAAAATTCAAAGGGGAAAGAATAAACATACAGTTTCAGTTTGTTCATGTTTCCAACATATTGCCGATCAGCTTAGTCTATTTACCTAACAGCAGGTTATAAAAATTAAAGCACAACAATGGCCAAAGATACATGGTAATCTGGGAAGTCCTGGATCCTGTATTAGGAAAAAAGATCATGGGGAAAAAAAGTCATGGCACAACAAATTAAATGTCTAATGACCAATATCTTAATTATAGCATGTTTTTTCTGGCATCAGCATCAGTGTCTTCATTATCCCTCTGGGCCTCACCTTCTATGTATAAACATTCTATTCAATAATGTTAATCCATTGAAACCTCTGTTTTCCCATAAGGAGTATCTGAAATGTTTATAAAAGAGGGATACACATGAGGCACAGTCCATGAGTGAAAAAGATGGTAAAACAATTTGGGTGGCATCTCGTCATTTTAGAAGGTTATGCTGGAAGAAATGACAGTAATACATGGAGTTTTAACAAAGAAATCTAAGTAATGCTATTTGGTTATTTTCTCTGGTCCCCAAAGATCTATAACAGTAACAAAGCTTCAAGATACTGCAATCTCTTTCTGAGATCTTCAGTTGAATGTAGGGAGTCATCCATAATATTTGGCATTCCAGAATCCCCGGTCCCCCTCCACACACAAGATTCAAATGTATGCAAGGTGTTGATAAAGAAATGCGAAATCATCTTGGGAATCTGAACCACATCTCAAATTTAAAGATCCACAAAGATGGCTGACTGAATCTTATTCAACTTCAGCAGCATTTTCTGCTTTTTCCACTAACACAAAATTTCAGGGTCCAGAAGCACATTTTGGGTTGTTATAGCAGAATTTAGTCTTTTATTGTATTCACTTGATGGACCTCTCTATCTCATCTTCCAAAACTTCAGACATGAAGGCTTGCATTGTAAATCATGAATAAACAATTACTGAAGCAATGGCTCTTCCAAATGAGAACTATTATAGTTGTTAGAACTTTGCTTTAAAAACCTAGTTCAGCTTTACCTAGCAAAAAAAAGAAAAAAGAAAAAACCCATTTCAGCTTTTTTTACTTTTTAGGGGAAAAAACATGTTTTTTCCATAGCAGAGCAATTCTTTGTGAGAAAGTACACTCATTATCAAATAAAATTATCGGATACCCATTGTCTGAAAGTAAAAGGATTTAGTTTAAGGATACAGAAAAGAACCATACTTAAACAATTACCACCCAACAAATAACCAAGCATGAAATCAAAAACAAAAGGAACAAGAAGAAATAGAAATGAAGAGGGTTCCTTCAGCAGTTAATCCAAATAGATTTGGCATATCTTCACTTTTTGCTAAGTCCAGATTAGTCTTGTCACCTGCATGGATCATTTTCTGCAATTATGTCCATAATCTTGGGTTATGTCTTAGAAATATTCGTTCATTACCAACAGAATAGTATGAAAAGTAACACAAATTTTTGTATTTGTTAAATTTTCGGATGTGATAGAGTTTCTGTTAAAGCCTTTACTGGCCTGGTTAACTAGCAGAGATTTACGATACTTACAAGTATTCAAGAAAACTATAATTAAAAACCATGCATACCCTGACTGTGACACCATGCATTGAACTTGATGATTTAAAGTAAAGAAATATAAATAAAATTAGAATTGACAAATTTCTGTAGTAGTGCCAGAAGGTGGTAGATATTGAATAATGCAGGAAAAAGAAAAAATAAAGCACACCTCAAAGGGAGGAAGATCGGTCTGCCCATCCAAGTTAAATATTGAAATACCCAGAAACAATCTGAACAACGGCTCAGCGGTACAATAGCCAGCAAACAAGCCCAATAAGTAGTTACAGTAATTTGATCTAAGACGATACCTATGGACTTCACCAGCATTCTTAATTAGCCAAGTCCGGTAGAAGCACAAGCCCAGAAGAAACAAATGAGAGATACAAACCACAACAGAATCAATAACACATGGTGTATAAGCGCCCAAAGTGGTATCTGTTACTTTTTCCCAGACTCCCTCTGCAACGGGATGACAATACCAAACCAATTGCTGAAAACCCATTTTTACTTTTCTCTCCAATCTGCAGACAAGCATTCACCACCAACGGCACATTACACACCCCCAGTACTTCCTTCGTAAACCCACCACATAACTGCTTAGATTCACCCGGAATCAACTTCCTGCACCAACAACCAACAACCAAAAACCATATTCATTCTTGAGATTAGTTCAACCATGCACAAATCATATGCATACTAAAATTGAAGTGTAACCAGACTGAAGAGAAGGGAACCCTACGTAGAACTAAAACAACAGAAAACGATATCCAAACTGAAAAGTTTGCTATGTCATTCTGTAGTCATAGAAAAGGTAGAAGGAAAGGGAAGGAAATTCCATTTTTGTTCAAGAAAACAAAGCAATCTTAACAAGAGAATAAACTTATAGATTTTCCCTGGTTTTTACTTACCGGGATACGGTAAGAACACACAAACACTAGAACCGACCAAAATGGTAATGTTGCTCACTTTGTTTCTGATCATCGGTTCGTACGTACTGAAAAATCCAAAACCCAGATCTTCTCTTGAGCCAAACAAGGAGTATTTTTCACCAAAAACTTAGATGACTTTATAGCTTATTTTTCCAATCCCAACAATTCGTAACATATTTCACAACAGAAACCAATGTTTATTAACAGACTTTGGAGAGAAAAAAAATTCCTTCAGAAGACTCAATGCATTTGAGAAACCCCAGAAAACATAAAGAGCACTTTATGCCAAAAAGAAACAAGAAAAAGAGCGCAAAAACAAGAATATGAGAGAGTTAAGATGCAGAAAACCTCTGAAGCAATGCATCTTGGGACCTAGGAGTCAAAGTGTTGCGTGCAGAAAGGAAGATAGATTAGCAGAACGGGACGTGCTGCGTGCATGCAATCAAAGTGTTAGCAGCAGAAAGGAAGATAGATTAGCAGATGGGAAGAAAGCGACATAAACAGGAAAGGGTTTAAAAAACAATAATTAAGGCGTCACGGCTTACGAATGACCAGCCCAAGGTATGGAGAAAGCGACAGGGTTGAGAATTTCGAACACATAACGGCTAAATTATTGAGAAAGCGGCTCTTCTTCTTTTGGCTTCTTCTCCCGCGCTTCATAAAATAATTAGAGGAGGAAAGAGAATCATCCATTTCTTTAGCTCTTCTTCCCTTGCGACCAGTGGCAGTGGGGACTGTGAATGGACATGTTCTGACTTTGTGACGATTGGCTGGGATCGACTGGAACCTCTAGCACAGGATCTTAAATCTCACATATTTTACATGGTTGTAGTTTTATTGTTGTCAAATGAGTAAGTCTTAAATAAATTATTATAATTTAACTTTAGGGTTAATTTAATATAAGTCAAATAAATTAATATATTTTTAGACTTAAAAGATTAATTTAGTTGTTATATTTTAAAGAGTAATAAATAAATTATTATACTTTCAAACTTAAAATTATATTAATTATCGTGATAAATAATTTTTTTTACTACCATATAAAAGCATTTTAATTTTATCAAGAGTAAACATACATGATTACAAACTTTTGCCTATGGGGATATCATTAAATTGGGTTAAAATATGAAGTGATTAATAATGTTATTATTATTTTTTTTGTTAACGCATCATTACGAGCGTCTCTCGTTGTTCAGCCCCACAATATCAACAAGAGATGTAAATTAGAAGACTCAGCTATCAGTTTTAATCCCTAGCACAACCACAAACGTTAAGGCAACAAGCATTTTTTAATTTTTCAAGATCGCTCCTAACTGTTAAATTTTCTCCCCTACCTAAGATTCGAACATGAAACTTGAGAGTTCAAAGAACATCACCCAAGAGATTCTTCCTTCACCAGCAAAACTATGCTTGAGGTTGCTGTTATTGAAACTTAGATAAATATTACTAGTGATATAAATGGTCAATTGAGTGCAATTAAACTAAATAACTTACCTACAAATATACACAAAATATTATTATTTTAAAATGACACATCCCCCATATACAAAAAACATTATCAGTTCCGCTAGTGTTCCAATATATGTATATTACACTAGAATATTTATGCATTCTAAAATATTCTTGATTGAAAATTTAAAAAAAAAAATGATGAAAAATAATTGTATATATTTTTTTCTAAACATATAAAAATTATTCTTCAATATAAAATATTGTACATCAAAAGAGATGGCACCCTAGCATTATAATTCATATAGATTTTGTTCGACTTTTTTTTTAATCATCTACATGGTACGTAGAAGTAAATGTGAATGAGCATTTAGAAACACCATAACTTAGACTTAATTCATTAATAACCTTGATATAGGTTTTGATTGAGAAAAAAAAAAAAAAAAACTTTTACAACATAGGGAATATAAATGGCCTGGCCTACAAAAATGTATGCATCTTTATCATTGGGTAGACTAGACTGCATGGAATAAGTGCTGCAATTTTTTCTGTTTAACAAAGCAAGCATTTCAACACTGCTTTATGTCTGAAAACTGTGAACAAAATTGTTCACCAAATGTTAAGCAACTAGTGGAGACTGCGAACAAATCTTAAGGCAGAATTGCATCCTGTTCAGCATCTTGCAAACAAGATATCACTCCCCATAGTTTACAGCCAAGTGGACATAATTTGAACTATGGTGCGGTAAATCCTGGAACCAGAGGGGTACTTGCTCTCTTTATGTGTCAATGCTGTCCCAGTCAATTGTTCTATCAAATTCATTATCTGATTGGTGGAGCCACCTATTCCGAGCCAGCCTGTTCATTATTGCAACACCTGGAAAAAAAAAAAAAAAAGATTAAAATCAGGAAAGATTGCTAAAAGTTATTCATGAGCTTCGTAATTCAATGCCAAGTAAAGAGAAAATAACCATTTCTAAGGTTAAAGCGGCATGTGTGCTGTTAACAAGAATGAAATGTTCTTCCAAGTGAACAATATCAGTTGGGATAAATGGGGGGGGGACAGAATTCTAAGTACAATATCTAAACAAGATAGAAATGAAATGTCCTTCCCTTGCTGACAATACCAAGATTAACAATAAGGTGACATAAAATGAAATGGAATAAAACAAGAAGAATAAGCGTAAAAGGAAGTAACTTGGAAATGATAAAAAAAACATTCATCAAATCGTAAAAGCTACTTGGAAATGGTAAAACATTAGAATTACGTGCTAACTTGGTCTCCGTTGCTTAATTTTAGTTTCTTTATCTTTCAGCATTTCTATGTCAGCAGAAACTATTACTCTTCATCTTATTCCATTATTTAGAACCGTACATTGTCAAACAATGATGAGCGGAAGTTTTGTCCAAACTCTTAGTTCATCCAAGCAAGTACTCTTGAATCCATAGTTTAGGCACCGATCAAACAATTGAAATCATACTTTGTTTCACTTAAGGATATTTAATTTGTACCTTCTATCATTTTGTAGAGAGAGGACCACCATCTGTCACTAGGAACATGGTATTGATTCAGGGTCTCTTCAATGACTTTGTCATGCTTTCCTTCCAGAACTCCTTGTAGAGTCACAACTGCATCTCTTGTTTTTTGAAGGATATTGTTCGCATCTTCAGTTTCCAACTGCACTAGGTCATTCTGTGATGAAGTGAGACTGACAGCAAGAGCAAACTGGGCAGCTGCAGCCCAACGAGAAGAGGCAAGCCATCTTCTCTGTCCATCTAACTGCCTGGTCTCTTCACCCCCCACTTTGATCTCCCCATCCTCCCTGAATACTAGGCTGCGTAAGTACTGAGCATTTGCAGCACCAGTACTTTGAACCATCTTAGAGAAAGCACTACGATCGTTTCGCAGCAGCTCCTCAGGGGTAGCATATTCTACAATCTGAACATAAGGCACAGGAAAAAAAAACAAAAACAATAATAGATGAAAAAAATATTCCAATAAACCAACTTCTAATCATCAATCTAAGTATGATAGAAGATGGTAACTTTGTGTTCTCATTTCCAAATTGGATAACATACCCGACCAGCATCGAGCAGAAGAATTCGGTCACAATCAATGATGGTATTTAGACGGTGTGCAATAATGAGCATTGTACATGATTTGAATTCTTCTCGGATGGTTTTCTGAATAAGAGCATCAGTTCCAACATCAACAGCAGCAGTTGCTTCATCAAGAACAAGGATCTTTGATCTGCGAAGTAATGCACGGGCAAGACTTAATAGCTGTCTCTGACCAACACTGAAATTCTCCCCTGACTCAGAGACCTTGACACATCAAAATAAGAATTAGTGCAGTTCAAAATTGAATGAAGAAATTCGAAGCAGGATATATTATATTGAAGCTTTTAGGGTCACAATGAAACTAAATTTTTAACCAACCATGTCAAGGTGATGGATCAATTTCAAACCAAATCAGTTGGGGCCACATCACAACTGGATAGGAGCTTAATCAACCAGTCATGAAATCTACTGTTCCCATCAAACATATTTTCATTCTAATTCATTTTTGCATCTCATATCCAGACTAGGTTTTGAATAAATGGAGTAATAGGTAAAAGCACATCAAAGATGATTTTTTTTTTCTTTAAAAACTTATTTAAGAATATACTATGATTCCCTAACTAACTAGAAAAATGCTTCACTTTTGGCCACGCTGGAAGCAGTCTAGTGTTGTGATTCTACAAGGGATGAAATCAACCACTGGGATCAGCGAGTTTCTTATTAACTCCTCAGTCCCAGTGGCAAGTTACTGTAAAATGAGGGGTAAAAAAAGACCTAAAAACTAAACAACCGCCTGTGGGACTGGGGGTTTGACACCTGCCAGTGCCACAAACAGTTTTTCACAAGACTTTCACTGATTTGGTGGAAAGTGTAGTATTTTGCTAAATAGTTTTGAAAGTTGATTTTTTTTTTTTTTTTTTAAAACAAGTTCTTAAAGTGTAGTATTTAAAAGAAAAATCTATCACAGATGAGGGGAAAAATCATTGAATGGAGATGGCTCAGCTAATATTCTTGAAGGAGGGGCGACATGACTAGTTCAATCGCAAAAGCTGAAAGCTGCCAGGCAAAAGAAAAGTTGTCTGATGGCAGCAACCTTGTACAAATATGCTGACAATATGTTGGACATCAATCTACTCCCAGCACCCTACATTGTCAAGACTAGCATTGAAAATGACCCCATATTGTTACCCGAATAGTGGGTGTGCTATATTTTCAGTCAGAGCAGCTCTAATATGCTTTAAAAAATGAAGGAGAAGGTATCACCATAATCATGTCATTCACGTTTTCCAGTTAAAAGTACCAAAAAAATCACAAGCCTTAATCCCTGTCAAGACCCAAGGGTTTTAATAGGGCTAAAACCCTAACCCTAAAAGTAACTATGTTTTCCAGTAATTACCTTATTTTAAAATTTACTAGTATTTTCCTATAGTTGTATTTTTCTGTTAGTTTGTTATTTTCTATAAAGTAACTATATAAAGCTACTGAAGACTGCTAGTAGGATATGTTTGAATTGATAATTGAATTCAGTCATTTCCCTCACATCAATTCTCTCTTAATTTCCCCCTGATCTCTCTCCCGATTCCTTTGATTTCTCTCTAATCTCCCCCTTTCTCAGTTCTGTCTGCAACTCTTACCTCATTTATGTCTACTATCTCCCCCATTTCTGTCTAATTCTCCCTCCAATCCTCATATCCTTCTGTTCTTGGTCCTAATTCCCTCGGATTCTTCCAATTTTCTATCAAAACCCTAGGCTAAACCCTAGGTACATGACAAACGAGCTCTTGTACGAATTTTGAAGACGAAGCAGGTTTGGTGATTTCGATTGTGATTCCAGCAATTTCCTAATGGTTAGGCTCAAATTTTGGAGGCACAATTGAGCAGCTGGATTAGGGGATGATTGGAGGGAAATTTGGAACTGATCTCTGTTCGATCACTGTAATCCATTGGCCCACACTTCTTGGTTGTGATTCCAACAACTCCTAACAGCTAATCCAGGCAATTGTGGAAGGCATAATCAGAGTCAGCTGACTAGCGGCTGCGATTCTGGTAATTTTAGTAGCGATCAAGGTTCGACTGTTGATAGGTGATTCCAAGTAGGAGATTCAGTGAAGCTATTCTAGAGGCAATTATCAAGTTGTTGATTCCTCAATTCTGACTGTTGACAGAGGCGAATTCAGGATTGCTGAGGTTAGATCTAAGTAACTCCTAGGAGCAATTTCAAACAAGGCGGATTAGGTCTACTAAAAATTAGATTCAGGTTCGATTGGACTAGAATCAGTTCAGAGGCGATCTCTGGGGGCTGTAACAAGACCAATTGAGTCATAGGAGGCTGTTGAGCAGTTCCTTGGCCTTCGACTTGTCCTGCTCGTGAGATTTCTGCCATGGCTGACAACGTACGCATGAAACAATACAAGTTTCAACGATAGCAGAAGAGTGCAACAGTTTCAGTTGGATACAATAGAAATCATGAGGTGACCAACCAGAATTATGGGACATGGGAAAAAAAGTTTGAAAGTACTCAGACAAATATGTGAGGAAGCCAGCAGTATGTTATGCAAGCAGTTACAGGAGTTTGCGATGATCCTGTCTAAGATGTATCAGGTCAATATTCCAGTTGAATTCTTTGATAAGTCGGGAGGAGATGTTTCAGGTGACTGTCTCGGAAGTTCTAATCAAGAGATGATTGATTTAAACAATCAATTATCAAGATTGAAAGACCATAATAGAGAACTCTTGGAGGAGGAAATTGTTGAGAGTGAGCCCCTGGAATATTCTGGCAAACATAAAGAAAAAGATGTTGAATTTCCTAAATTAGATCAGGAAATTCAGATTGAAAAATCAGTCAATGGTGAGGAGGTTGGTGTTGGAGTCCCCTTGCAAGATTCTAATCTATAGGAATTTAAGGAACAAATTGAAGTGAACCAGTCAATAGTAATTCAAGATTCTGGAGATGAAGAGAGACTGGACAAGGAGATCCATATAGACCACATTTTACAATTTCAAGAAGCTGATGATTCAGTGGTTATGCAGGCTATAAACAGATTAGAGATGAGAACTGCTATGAAGATAGTTTTCATGCATCTGATATTCCGGACAAGGATATTGATTCATCAGATAATCCAGCTATAAATCATGTCAGGGATGGAGGTTGTGATGGAGGCCATGTTTCAACCATTGAGGAACTTGTGGACCTTTCTCATCCCTTCCTATGCAATCAGGGTGTCCGGACAGGAATGGCAGTTGCAGGAATTGACACCAGGCACCATTGGAGGAGAAATTTGTTGAAGATAAATTTTGGGTGTACAACAACGGGCAGGAAACAGGTCAGGAGAAAGAGTTTTTTATTGTTTTGTTTATTCAAATTCCAGTTTGTGACCTGCAGTATCAGATCAGCTCTTGGCTGGCAAAGAAATTTGAGTCCCTTGTTATTATGGGAAAGGGTATTATTGGAGATATATCTTCCGCTGAGATATCTTCCAATGTTGGAAAGTACGTGGATTTGATAAGGAATAATGGACACAACTTGTAATTGGAGGACAACTATGGAAATGAATTGAAGCATGCTTTACAGTTGGAAACAAGGTTTTACATGAGTTGGACAATTTAATTTCTCAAGGAGGGATGGTATTTTGTGCCAGGAATGCAAAATACTATTATGGAGATGCAAGAGAGCATAGCTTCAACAAATAAATCTCTAATGAGATTTCAGCTAAGGGAAATAGTTGAAGAAGCCAAAAGTTTTATTGTGAAGAACAAAGCTCTTACTGCTGAGTTTGTTCTTACCCCAGTTGGCCAATTAGGATTTCTGTCACCTCTATTGAAGGAGGAATTGAGGACTAGAATTTGTGCTACAACAACTCCTAGATCTAATGCTCTCAGGCAGCTTTTGTTTAAGTATCCGAAGCGAATCCACATTTCTCCGTTGCTGCATTTAAAGGTTATTGAAGATATTTTTGCAAGTGAGAATGGAAGTTGGTTTGTTTGAAATCCATTAACTGCCGCTAAGGATGCATGTCTTTCGTCTTTAATTTTAATAGATGGGTATTTCCAAACATTCAATGTGGTTAATCTCTCTTTGTACTTGCCGGACGTGGATTTGTCCTACCTAGATCAAAATTCGAGGTCGAATTTTTTCTCAAGTGGAGGTGAATGATGCGGTCACTAATTAAGACCCGGCCCAAGGCCGACCCGACCAAATCAGAGCAGTAGCGCCGGAAAAGTAGCGCTAAAACAATAACAAACAGTATTTTAATACTTCTTAAGTTTTAGAATTCTACTTGATTTAGGATTCTACTTCATGTTTCTACTTGATTTAAGATTTTACTTCATGTTTGATTAAGGTTTTATTTTTATTAGAATTCTAGTTAAATTTTATTTAGGATTTATTTCTATTAGGATTCTAGTTGACTTTTACTTAGGATTTATTTCTATTAGGATTCTAGTTGAATTTTATTTATAAATATTAGATGGATTTGGATTAGCCAAACACTATAAATATGCCTAGAATCTAGAGTTTGTAATCAAGTTTTCTCAATCAAACTTTTAGCAACCTATTTTGGTTTTCTTAGCAAAACTGTTAAAGGTTGTCTCGAGTATATAGTAAGAAGAAGATGATGGCAGTAGCAGTGAATGATGGCAATTCGCTAGAGTTCCTTTTGAAGATTTTAGATAGAAGTTGCAACCCAAACTGCAATTAGTTATAGTTTGGGGGTTAAACTGTAAATATCTAATAATATTCATTGGGATATCCATCCACTATTATAAATAAAGGGTAAGGGGTAACAAATGGAGAGAGAGTTCTCATTTTTCTGTTTGTAACGAGTGTTGATTGTTTATGAGAAAAAGGACTAGGGCTGTTAGCTTTGTAATCTTGAGGGAAAACAATTGGGAAGCTCAGGAATAGAAGGGAGAGAAGGGCCACTACTGTACTAATCGATTTCTGGAAATAAAGACTGCTCTCAGGAGGATCTTAGAGGCTGGATGTAGTGCCAATTCAATTGGCATGAACTAGAATAAAAGTTTGTCTTCTTATGTGGTTTGAATGTTTTCTTTCTTGTTTTGTTTTATGCTTTAAATTCTGTTATTTATTGATTGTTTGTGTTATGGTGTGTTGGGCGGTGAGTTATGAGTGTTTGGAGGGGTGTTTGATCGGTTTCTTGGAGGGTTTTAAGGCTGTCAGTGCTCCCAATTTATAACAAAAACAAGTCTTGTTTTTGCGTCTTCTTGAAAGCCAAGCTTCGGTCATTGAAATTTGTTCTTTTAAGAGTTTATTTTGGTATGTTTTTTTCACACACGTGCTAGATGCTGCGTCAGGTGGTATCAGAGCGGTTCATCAACCAATCAGATAGCCAATCTTGAAGGTAACGGTAGCAACCAACCTCGTGACGGTGATCGGGGGTTGCCCGCGGTTTGGAGAGCAATCGAAGAACAACGGGAAATAACTCGTACAATGCAACAACAATTAGAGCGAATCCGCAACCAATTGGGCATTTTACAACAAGTTAAGGATAATTAGAATCGGACTAGTAGCGTGAATCAAGCCGGCTACGTTAAATAGGGAAGACCAGCCATTAATCCTGTCCTCATTAATCCTAGAAGACCAATGATAGATGATAGCGACGATGAGGATGATCTTAGTCGTATGATAGCCAACCTTAATGGTAAAGGGGTTAAGAGGAATTGCGTAGCAACACAACCATAGGGGAAATGATGAGTATAAACTAAAGAATGGTTTTTCAATAAGTTTGGATCTTAATCTCAAACATTATGTTGTCCCAACAACCTCAACGTTTGCAAACTCAAGTCTGGTTTATAATGCTAACATGATAGAAACTCCAAGGTTGTCGACTCATACTGGGGTATTTTCCAATCCCAAGGGCTCAGGCATTGCTTTGCAATCTAAGGACGGTGGTGATTCTTCTGATCGGCCTGCGACTGTAAAGGAGATAAAGGCCATGGTAGCAGATCCTTCTACAATTTATTCAGGCTTTGACATGGTTGAATCGAAGACAATAAGAACATATTTACCTTTGCGATTACAAAAGCAAGATGGTCACAGGGGTCTCTTTGTGGATAGGGGTGTTGGATCTCCCAGGCTAGTTAACTCAGGTAGTGCAACTTCTTTTGGTATTAATTTGAAATTTGATTCCGAAACTAAGAATGATGTAGCAGCTGCTGCTATAGTTGATCAAGGGCTTAAACCAAAAGAGGATTCAAGCATCAATATTTTAAGTAATAGAGTAACTGTTGGTAGTCATGGAATAAGCCTCTATTCGAAATAGTTGCAAAAGAATACTTCTCAAGGTAAGAAAAATCTACGGATGAATTCGCAAGCTATTGAGAAGTCAAAATCAAGAAAGCTGATGAGAGGAGAAGGACTTACAGTAAGATCTACCAGATTAGAGAAGCGCTCGAGATGGAAGGTTCAACGTCCTCAATCTAACAGTAATAATACAGTGGAGGAAGAGGGCAACAAACATGGTGATGGTTGAACCCATGCCAACGAAGATAAGGCTAAGAGGGGAAGGAAAGTCTTTGCTCATGTTCCCTTAGCAGAAAAGTTCAAGCGATTCAAGAAGATGTCAAGCAAAAGTTGCACAAATAAAAAGTACAAGGCGACAACTGACAAGCATAGGAAGCACAAGATATTTAAGGTCGGAGATGAAGTCATGATATTCTTGAAAAATGAACAGATTCCAGCAGGAAAACAGAACAAGCTCAAGCCAAAGAAAGATGGTCCTTACAAGATTCCAAAGAAGATCAATGATAATGCTTATATTGTGGATTTTCCTAATCATATGGGTATTTCCAAACATTCAATGTGACTAATCTCTCTTTGTACTTGTCGGACGTGGATTTGTCCTGCCCGGATCAAAATTCGAGGTCGAATTTTTTCTCAAGTGGAGGTGAATGATGCGGTCACTAATCAAGACCCGGCCCAAGGCCGACCTGACCAAATTGGAGTAGTAGCACCAGAAAAGTAGCGCTAAAACAGTAGCAAACAGTATTTTAATACTTCTTAAGTTTTAAAATTCTACTTGATTTAGGATTATACTTCATGTTTGATTAGGGTTTTATTTTTATTAGGATTCTAATTAAATTTTATTTAGGATTTATTTCTATTAGGATTCTAGTTGACTTTTACTTAAGATTTATTTCTATTAGGATTCTAGTTGAATTTTATTTACAAATATTAGATGGATTTGAATTAGCCAAATACTATAAATATTCTTAGGATCTAGAGTTTGTAATCAAGTTTTCTCAATCAAATTTTCAGCAACCTATTTGGGTTTTTTTAGCAAAACAAATCTTGTTTTTGCGTCTTCTTAAAAGCCAAGCTTCGATCATTGAAGTTTGTTCTTTTAAGGGTTTATTTGATGTGTTTTTTTCACACACGCGCTACACGCTGCATCATCTGCTCTCTTAATTCTCCCTATTTTTCTGTCTTATCTCTTGCCACTTTCTGCCCTCATTCTTGCCAGTGGCTGAGAAATCACATTCAGATCCAAGAATCATAAAAACACTCAGCATTACCTCACAGCACCAACTCTCTAGCCAAAATCTGATCCCAGAGCCATTAACAGCCTCAAAGAGAATATTCTGAATAAAATCATCCTAGACTTTTACAATGCCCCTCAGATCCCTAAACCAGAAGGCAACAGAATAGCACCCGAAGACCAATCACCTGACCAGTTACTGCACTTTCTATTTACTACTTTCCTTCACAGGCTGTCTCTTTCAAGAGAAAACCTCCAAATTCATTTTTGAGAAGTTTCTTTCCTTTTTTGTTGGCTAACATCTTCAGCCCCCCCCCCCCCCCCCCCCCCCCCAAAAAAAAAGAAGCATATCATTTTTTGAACTAAGAATATGGTACTTCAATTCAATCCAAAGATCCCTCCGAATAAGAATCCCCTTAAGCTTCTCCAATTCATTGACAAAAGGGACAACATATATGAGGGAAGGTACAGTAGGAAATAAATTATTCTCCTTAACTTCATTGGTCTTTCAAAATAACCAAAGGACAAGGACAAGATATGGATGATAACTAAAATCATTCACAGAAAAACAATATTCACATAAGAAATTCCCATACCAAGCCGGAGATAAAGCTTCAATTAGTGCATATACAAACATATACCTCTGCATACAGCCCCAAAGAATTCCTTCTGATCACATCCTTTAGGTGTGCCCTCTCTAGAGCCTCCCAAAGGTCAGCCTCACTGTGTTCGTTAAAAGGGTCAAGATTAAATCTAACAGTTCCTGAAAAGATGAAGGAAAAAAAAGATTTAAACAATAGAATGCAATTTGAAAATCTTATCAATTTCAAAGAAACTCAAAAAGAAAAAAACAAGGTGATAATTTAGTATTGCCTCGTTTGAATGGATATTAAGAGGAGTATCTGAAAGTTAATACAAAAAATCCAACTATTTTATTGGCATTGATTTTCTTGATAAAGTAAAAAATTAATTTATGCACATTCAAACACAAACCAATTCTCAATAAGGGCTCTTCACCACTCCCTTAGAATGACACCAGCACGAGTATTAGACCTCACCATAAAGATATATAAGTTTACCACATCATATAATTTTTCTTGTTGCTCCCTCCTGACTTTCCATATATATTTAAATACACAACTCAACACAAATATTAGCAATTGTCAAAAAAAAATTATTCTGGACATGCACACTGTTGTTCACACTTAAAAATTCATGTTCCTCTAAAAACTTGCATCCATGTTCTTCTCACACAATTGTCAAATTCAAACCAATTTATTTCAATGCACTCACATGAAGTTGGATCAAAATCCAAGGCATCTGTACTATACTTGAAACATATTGATATTAACTATTTACCAAAGAAGTTTCCAATGGTAGAACCAGGATTGCACCAAACAATTTAAGCAACCAACTGCAAAACTTTGGATATTAGCATCTAAAATATCATTACCACTTTATGGGATTCTTGGTGATGTGTAGAACAACTATATGATGCATATACACTTGGACTAGCACATGTATGGATCTAGTTATTATGAACATAATGGTAGCTTGCAGGAAGTACCACGTCGCGTTCTTAATGCAGTAACACTTATGTTAGATAACTGGAACAGAGAAAAAAAATTCACCAGCAGAACCATCTTAAACACGGAGTTGATAAGAACCTACCAAATTTTGCAGATTTCCCTTAGAAGATTAACAAACATTCAAAAAGTAAAACATAGTAAAAGATATCATATAAAATCAAGTTAAGAGAAACTTTCAGAAGGTTGACCAAGTATGAATAGAAACATTCAATGAATTGCATAACCTACAATAGCTGTACCTGAAAAAAGAACAGGTGCTTGAGGTATAATACCCAGAACCTTGCGGAGATCTGTTAATCCAAACTTTGCAATGTCATAATCATCAATCAGGATTCTACCTCGTTCCAGTTCTACCATCCTAAACAGTGCATTAAGCATGCTAGATTTTCCTGCTCCAGTTCTTCCAACTATTCCAACTTTATCACTTGGAGGTATTGTGAAGGACAAACCATGTAGGACTGCAGGAAGTTCAGGTCTGTATCGCATGACAACATCCTCAAATTTTATGGATCCGGAGGAAGGCCATCCTGGTGGCGGTCGGTTGTTGTCAATAACAGATGGACCCTCGGAAGGCAAGTCAATATAGGTGCCAACCCGCTCAACAGCATTTAAACTATTCTCAGCCATACTGGCAAGTCTCAGCACAGCAGTTAATAAACTTGTAATATTTAAAGCATAACTAAGAAGCAAACCCATTGTAGAAGCAAATGCCTCCTGGTTTACTGCTCTTACATTCTGCATGACAGCAAAAGTTGCTGTAAGCCAAATCATGAGGCCTCCCAATGCTTCCAAACGGATAGCAAGCCACCGGTTTGCGCTCATGTTCACAAGAGTGAACCTGATATTATTGTCCATGGATTTCCCATTAATGTTCTCCATTCGGTCATATGCTTTGTATGCACGAATAGTTGATAGACCATTCAATGCTTCTCCAAATTGTGCATACACTGGAGATCTGGTTATGGAATCTAAGCGCTTCACCTCACGAGATGTGCTCTGCAAGAAGAGAAAATGCTGAAGTGAACAAAACTGAAATATTTTCAGGAACTCAAATATTTCTCAAAACATTTGAGCATGACAAACTTAACACACCATCTAAGAAGTACAAAAACTTCACTTTGGGTGTCGTAACCGTGTTTGACCTGTATCTAACTTAGATATTCAATGGGCACTCCCAATATACCTGTCAAATAGTGCCAAATTGTATTTCTTAATTTTTTTTATTATTTGTTTTTTATCCCCACATAGTGGGATAAAGGCTGGATATGTTGTTGTTGTTGTATTTGTTTTTTATCCACATTTTAGACACACGATGAACACTTTTAAGATAACTGCATAGGTATGTCTTAACAAGGTTTTGAGAGCTTTCCACAAGGTTCATTTAACAAATATAGCAACTTTTTGGCTAAATAGCTAGAAAAAACCAATAGTTTTGTCACAATTCTGACCAAAAAATAAAAAGCAAAAACAATTGTTTATTGGTAAGCTATAATCCATGTATCATATCGCACTTAGTGGGATTAAGGTTTGTCGTGTTGTTTATGTTAAATGATGTTTATGCCATTATTATTATGGTTTTAGTGGTACCTTTATATTGAATTATAAACTATACCAATATTAAAGATTGAACATTATATTCACATTGGATTAGCAGTACTTATTTAATATTTTATGGCTTTAATGATGCCTTTAAAATGAATTAGTAGAATATAATATTGATATTATAGATTGAATGGTATATTCATATTGGATTAGTAGTACTTTATCAATATTTTTAAGTGCCTTTTCGTTGTTAAGTTGATTACATTTTAAGTGCTTTATAATATATTTTTCTTTTACATAAAGAATATAAAATATCCTGATTGTAACATATTTCTACTATATATGTATCCTTATCTTTTCTAACTCAACATATCTTGTGTCAGTTCCCATACCCATGTCTATCTACATTGGCGTTTCTTCAGAAGCCACATAAGGGAATTTTTGTACATTGTAATTCAACTAAACTATAGCCCTTGATAAAATGGAATTAAAAAAAAAAATAGTATATCAACCCCAAGTAGTGGGGAAAATCTTATTTGAGTTGACTGCAAGGTGAATAAGACAAAAGTGAACCTCAATGTACACTCACACACACAGTTTCCCCAGGTAGGTCATGACGGTTATAAGGGTGTTCACCACATGATATGTAAAGCAGCTACATCCATTTACCAACTGAATAGTGTATATAGCCTTTTCTTGTAGAAAAAAATACTCATACTATAGATGTCAGCTCTGTTTTTTTTTTTTTTTTTTCGTTAAACATTTTACAATGGAAAATAATTTTCATATGGACGTGTAGATGAAAAAATTATTTTCCATCCTATTTTCAATGTTTAGTTTGCATGTAAAAATATTTTCCAAAAAGATGTTCTTCATTGGTTGGCACAAAGAAAACCAATAAAAAACTTTGAATTTTTCTATGATGCTCAATAAATCAAATTAACATAAGATGCTTGTGTATAAGTTTCTTTCTGAGTTTCAGAAGTCAAACATTCATTTCAGTTATTATTGTTTGACATAAAGAAAAGGGAAAGGTGTTTTGATGGAAGGAAGAAAATTTATGAATTTTTTGAGTGAAAAAATAAAATGGCTTACTAAAGTTCATTTGGCAAGTCATTTTCCCATTTTTTATGTAAAAAGTTTTTATTATAAAAATATTTCACATATTTTTTGACGTCCAATTACCAGAAAATAGGTAAAATATTTTCCGTCAAAACAAACAGAGTTTCTGGTCATCCTAACTTTGGCACAGGGATGTTGGTCTACAACCTTACTCAAATGCCTGCACAAGTAAGCTAATGCAAGAATCTAGGAAACACAGACACTTCCAATAAGGTGCCATCTTGTGATAAAACACTTAAATATGCCTTCCAATACTAACACGTGACTCTTATTATCTTTTGAACTTTCTAGAATCAAACACACGTGACCTCCAAAGTAGTACCATATTAGAAGCTTAAAAGGATAAGTCAAAACCAACTATAACGTAAAAAATGGATTTATTACTTCTTCATTCCTTCTCCGTTTAGAAGTTTTAGTTTTAAGAATCTTTAAGCCAAGGCCTTCAATTGGTTTACAAATAGAGCTTTCTAAAATAAAAATTAGAAATTTTGTTCACACTTTTTCTCAGACTATAGCATGTGAAAAAAACTTCTTACAATTTTGATTATAATAAAATACAAATGTATTTACCCTTCAAAAATATGAATATGTTGTTATCTAAATACAACAATATTTTTTTTTTTTTTTTTGTGGGAGACCATCTTGTTGAAGTATGCAGGTGACTCTCTTTGTCACGTGACTTGGTAACAAGAGCGTATCTTGGTGACAAGGGAGTCTCAAGATGGCTTGTGTTGATTTTTCGATTTCATTCGATCTTCTAGCAGCACACCAATCTGATGCGATCACGTGACCGACTAACTCATTGATAACAGAGTGAGTGGCTATATTGTTTGCTCGTGAATCTTGTTGCCACTTTGATTATTTTTGCATATTCAGACAAATTATTGGGCATAACAATTGCTCTCCACTCTTGCCGTTAGGTTTCCCAGTGGAAACAGTAACCATCGTCTTGCCTTCTCTCCCACCTCTTCTCGCATCATTTCCTTCTTGGATGGTGTTTTGCTCCTAGTTATTTGAGATGATGTCGCTCCATCCAAGGGTTCTTGAATTTTGTATTTTCGAAGGGTCTTCATTTTATGTAACCCATTGGTCCTTTTGACCAACGTTTTTCTTAAATGATGGTCCCTCGATCATGTTCGCGCATTCATGTGCTTTTGATGCTGAGTTTGTCTCAAATCATTCCTGCACTTTCGCATTTTGGCTTCCCATGTCGTTCTCTCACTCTATGCGCTTCTGGTTCTTGGCTTGTGTCCAATTCTCTATGTAACATGTTAGCATCTCACATAATATATAAAATTTTGCAATTAGTTTTTGAGTCCTAAATCATTCAAAACCTTTACCGCTTACGCTTGACTTTTGCTTAGAAGAGAAGAGACACCTGTGCTCCCCAATTCTTTGTTGATGATGGCCCTAAACCATTCTCGTGCTCTTTGCATTTTCGGCCCTAATCTGGTCTCATGCACTTTACGCTTTTGCATATTAAGTTTTAATCTGGTCTCGTGCATTTTGCACTTTTCGAGTTTAGGTTATGCTCGATCGTTCTTGTGTATCTATCGCTTTTGATTTTGGGTTATCCTGGATCATTTTTGTGCTTTAGCGTTTTTGGTTCGTAATTCGATCTCATGCGTTTTGCATCCTTGATGCTAGGTTTTTCCTTTATTATTCTGGCGATTCTTGCATTTTTTTAATTTCTTGAACCATTCTTGCGCTTTTGCGTTTCGATTTTTGAATTGTTCTCACGCTTTCGTTCTTCAATTTTTTTAACTATTCTCACGCTTTAGCACTTCTGTTTTTAGATTGTTCTCATGCTTTTGTGCTTCGGTTTTTGAGTCGTTCTCATGCTTTTACACTTCGATTTTTGAACCGTTATCGCGCTTTTGCGCTTCCATTTTTGGATAATAAGCCCTAGATCGTTCTTGCATATTCCACGCTTTGATACTAGGTCTTTGATTGACGAGCCCTAGACCGTTCTCACGTATTTTACGCTTAGATATTAGGTTTTTCTTGCTTGTCGGAATTTTGGCCCCCTTTTTTGTGCATTCATTGTCCTAAAAAACAAAATACACAAAAGGAGACTATAACAAGGTGGAAGTTATTTTATTCATGCATCATTACATACATGTCAAGACATTTAAACCTGCCTGTGATACCTCCCTAAAGCATACATTTAGGCTCTGGTTCTGAAGTCTCTTGTGGGCCTTAGGACTTCAAGCAATGAAGCTCGCTTTTTTGAGGAAGCTTCTACTTTTTTATTGCTCTTCTTGCCTTGAATTATGACCCTGACCTCCATGGTAATCAGTATGTTCTTCCCCCCAAGCTCATGTGTCCACAATCTCTGCCGATTCCCCTTCTTGGACCAGTGCTTCTATTTGATTTTTCAAGTCTTGGCATTTGACTGTAAAGTGGCCATGAGTACTGTGGAATTGGCAAAAGACATCCCTTTTCCTCCCCATAGGCTTGTCAATCTTCTTGGGGAATTTAATTAGGCCCAATCCTTCAATAATTGCCAGAATATTGAAGCATAAATCTATGAGCAGGGTATAATCTTCAAATTGGAGTCGGGAAGTACCATCATGTCTTTTGGCTTTTTCTTCCCTCAAGGCTTGTCCCCTCATCAAAGTCTTTTCCGTTTCTCTTCTTGTCCCTATCTGCATTTCGTCCAACTGTTCGCATTACTTCAGCCTGTAATATATACTTGCTGGTCCAAGTAAACAAATCTACTAGCGTTGCAGGCTACTCTAGGGGTAAGGATTCTGCCAACGTTACAGTGGTATCAGTGTCGTCCCTTGGAGCACTGCAGTGGTTCCCGCGCTAGTTTGTAGATCCTGTACCTCCAGTGTTGCGTTTCTAAAATGATCAGCATATTGTTTGAGGGTTTCCTTGCTACCTTGTCGGATACTATACATATATGTGTAGTCTTCATTTCTGTGGCTGTTAATAATGAATGCTTTAATGAATTCTGCCCTCAATTGGTCAAAAGAAGAGATGGATCCTTCAACAAGACCATTATACCAAGTGCGGGCGTGATTTGTCAAGGTTAGAGGAAAAGCCCGACACATGATTGCATCCTCCCATCCATGAAGTGGCATCAGGGACTTGTAGCTCTAAATGTGATCATGAGGGTTGCCCTTGCCCAAGTACAGAGATAGCTCCAACATTTTAAATTTCCTTGGCAACAACCTTTTTTGCTCAAGCACTTCCTTGATCCTCCTCCTCATGTCAGCTATTTCCCAGACCCTAAACTCCAAGGGATTCTCAGTCTCATCATTCTTCCCTGATCTTGACGGGGGTCGGTCTCCATCTATGGATGTAATTGCCGTCGTTTCTTGATGTTTTCCTCTTCGGGGGCTTCGTCTATCATCTCTCAATCTTCATCAGTCCTCATCTCTTCCTTGGTTTTGAACTTGGCGAGGAGGGGAATCCCGAGAATGTATCCTTCATGGGGAGACCCCAAGGGAGTCCCTACAGTAGCTTCCTAGTAAGAATGGTCCCTTGGCTCCCCCTGTTGGGTCACGTGTAGTGGAGCCATTTCTGGTACAAATTTCCTTAAGGTGGATGGTATCACATCGTGAGGAACCATATTTTGCAACATTCGACCATTTCTCAAATCACCCATATCCCTTTGAGGTGTTGCTACCACAAGGCTTCATCCTCCGCCCAAGGAACCATGGGCGCAACTTGTTTCGATGAGCCTAGGTGACCAGAAAGGTATGTCCCTGGTGGAGCAAGTGAGACATTAGGGTGCAAGACTTGCAGTTGGCTCTTCGATGAATGTTGCAAAGAGTCCTGCGGAGGTGGGTGAGTCTCAGCATCTGGAGAGGTATGTCGATTGCTTCTTGTTCAAGCTATCCCGACTGAGTTTATTGACTTTTTGATCTTTTCCCACAAACGGTGCCAATTGTTATTGCCTAAATTTAACAATAATTTTTTTTTGGTGAGAGACCCTCTAGTTGATGTATGCAGGTGACTCTCTATGTCACGTGACTTGGTAACAAGGGAGTCTCAAGATGGCTTGTGTTGATTTTTGGGTTTCATTCGATCTTCTGGCAGCACACCCATCTGATGCAATCACGTGACCGACTAACTCATTGATAACTAAGTGAGTGGACCACTCACTCAACCATATTGTTTGTTCATGAATCTTGCTTATCACTTTGATTATTTTTGCAGACTCAAACAAATTATTGGGCGTAACAGAATAAATACTCAATTATGTCATGAACAACCAAAACATTAATATTTTGAGGAATAATGATTATTTGTTTGAAAATTGTCCTAAATGGGAGTCCAAATTGATTGTTGATGCAAGGGAAAATGGGCAAAGAAAAATTTGAATTCCCATTTAGGACAAAATTTTGGACACTCTATGCCTGTTCTATTTTGGTGTGCCCTCCTAATGTTGTAGTAGGTTAAGAATTTATTTGAAGTGATGCTAAAAGATCAACATACTAGGTTTCGTGCCCTTGTTCTATCATGTTTGTGCCTTGAAACCATAGATGTGCTTATGCATGAGCAATAAAATCACTAACTAGTAAGGGACTATAGAGAGAAGTTTATGAAATAAAAATGCTTCAAGAGATGAAGAAATGGTAATCTCAAACAAAGTCAGAGAAGGGCGATAAGATTTTTTTTCCTTCTTTAATAACATTTCTGATAGTCGCACATTGCACATACAAAAAGAAATTATTTTCTTCAAGCAAAGGAGACGTATAAGTACCCGACAAAGTCAAATCAATATAGAGTAAGATGCTTGGCTAAGGCCATAAATCAAAATATTACAAGATATTGGTACCACCAATACCAAATTGTTGTAGTTATTGAGTTAATAAGGTTTTTAAGCTAAGAAGAAAATTATTAGGCTGTCAAATTCTGATGGAAGTGAACTCTTTCCCAAATTATATTCCATTTAGCAATTCATGACAGTCAATATTAATTTGTTGGTGTGCCAATGAGGTGAAAAGTGTTATGCTTTCAGAGCAAGAGATAAATGCAAACAAGACAAATTTTGGCATACCTGATAATACAGATAGGCCGCATAAAACAAAACTAGAAGTGGCATTATGGCCCATAAGGACATGGTGCTCACGATTCCTATCAACACAAATGTTGATAAGAGCTGAAATATCTGGCCCAGAAACATATTAACGAACACTGCCACAGTCCTATCAATGTCACCAAGATCCTTAGCAAATCTATTAATAATCCGTCCAAGAGGATTTGTGTGAAAGAAGACCATTGGAGCTTTTAAAATAGAATTAAGCATCGCGTCATGCAACCTTCTTGCTGCATAAAGGCTTGATAAAATCAACCAAAACGAATTTGCCAGAGTCACCAAAACCTAGGTCCAGAAGACATATGATTAGTCAAGGGAATATATTATCTTTATCAGCATAGAAAATTTACAACTATTCATGCAGTATGGCACAGAAGTTTAGCATATAACAGTGAGACAACAAGGCACCTAAGTCATGATACAAAGAGCTGAGCATTAGAGTTCAAATGTCCAAGGATAGGTGATATAGCAGCAGTAGAGGAAAAGGAGAGACAACAAGGGGAAAGAGCAACACCAACAGTCAGTCATTTCTAAAATTGTTAAGACACATGCATGCACAAACAACACATACAACACAAAGATGCATCCATCAACCTAATGTTAGATATAGGCCAACTAGGAAGCAAATTGGAAATACAATGAAAAAGAAATTCCCTAAGACCTTTCTTCAATTGCCATCAATTGATTTGTTTTGATTTGAATGACAAATAATTGTTGAACTTAATTCAAATCAAATTGACATTCAACTTGAAGACATACTTGACCAAATGAAAGAAGAGCATAAATCAGATTGTAGAAACCAGGTGAATAACGCTTTGATCTGCTCTGATCTGTCCAGACGCTTAACCATGTGCTACTGGAAATTCGTAGAGTTTCTGTTAAGACATAGCACAATAAGAGCATCACGACTACCCATAGACCTCCTAAAGCATCCTTGTACCTGCAGAAAAGGACATCAAATGTGAAAAATCAACTAATAATTGCGCCAAATGTCACAAGAGCTCTGTAATATTATCTATTGAATCAAATTTGAATCAAGATTTGATATTGGAAAGAATAGGAGCATTGTAATATATCCATCATTTTTGGCACCCATCACAGATCAGGAAACTGAAGGATACTGGTATTTTAACTATAGGTTATTAACCCTACAAGTCATATTATAAAGAAATGGCTCCATGGGAGTGAGTGGTACATGTAGATTAATACTTGCACAACAATATTATATAATCAATTTGTTGTATACAGTATACCTACAAGACCAATGATGAAGCTATCTATATAGAAAGGAGTCAAATGGACAGGAATAGAGAAAAGAAGAAAATGTTCATATAGTTTGGAAACTTGATGAAATTATATTAATAGAACCTAGCATGGTAATGAGAGCTTGGTCATTTAGAAGGCTAGCAATGCCTAAGAGAGTTAGCTTTTGGTAGCTGGAATACGTTACGTGCAGATGAAGTGGTTGGTGTTAAAGCGACACATAAAATTTAAGGAAGAATGAACAAAGTAGAGGAATAGTTTTTTGTGATTCATGCATACATAAGAGAATGACAGGAAATTCAAGGGATAATGGACCATTAGAAGACCAACCATGCTTTATAGTGAGGAGTGTTAGGCAATTAAGAAATAAACCAGCTGTAAAAATGAAAAAATCTTGAATGATGATGCCAAGATAGATGTATAAGAACACCAACATACCAAGCCTTTATCCCACTATGCAGGGTTGGTTGCTAAGATGGATGTATGAAGAAACAAAAGGAGAAAAGAAAAAAACAAAGGAGAAGGTCAGAAATGGAAAAAAAAACCTGTGATGTCAGATTATAGAGGTAGCAATGTGGCATCTATTTGAAGATAATATGAGACCAACGGTTGAAATGCTTTGGGCAACAATAATGTAATTCGTTGTTCACTTTTGTTTTTGGAAGCCTACTTTATTTATAGTTGGGATACTTAAATAATACTTAGTTTTTGTAAATAAATGTCTTAACTGAGCAAGCTGCAAATAGCAAGGATGAATTTAAGAGAAGCTATCCAGACAGAGGAGGCACTCTAGGAGGAGTGTCACTCTCCAAATTCCTATCCCCGGAGAGTTCTGCCATTTTGTTGTAAAGAACACCACAAAACAAATGAACAAAAAATCCTCTTTCCAATGGAGTGCCAAATGAGCTTTTCCTTCCCTTGTTCAGGACACAGGGCCCATTGTGAAGCATGTTTATCATAGCATCCATTTAGTCTTGGAGATTCTATAAGTCATAATGATTCTACCTAAATTATGTAGAGCAAGCTACACTCACTCATAGCCATCTCATCAGCCCTAGACAAAATGAAAAATGCAACGGCAGACCTTTCCCTGCAGCCATTACCCAACTCAAATGATATTCACACAAAAATTTCACCTCAAACCCACATAATTCCCCATCAGAAACTAGAGACATGTAGTAGAGTAACCATCCCTGTAGACCACTCACCCCATAAACAATCACATTACTCACTACAGCCCTCATCCAAAACCATTCCCTCTTTGTGGCAAACCTCAGACTCTCCTAAAAGTGATTTGTCAAAAAAAACCAATGCTTTTATTCCAAGCATTGTGTTGGGATGCTCTCACTCTTGCCCAAATCAATATGCCATCCGAGATACAATCAAGAACACACCTCACAAATCTCAACTCTCTCTCTTTCTGAATCCTCACAAACAACATAAACAAGAAATTAGCAGAAAAACAAAACACAAAAAAAAGAAGAAGAAAAAAAAAGAGAAACAGAAAAAAATTAACAAAAAATGAATTAAAAAAAGGAGATCATATGCAAATAACAGGTGAGAGACTGGATACTGTACGCTCTCCACTTCCGAAATTAAAGCCCCTAACCACCTTTTGCAACATAAGGAAGGATTCATATTCTATTTTTCTGCAGAAGGTATTATAAATAATAAAGGACAAATAACCAAAAAAAGGGACATATATCTTTGAGTACATAAGTTCCTGATTTCCTTACCTCTTCAAGACTTTCCAGCTGACAACACCTGTTTCCCTCTCTTCCTGCTTAATAAGAACAGATTTGCCTTCTTTTCTTTTATTTTTGTCAGTTGCATCTTTAGGCAACTCAGTGGTCACTCCATTTGCAACAGGTTTTGAGGTCTCATTACTGACCTTTTCAACTTCTTCCTTTTCAACCTCATATTCTTCCATTTTTCCAGCACTTTCCATCAGTTTCTGAAGAGAACACCATTATTTGAGAGGTATTCAAATGTTCCTTCCTCTTTCACTGTACCTTCATGGACCAGTATAATTCTATCAACTTGTGAAAGAAAATGTAGCTGGTTTGTGACTAAAACTCTTGTTTTTCCTCTCAGTTCTTCTTTAATGCATTTCTCAAAAACCTGCAGAAAATGACATAGTCAACAACACAAAGGGAAAAAGAAGAGAAAAAACTTGAAAGAAGTGCCACATTCATTTTTTTTTCTCATGAGTGCTGCATTCATAAAATAACTCTTTTCACTATTCAAAAAAGTTTCATGATTGTATTTTGCAATCCAGAGTCAACTATTAGTAGAAAATACATGTGTAACAAAAGGTTATCATGAAATTATCACATTATTATAAATGTCATTGTGATTACCTGTCGAGCCACATGAGCATCTAGTGCACTTAAAGGATCATCAAATATGTAAACATCTGAGTTGGAATATACAGCTCTTGCCATGGATACTCTTTGCTTTTGACCACCACTAATATTAACTCCTCTTTCACCAATTTCGGTAAGATCACCTCCCTAGTAAATAAGCCATGTGGGGTACACTAGTTATTAATTTCAGAAGCAACTCATGATTTAAGTTCATAATACTATTTCATGAGAGGTATTAACAAAATAATATACACTCATACTCACAGGCAGCAATTCAAGGTCATGCTGCAATGCAGTGACACCTATTGCCTTTTCATATCTTGCAGGCTCAAAGACGGACCCAAATAATATGTTCTCCCGTACCTTAATAGTGAAGTTGAATGTCATTCTTGAGAGTAAAAATAATAATATAAAAGATAAATTTAACCCCTATCTAACAACTTAAGCATTTAGATGAAATGGTAGTTAACAATTCAACATGATATTAGACTAAGCAAAAGTCTCGAGTTCAAACCTCATTGATGACCCAACATATCAATAGTTGCATAACCAGTTATGGAGTGAAGTCAGGCCACACCATGAGAAGGTGTGTTAAGAGTAAAAATAATAATAATATAAAAGATAAAGTTAATCCTCTATTTGACAACTTAAGCTTTTAGATGAAATGATGGTTAACAATTCAACAATCATAAATAAAAAACAAAATAATTTAACATCAAGTAAATAGCGAGCCCTCTGAAACGACTGCAACCCTATAGCTTCAAACACAACAATTTTCCTTTTGGACCATGTTGGTAAAGGTATAAACATTAATTATTTGTTGTCTTCATACCAGAATAAAGAATTAAAAGATCAACCAATGACCCGCAGCAAGTATAAAACATTACAGATATTTGATACAATGGAAAACAAAAATGTGTTTACTTACTGTTGCATTGAAAATCCATGAAACTTGCGAAACATAAGCAACTGTTCCTCGTAGAATGACACTTGAATCTGCCACAGGAGGAAGCTCTCCAAGCATTGCCGATACAAGAGATGTCTTTCCTTCTCCAGTACTGCCAACAATTGCTACCAAGTTACCCATTGGTATATCCAGATTAATATCTGACAATGTGGGTTTCTCTGCCTGAATTTAAGGATGAAGAAAAATAGTAAAAGTAAGCATAAGGTAACATTGTGTCTGGCGAAAGAATTTGAATACTACTAGCTTGCATAAAATGGGAAATGCAAACTCAAGTTCATAATATTCCAATAGCCATTGAGAGTGTGACTGTATATGAAATGATTAACTTCCAAAAAAGCATTCCACAAATAGATTGCTGGCCTATTTCAAAATGTACAAACAAAATAGAGTCAACTAGACCAGCTTTAAAATAGTGGTATTTATTAATGGAACATGTTTAAGGCTATCCATGTTTGAGACTATATATCATATTCTGAACCTCTATGTTGAACTTGCTCCAGGCCTTGTATGCGACCATTAATAAAATGCTTAGAAGGTCCAAAAATTTGAAAATTAAGTTGATCAATGAGAATATGAACATAACATATTCCTAGAATAGGAGTATGCATGCTTGTCAATGTGTATACTTATTCTTTTGAAAAAAAAAAGGAAGGAAAGAAACATGACTATAAAGTTAACCTTTGAATCCCAGGAGAAGTATCCATCCTTGATGGAGATGGCTGGAAGTCCAGGTTGAATGGGCGGGTTGGGTAGAAGAATTCTCTCCTCAGCTAAGAGAAGTTCCTCCAGACGTTTTAAGGATACATTTGCATTGACAACCTGTCAAAACTACAGCAGAATTAGAAGTCCAAAAACATAGACCAGATTTTTGGCTTCCCCCACCCTCCTTTCCTAAGGCAATGGGATGTTAACCAATAAACTTAAGGATAAACGCAAACAAGGTATATTCATAAGACTGGTGATTTAAAGATCAATAACATTTTCAGAATAGAATCTACACATAAAAGTAAAAAGGAATGCAGAACTAAGTAGTTAACCATCATTACTCCCAAAATGAAAGTCATATTCAAAGTGACTAAATATATCACAAAAGAACCAAAATGACAGACTGGTGGGAGGTCCTGGATATATTATTTGGCCTTAGGAGCCAGTGAGTTCTCAGCTAGTGTGCTCCAAAGGGATATATGTTCACATCTCGTCAAGTGCTTGCATGTGGTGTTGCAATATAAACAAGCTCATCAATTCATAGACATTCTGCAAAAATTGCATCTCATAAGCTAAAAAAACAGAAAAAGAAAAAGAGGAGAAGCAGCATAAATGAACTTGCAGACTCCCTGGCACGATGTGTCGACCATATTGTAAGCTCTTAACTTACTGCACGTTAACTTCAGAAAGACCTATGCCCTACATATCAGTTGCATCTTTTATGACTATTTGGTAGAACCGTCAATTAAAACTCCCTAAAAACTCCATACATAAATCACATGCTTGAATTCAAAGTTATGAAAATCAAGTCATTAAACTTCAGCAGATTCAGAGAAAAGAAAAAATATAAGCTAATTCTACAAAACAGCACATAAAGCCTAAATCTCACTAGGTGGGTTGGCTACATAGATTTTAGCTCACTAGTCATCTAAGCAGATTTACCAAAGCAGCAAAGCTCAAACAAAATTATCGTGCAAGAATTGACTTCAGATTTCATTGAAAGAGTGGTGGACATATAGAAGAGAAAAATCTCAGTGCAGGATGCATTATGGGTTAGTTTAGTTACCAAACAGTTACCATTTTCCATCATTAATTTTCTACTTCATCACCAGTTTTCCTTTTGTATAGAAAATTTGGAAAATGCATTCAATTGTTAAATACGGACAACTACTTTCTTATCTTAAAAATTGAAAAAAAAAAATATTCCAAGTGGTTATAAGAAACATAATTCTAACTATTATATAATGCAATATATTGTTAATAATATTATATAGCATTAAAATCTTAATAATTATATTATTATGATTAATTTTATAATATGCATTATTATAAAATGAACGGTCATTGTATATTCAAGATATCAGTAATATGATACTATTAATTATAATAATTTATTAGTAATAATATTATATTTAAATAATGAATTATGAATAAATTAGATTGATGATATTATAACTTATCGATACATATTCATAATAAATTATGAATAAATTATTCTTTTTTCTAAATTTTACAAATTTTATAAAATAATATTGTCGTTACTAATTTTTTGACTACTAATTATTTTTCAATTTACTAGTTATCAATATTTTTACTATCATAATAATAATATTTTGATACTACTAATATTATAATAATATTAATTTCTAAATTATAAATTTTAGTATTATAAATTATTTATCAATAATCAAATTTGCTATTTACTGATATCATTGATATTTTAACATTATAAATATTATTATGAGTAAATTTTAAAATCCATATTTTATTATTTATTCATATTAATATTGATACAATTATTGATACAATTAATATTAACATTGCTGAGGTGGAGAAAATTTTGAAAAACCGCTTTCATTTGGCTGAAAATTAGTGAGAAATTTGGAAAACAACTTTAAGTAGTTTTCCAATCTCAGTTCAAATTTGGAAAACTGCATTTTCTATTTTCCATTTAGGAAAATGTTGTATTTAAACATGTTTTCTAATTTTCCATTTTCTATAGAGCAATTTTTCAGAAAACTGGGGTTATTTTCCACAACTAAACAAACCCTCTACATCCCCTACGAAGGATAAGCACTCCATAACGGATGCCATATCTATAACTAACATGTATGGCATCCAACATTGTATTAGACTAGTTAAAGTACTTGCTAAACATGCCATGCAACGTGTCTTATGGTGACAACTAGTCAGACCCATGGATATGTGTCCGACACATCATATGCCATGAATTTCTTTAAGTTCGATCTTTTGTGAAAGTTGGAAGGCTGGCTTTTTTTATGTTCTATGAACACTGGATGTTCTATTTTTACCATAAGTAAAATAATATTAAACAACAGAAATTGCCTCAAAAGAAACAAACCTTATTCAAAGGAGATGAACCAATCAAATTTAGAAAACTTGTATATCTGTACATAAAGAAAGATCACCTAACAATTGCACGAAAAACTCTAGAATGAAAGTGTGTCTCTCTCAACCACAAAAGACAGAAATTAGAATGACTATCTTAACATATCTTCTATTATCTCACGTCAAATGCACCTAAAATAGAACAATATCCAATGTTTTTTTGCGAACTTGGGTTTTTCTATTTTTGATGGGTAATTTATCAACTAGTTGAACTTAAATGTTTCCTACATTTGTGAGGCAATGACATGTTTGATGAAATAGTTCCATTTGGATATTTAAGTCAATGGATGGATTTACAATTGTTTTTGCAAAAATTTTGGTGTTCTATAGGTAATTCTTATCAACAAGCTAAAAGATTACAAATTATATTTTGGACACTGTATCTGCAACCTCATTTTCTGCAAATAAGCAAAGTCTCTATTGTTCTTGGTAGCAGAAATGAGGCAGCCCATTTGCAAAGCAAGGGTACGGTTGCATTCAAAAATAACTCTCCCTACCTAACCCTCACAAAGCAAGTAGGCTCATGTAATGGGGACACCCCTTCTTATGAACCATATCTGTTCACGTGCTTTTTAGTATATCCCCTCAACCCTTAGTAACGGCACAAAGAAAAGGACAGAAAGTGCATAACCTGAGTTATTATGTTTGGAAGCATGAATAATGGAAACCGTAGCACTGCAAACAAAGAAAGTGATGTAAATGCCCTTGCAGGTGTCAGATCTCCTCCAAGCAAAGTGAACACCCCAAATGAAACCACAATCACAAGAACTGGAATGCTGTTTAGAATGAAACTGTTACACTGTAAAAAGAAAGCATAAAATCAGTAAATCCCAAATTAGCATGCTTAAAAGCACAAATTTTAGAAAGTAACAATAAATGCTATTCTTTCATCCTTTTTGGGTAACTCCTCCAGCATTGAAACTACCAGAGTGATAAATAAGGAAAGCTTTTTTAATGGAATTGCAAATGTACCTTTAGCAAGAAGCAAAATAAAATATAATATAATATATATAGATAAGAACATTTGTTCTTTTAAGAATTCCTATTGTAGAAATTCATTTCGAAAATTCGAAAATTGTTAAATTGTTGGCCACCAATTATCGTTTACATTATCATTTTTACACTCAGCAGATCTCCTCACATGTGACAGATGTCACTATATAATTGGGCCAAACAAACAAGTGCAACTATTTAAATATTTGGGCTGACAGGTGAAGTTTGAAACTAGGACCTTAAACTGAATCTGGTACCTATGTTAAATTTCTTACCACGAACTCATTAAGCCATCAAGGAGAGGGACAGGCAATTTTACTCTCAACAAATGTAAAGTAAATATCTTTTAGGATGGGTGGAGAAGAAGAAAACCAGTGCATATGAGAAAATTTGTATGCATTCCCATTAGACCCCTCTTCTGCTCTACCAGAACTAACATTGTATATGACCCCTAGAAAGCACCAAGGCAGTAGCTGCTTCCTGAATTAACTTGGCAATACTAACCCCAAGAGAGCACCCAGGAAGCCACTGTTTTGTGTCTTGTGTAGTGAAACCCCAAGAGAGCACCCAGGAAGCCACTGTTTTGTGTCTTGTGTAGTGAAACCCATAGCAGAAGGAAAAAGCTCTGTTCACTTCCAAAGCTCTAAATAGTGAAAAACTGTCCAAACAGCATTTACCAGCCTCCTCATATCTTTCTTCCCAGGAAATCAGAATTTTCCTACCCGACTCCATCACAATATTACCTACACCTTCTCAACCCACGGGAGAAGAGAGCTCACCTTTTCCCTCCTCCACAGAATAGATCTCCGCACAGCAACAACCAAAAGCTGCATTAAAACCTCCCAAGCCAATAGTAGACAGTGAGGCTTACATAACAGAACTTCGCAGCAGTCCAAGGTAACGGTCCATAGACCTGTTTAACAGTGGTAGCGGCTGTTCTGAATAACAAAAAATCTAGGTCAGAAGACCCAGGAAGCAGTGCTGCTGAAGCAGTTAAATGTTTGGGCTTGAAATTATTCCTGGCCCACCTGCTCTGGTTTCGCAGAGAGGGTCCACTGGAGTTCAAGTGATCCAATGTAAAAGAAGGGAACCCAAAATATGGCCTGAACTGCAGCTAATCAATCATGCTGCCAGCAGTCAGCCATCCACAGTTGAATTCATAGCAGACCCCGTTCACTGATACAGCCTGCACCAACACTTTGGAAACTGTGACCTGTCCCTTTACCCTCCCCAACCAACTGAACATCCACTCGCCTGTCCAATTTGTTTAATTCATGCTGTGTCTCCTTCTCTGGCACCAAATATTTTCTTCTGCAAACAGATGGACTCATCTTGGAATTCAAAGGTCAACCAGTACTCTACAGGCAAAAGGGGGATCCTAACTACTGGGGGGTAAAAAGGAAAAATAAAAGGGGACTGAAAACAACAATCACCAGGCTGTGTCATGTGTAGGCATATTTGTCAATGCAAACAAACATGCACGTGTATCTACACATGCAGATAGGGAGGTAAGGAAGAAGGGAGAAATGGCGCAACATGTTGAATTTTACACAAGGTCAAATGATAACATTATTATTTCAGCCAAAGTATGCCCCAGGAACCTAATCAGTTAGTAAATTTATTTGCTCTATCTAAGTCATAAGTTGTGGACTGGTTATGTAGAAGAAACTGATTGGATTCTTTTGCTGAAAACAGCATCAGAAGCAACAAAATGTTTGCTGACAGAAAGAATGCAAGCCAAAGCCGTAGTCCTTGAAACAGAAGGACCAGGAATCTGGATCAATAAGTGTATCATTTGCATGCAGGCAGCAGGCATTCCTCATTGTAGTTATACTAAAATGAGTTGCCCATTGGAAATTGCATCTCACTGTTAATTACACCTCCAAAAAATATTACATATCATTGTACAATATTCATATAAATAATCCTTCTAAATAAGAATGGATTGAAATGTAACACATTATACTTCTTCACTAAGACAAATATGAGAGACTTAAATGAGTTCAGAAGTACCGCGCCAAGTAACTGAGCTTTCCAAAACCATCCCAACTCATCAGTCCGAACAGTTTGAACTTTGGATAGGAAACTATTCTCCCATGCATAACATCTGCGGCAATCATTGAACAGGGTCAATATAATTATTACAATATCATAAAAGTTGCATAAGCCAGGAAACACGCATTCTTAAAAATGAACCATACTTCACAGTTTCCATGGCTGCCAAAATTTCATTCATGAGGCCAATTCTCTTGTCTGTGCGTTGCAATCCTTCCCTAGATAATTTTTGCATTTTGCTTATCACAAGTGTCTGCCCCAGAAGATAGAATCCAAAAGTTACATACATCCTCATTTTCAAAACATTAGACAATCTCATGGATCAAACATCAGGTAAAAATCTTGAAGTTACAAAAGCATCTCCATACATAGGAAAAATGAATAAAAAGAATACACAGTCACATCAAACTGAAATAGGCACTACTTCAATTAAGAATCCATAATGAGAACTAGAGAAAGAGAGAGCTGTGCACTCATATTTGCTTCGTGTTGGAATCCACTCAATTATATCCAAATTGGAAGAAGGAAACAAGACTATTCAGAGCAAGACAGCAACCTCACAAAATAAACCTGACATGTACATTACTTAGAACATATTTGATAGATTACATAATTAATAAGTTAAAAGGGTAAGTGAACACAGAGTTATGTGTAACAGGTTTCTTCTTTTATGGGTCGTTTGGTATTTGGATTAAATAGTAACGGGACAAAATAATAATATCCCACATTTGGTAAAGGAGGTATAACTTGGAGTTATACCCATCCCATGTTTGGTATGTCAAAATATGAATGAGCTATTACTGTGAATTAATTACCAAATGACCAATTTGCCCATAATATATTATAATTATAAAAAATATATATTTTAAAATTACATAAAATATATTTTGATTACAAAAAAATATATATCTAAATATTTTTAATAAAAATATTATATATATAAATATTAAAAAATATAAAAATATAATTATAATAATTTTGTATTGATTCAACAGCCCACCAATTTGCTGGGATGTTGATGAACCCAGCAGTTGCTGGGTTTATCTGGAAGAAGAAAAATCAGAAGAATAAAAATAAGAAAGAGATGGTGGCGGATGAGATGTTCGCAGGTAGATTTGGCCAGCCACCATGAAAGAAGAGATGGGATGAAGACAATGAATGGAGAGAGGAGAGAAGATGATTGTAAGAGGGGTAAAATCATCCAATTAATTTATCCCACCTTTGTGGGATTATTTTGTACAGGGATTAGTTAATTCAATGCTTGTCAGATGGTATTACCACCTTGTAATCTGCCTACCAAACAGCCCGTTAGAGGTTTAGGATTCTAGAGGAAAGGGGGGAAAACACAAAGATGTTAGAGAAAGGAAAATAACATTCCAGGCATACCAAACACCAAAAAAATACCTAATTTATCACACCATACGCACATCTTAGAAGGACAAAGTAAACTACTTCTAAAGGCATTTAAATCAGCCTTATAGAAACCACAAACAACCAATCTCAGGTTTGCTTCAGATTCCAGGCTTCTTGGATTTCTTCTTAGGAACCATAACAACTCTCTTTTTTTTCTCCACTTAACTTTACAGGGGAGGCTTTAGGAGGAATGACTCAACCAGAGGGACTTCTCCACCTTGTGGCAGGTTTACTAGACAAAGCAAGGTGAATTTTCTAGAAAGGAAAGCAATCATGAGTTGCCTCCAAGCTCATTTGGTGGCAATTCATGATTGTTTTCCTTTATTACCATCGGCCAAACTGGTCTAAGCTTCTTTATGAAAAGGAGCTCAGTGGCATTCATCCTTTCCTTTCTTAAATACCACAGTTTCAAAGACAAAGAACTTAATCTGCCAAACACATTAATAGATACATATCTGTTTCTCTTAAGAGATCCATCAATGACAAAAGGGGCATAACCTATCTCAATTTCATTTACTCCAACTCCAGAAAGAAAATTGCTTATGATTAACACGACCTCAGGTTTAGTCTCAGGGTGCAGATATATGTTTTTGTCGAATTCTTCAAATTGTCATGTCCAAGGAAACCTGCAAGATTTCATATTCTTCAACTAATTTGATATAAAATGGTGTTTACATGCTAGCACATAACTTTCTAGGAACAGAATAAAAGTTGCAAATAGTTTCAAAGAAACTCCTTAAACATATTAGCGTGGTTAAACTCCATAACCAATTAGCGTGGTTAGAAACATCTCATATCATATCCTACTTTGCCAACTGTCCAAATGGGTACTACACAAATTTAGAGTCAACAGATGTGGACTAGACATAATATGCGGTCAAAAAAACAGTAATACAACTACATGATCTTGGGAACATCTATCTCCAAGTATTGTCACAAAAATTGTGTAGCTTTATTAACATTAACTATAGTTTATTAAATCTGTGTCTTCAGTTGTTAAAAGAGGTTAATGCAGTCACAGCATATTTAAAAATGAGTCCAAGGCATTAATGACATTATAGTTTATTATCACAGATAAGCGACAGCAAAAAGGTCAAAAAAATGCCCTGTTCATCAGATTCATTGCTTCCTGATAAATACTTGAGAGCTTCACTGCTTTGTTCCAATTTCCTTTTTTTACTCCATACTTTTCCAAGGGCTAAATCAGAACATTACCAAAATAACAGTAGTTTCATTGCTTGATTAGGAAAAAAGGTCATCCGTTGCCAAAAAATGATTAAAAATAACGCACAACATTAACATAGAAGAAAGAGACTCAGATTTAACAGTGACATGCTAGAAGGGGCCCAAACAATGAAAAGAACAGTAAGAAGAAGAAGAAGAAAGACATCATTATATCTGATAGCAATTCTCTTCATGATCCTTGTGAATTAGATCAGATTCATCCACAAGCTGTAAAACAGAATAACATAGAAACCAAAGAAAATTGTGTGGGTGGAGGGGAGGCTTGAGTGATAAAGAGAGAGAGGGTAACCGATTTACCTGTATGGGGATCAGAAGACCTAGCATTAGTGCCCCAAGAAGTGAAGCAACACCTAACTGCTGGTAAAGTAGAACCATAGCAACAACAATTCGAAAAGGAGCTGACCACAAAGTGTGAAGTGATTGGCATATTTGCTGTTCATAAAAGAAAAGAAAAGAAACATGTATTAAGATTAAGAATAATGCTGACAAAGGAGCTTTCATCCATACATAGACAAATTGAAGCATCAACATAAAGCACATTATAAAGTTTTCATAGTGATAGCAATAAACATGCCTGGAGTGATTCAGAATCAGTTGTCATCAAGTTGGTTATTTTTCCAGATGGAAACTTTTTACGACTCTCATGGGTTAACCTTAAAGATTTGCGGAACACAGCAGCAACCTACAAACAACATGTTCAAGTATGCGTCAACACTAACAATGTTGCTACATTTCTGTCATCCTGAAGCTCAGTAAAGTTTCAAAACGAAAAAGAAAAAATAAAAACGATGTCTGTCATGTGTAGCAAGACATAGAACTTCTTTATGCACCTGATCAAAGCTACTAATAGCATTCAACAAAATCCAAAAATTGAGTGAAAGATGGATCTACAATGTTAAAAGCCAACTAAACAAAATAGACAATGAGAACAGGGAATAATACCAGAACAATTTAGCAGAAGGTTAATTGAAAAAAAAAAAAAGTAAAAGTAAAAGAATTTTACCAGAGTTGATCGTAAGCGGTAACCAACCCGCATGACATTCTGAAAATATTGAGCTTCACATAACACTCCAAGTACCTGAACCAAAGTTACAAAGATCAGAAACAAAGAACATCAAACACAACACTGGGACATTAAATGCTCCATGATCAACAAACTAGTGCAGTGATTAAGTTCAGTTATAAAAGTTATATAGAATGAGAAAATGTCACTTAAGTAAACAATTATCCTCTTTGTAAACCAGTACAGCTAATAATAATGGGAATAAAACAACATCAAAAAGTAGGACAAAATAACCTTCTACCAAACTTTTTGTTACTTCTGACAGATGTTATGATTCAATGAAATAGGTGGAAAGGGTTTGGTTAAAGTAATCCCTTGCATTATCTAACCTAAATTGTTTGATTTGTTCCCCCAAATTGATTGTGGATCATAGAAAAGAAATTGGGAAGAATATCACTCACATCAAATTTAGATTTAAGAAGAAAGACCCATGTAACCCTTGTGCAATCATTAATAAACGAAACAAACTAACGTGCCCGAGAAACATTTGGAATGGGTGATGGACCCCAAATATCACTATGAATAAATTCAAAAGGAGTACGACATATGTTATGACTAGAAGGAAAAACCTCATGTTTGTGTTTGGCAAATTCACAGACATCACAATAAAATTGTCTAATATCTAGGTTTTTAAACAAAGAAAAAAATAGGATTTTAAGAGTGGAAAAAGCAAAATGTCCCAACCTATAATGATGCAGCCAAATAGTGTCCTTGGGGGTATATACGATTCTGAAAGGTATGTTAAGGACTAGTTCCACCTCCCAACTGGTACTTTTTTAGATTTCTCAAGATAGTATAAGTCATCTCGTCCCTTATCATGTCCAATCATCAATCTCAAGTCTTTGTCCTAAAACAAACAGCAAGAAGGGAGAAAAATCACTTTGCAATTGACATCATAGGATAGTTTGGATATGGAGAGAAGGTTAGTGGACAGTTTAGGCACATGGACATTTTTTTCCTATCCTAGCTATTGTGATCAAAGAACCATCAGCTGTAGCAATTTCCCGATTGCTAGAACAGGGTGAGTATGAGTAAACAACCGGGAGGAAAGAGTCACATGGTTAGTGGTTCCGAAGTCAATAATCCATAAGTCTTTACGGGATGTATCAAAGGCATTTAAAGCATGGGACATTGAAGGTTTACTTGATTGTATCAATGAGCAGGCACTAGAAGAGGATGGTTTGTCAAGAGTACTTAGGAAGTACCGCAACTTTTCAATCTCCTCCTCGTTGAATTCCTTTGATTTGTGAAACTGTTCTTCCCTGATGCGGTCACCAATCAAGACCCGACCCAAGGCCAACCCGACCAAACTTGAACAGTATCACCGGAATAGTAGCGCCAAAACAATATTTTAATACTTCTTAAGTTTTAGAATTCTACTTGATTTAGGATTCTACTTCATGTTTGATTAGGGTTTTATTTTTATTAAGATTATAGTTAAATTTTATTCAGAATTTATTTCTATTAAGATTCTAGTTTACTTTTACTTAGTATTTATTTCTAGGATTTTAGTTGAATTTTAATTACAAATATTAGATGGATTTGAATTAGCCAAACACTATAAATATATCTAGAAGTTTGGGGTTGTAATCAAATTTTTCTCAATCAAATTTCAGCAACCTATTTGAGTTTTCTTAGCAAAACAGTCTTGTTTTTTGTGTTTTCTTGAAAGCCAAGCTTCGACCATCGAAGTTTGTTCTTTCAAGTGTTTATTTTGGTATGTTTTTTTTACACACGCGCTACACGCTGCATCATTCCCCTTGTGGGGTTGTCACCATATCGACTTGCCCCTGACTTCGATGTTGCTGGTGTCCACCTCTATTTCCCCATTCTTTGCTCTCGGTGGTTTCCTCCAACACATCTCCCTAGTATGCCTTAGTTTCTTACAAAAAATACACCACATATTCTCACGGTTGTCACTACCCTTTGATTTGAGACCTGTTTTTTCATTTTCTCCAACCAGTTAGTCCTTCTTAAACCCACAACTTGCTCCATTTGCTACCAATGCTGAGGCCTCAACTGGTTTTGCATCCAACATGACACCCCGCCTGCTTTCCTCAGCTAAAATAATCGAAATTACTTCATTAAGGTGAAGGTAAGTCATCTTTGCCTAGGATTCGAATCCTCACCTGATCATTCTCTACGTTGAGGCCTACAAGAAAATCATAGGTGCGATCTTTGTCTATGAAAGCTTTCAAGGTGGTTGCATCATCATTGTTCTTCATCTCAATTACCCAGTAGCAATCCATCTCTTGCCAAAGTCCCTTTAGGAAATTAGCATACTCAATGACATTTGTGTTTCCTTGCTTCGCTACAACTATTTTGGTCTTCAATTGATAGATACGGACTGCATCTTTTACCTTCAAGTAGGTTTGTTGGATAGACTCTCAAACCTCCTTTGTTGTTGATAAAAACATGCAAGTGTCACTGATTTCAAGTGCCATGGAACTCAACAACCATGCGATGATCATGGAATCTTCTTCATCCCATGCTCCATAGGCTGGATCTTCGTTCTTTGGTCCGGTCCCTATAATATGGCTAATCTTCCCTTTTAAATTGGTTTGAATCAACTGGGACAATCTAAGATAATTTCTCCCATCCAACCGATAGGCAACATTAATTTGTTGCAGTTCTCCCGACGGATGAAACAACACAGGCACCGGTGTTTCCCTTATGTCATGGGAACTAACTTCATCAGTGGTGGCCTACATCTCTGGTTAATGGGTAGCGCTAAGAAAAGGAGAAATAAAGTACTATCGCAGCAATGAAGGTTGCTGCTAGTGATGACTGTAGTAGCAAGGATGGTTGGGAAACAATGAAGGCTGCTGGTGGTAGGCTGTCGGTAGTAGCAGAAGGGCAGTTGGTGATGAAGGCTCGAAAAAGAGTCCTGGGGTTTCTTTGGTTTTGATATCATGAGGAAAAATATGGCAATAATTCTCATTGAACTGGTAGGTACATATATACACATAGGATGCCTACCTAACTATGAAAACAAATCTCCTAATTTGGTAGTCTCCTATTTACAGTAACATAGATATAATCACATCCTAATTATAGGTTTTAAATCTATAGAATATTGACCAATCACATATATAATCAAAACCTTGATTCACAACATTTTGTAGAAAACAAAGTTTCCATTTCTGTGAAAAACTTTTCCTAAAAAAGGGCTATCTTCCACAACTAAAAGCCACTTAAAGTTTTATTTACTTTAGAATTTTGTTTCTTGATCTTTTTTCTATTCCTAGTTAGATTATAACCTCTCTTACATGCATGTAGAAGATAAATGCACAGATTACTTACATTTAAAGACTTTGAGATTATACAGAATTTATTTTCTTCTCTCTCTCTCTCTCTCTCTCAGTTCCAATCTTCTTTTATCTTTTTCTTTGATCTTTCACCATAAAAAGCTTATGACAACATACTTACTGTAGAAGAGCCTAAAGTTCCTTACTAAATACCCTCTTGTGCAACCAAGGGGCAATTGTCCTTTTGCATTACTGAAAATAACTTCAGAAGTTGCCCTCTATGGCATCTAATGTTACAGTTGCCACAGGTGGACAAAATATGTTGTATGGTTAATTCCAGTTACTAGATAGTAATCAAACATCATCCCAAAATGGATTGGAACATCTATATTGGCGCCATGTCTCATCAATATTTCCCTCCAACAAAGGTAAGCAGAAAGTACTAGCTGTATAGCTTCAGCTATCACTCCTAATGCACATGACACCAAGCAATAGCAAGAAACAAACAGAGGGATTCAAGTCATACCACTCCAACAAAAATTGAGAAGGCATAGATATAACCAATCCAAGCTGGATCTCTACGCTGCATAGACTGCAAACATCACAAAACACTACAAGTGTTAGAGTTCCCTACAAGAAAGGAGGGAAGCTTTATAACAATTGTTTCAGCAGCTCTCACTAACATTCCCATTTTATATATTCAATATCAAGAAATAACTCCCAAAGTGGTTTTACTATTTCACAGTTATGCAAGTAGTATCTACTTATGCACTCATATTATCATACTATATTATTTTCACATGTTACCCCAGAGAGAACAAGAGGAAAGTAGAAAACAAAACTTAATGAGTTTTGGACTATTTAAAGAACTATAGTTTTGATTTTTCTATTCTTCATTCTCTTAAACAAATTTCTGATAGTTGTATGATTTAACTAATTAACAACTAGAAAATTGATATGATACAAAACAATCTATATGTTTCATGAAGATGTCTTATAACTCTTAATGTATAATTTGATCTTGTTTTTTTTCTGTTATCTTAAAATTTGTTATTACTAATAAAGAACTAGGTTTAATAATGCTTTGGTAGTAAAAAAACCATGCATCAGTAATATAGAAAGATGATATAATAACATAGCAATGGTGTGAAAAGATAGTATGTGCAGATTTTGGGTGAGTTCCTATTTCTTATATTTACCAGAATTTTAAGTTGAATGCTCTTTGTCTTGATATGTAGAATTGAAAAAAAACGAAAATAGTTATGTAGAAATTTGTTTATATAGGTCATCATTACCAGAGATCGGCCATTCTAAAGCCAATTAGGAAGTTTGGAAGTTTGTAGAAAGGCAGTGAATACCTTTTATGGGAGAACTGAGTTCCCCAATTAATCTAAACTTGTTGAAGTCTAACTTTGTTTTGAGAATTGAACAATTTTTTAAGATGTGCTGTACATACCAGTCACCTAAACTGCTTTCCCTGGTCCAGCTGGGGTGATATTAATATTGTTCAAAACTCAAGTGTCCAAACAGGGGTGACATGAATATGCTTGGTATTTCTTCTTTCCAACTGGGGTGATATTAATAGGATCAATATTCATGTCCAGCTTGGGGTAGCACAAATCCTAGCATGCTTGTTTAAGCAGCAATGAGAATAATGTTTACTACTTTGATGTCGAGTTTTAGTTTTAATTCGAAATTCATAATGTGTGGCAAGAAATTTAGTTCATTTTTAATGTTTGCATTATCCTTAACTTTCAATTATTGTAATTGTTAATTTTGAAATTGTCACTTGTATAACTGTTGTAGCCATATGCAATCATTATTAAACCCCAAGAAAAGTTACAGGACTACTCATAGAGTTACTAATTCATGTGAATTATATATTTTAAATAACTTGACACCAGGTGCAGCAATAGAGGTTACTAATCAGGTTGTTGGCTGTGGTATTTTGCTTCTTTGTGAGTTGTTTGCCATATGGAATATTTTGCATTTTCAGCAAATTACTATTTGGTTTATAAAAAATAGCTGTTAGCCTCATTAGATTACTGGATTGGAAATAATAGTTACAGAAATGTACTAATTTATCTACAAATTTTTAGTACTTCCACTATAAAGTTTCCAAACGAAGGATCACAACTTTATTAAAAGAATTCCTTTCTGCATTCTGTTAACTGTGTCTATCACCAGAGATGGTGAGGCCTAACTTCAATTCCCTCGTCTTAAAACAGATTTAATCAGAAAATCATTCTACTATTTTGATTTCCTTTTCTTTTTCTTAGGTGGGAGGGGCAGGGGATCAAAACGTAGACACTTGAGTTATTGGTTAAAAAAATTTTCAATGAGTCCCAGCCTCAGTTTAAATAAAAAATGCTGAGAATTGTCCAATTTATAAAACGTATATAAGAATAGGGGCATCGAAACATAAGTACTTTAACTGGAGAGTGATGACACAGCAACAACACACAAATATGTAATCCGAACTTAAAGAGTTTTGAAGAAAATTAAAGAGTAATGCTATTCATCTCCAGTAGAGATGAACAGCGATATGACAGCCCATGTGGAAGTGTTAGACTGGGGAAGATGAAAGAGCATCCAACAGATTTTATTTTTCATATCTTTTAAATAGGTGTGTAATGTCAACTAAACATTTCAACATGGGTTACCATATCACCATTGTTCATCTCTACTGGAGATGAATAGCATTACTCATAATTCAATGACATTTGCCAGTAGCACTCCCTAGACAAATCGTATAGTTTTCACAGAGCTTTCTGCAGTCATAATCTAGAATTTTTTATATCAATTCATTTCTTCATGACTAATTTGCATTTTCTAATTTTCTCCATAACTCCAAATCCATGCAAGAAGGGAAGATCAGACGATCAGAAATCAAATTTCAGCCCCATGATGTTGCTTCCCATTAATGATACTAAATTGCGAACAAAGGATAACTTCAATTTTGTTTTAACTCATGTCTATTTGACAAATGTTTGTTCAGTCGTATTTTTCTTTGAACAAAAATTACCTTATCACATTAAATTTCATTGCAGGAAAGACAAAAACATGTTGAAAAAAGTTAAAAGAAAAGGAAAAGGAAAAAAAGCTTACCTGAGTCCCAATATCAAAACTTTTATCAGCTTCTATCAAATGGTTACAAAGACAGCATTTATGATAGTTCATCCATTGTTTTCTTCTTTAGCTAATATTGTTCAATAGCACATAACTAACATTCAAATGATCTAACTGTAAAAGTGAGCCACTAATATTGAAATAGTGACGAACTGTGGTAAAAATAACTAACCTGTAGAAGTTGGTTCAATATAAGAGGGCCGACAAACTGGGAGGCATCATTAAAAATCTACGGACCATGCAGAAAGGAAATGTTATGAACATATAGAGCAAACTAAAAAACAATAATATATGAAAAAAAAAATCTAATGGTAATTTAAACATGCAAATGCCAACTCCAAACAAGAGTTTGTCTGAACAGAATTGAATTAGGTTGTGGCTTGATTCATTATGGGATAAGCTAATTGACATAGGGTGAGACGAAAATAGGAATGCCATCCCCATCCTTGAACCCAAACACCCAAACTCAACTCTAAACTCAAACCAAATTCAACCTACCAAAGGGGAAAATTAGGGTCGCAAATGAGCCAACCCGTTCGTTAGCGGCTTGATTTTCGGCTCGATAAAATCTCATTCAAGTTCGTTTGTTAAGGTAAACAAGCCGAGCTTGAACCTAACTTTGAAGCTCGATTTGTAAACAAGCCGAGGTTGAGCTCAGTAAAACTTAGCACATTAGCTCACAAGCTAGCTCGATTAAAGGCTCGCGAGCAGGCTCGATTAGAATTTCGTGATTAGCTCGTGAAAAAGCATTGTTTATAAATACATTAATAAATGTATTCATGATTTTATATATATTATTTTATGATTAAATAATATATATTAGATATATATTTTATAAACATATTATTTAAACATAAATACATATACATACATATATCATCATTCATCATAATTTATTAAATTTTTAGTTTGGGGGCCTCCAAGAAACCCCATCATTCATCATTATTCATTAGTTATTAAATTTTTAGTAGGGGTGCGGTCTCCAAGAAACCCCACTCTTCTTGGCCATTGCTCTCTCTCCTCTCCCCTCCCCTTCGGTTGTTCCTTCTTCTTCTCTAGAGCAGCCAACAAGCAAGGACGACAGACTGACGGCTATTCCTTCCTCTTCTTTACCTGTTTTATTCCTTCTTCTCCCCTTCTGACACTACAAGGATGACTGACGACTTCTCCTCCTTCACTGGTCACTGGTTGTGACCGACCCTGTTGTCCATCTTCTCCAACTAACCGGCGTGCGACGACCTCCGTGCTTGCGACCACCTACCCTTGCCAAGCTTCCTGATGATCCGAGCTCAAGCCCATGCACTTACTCACCGAGCCAAACCTAAGCTCAACAAATCTCGACTCTGTTCTGCTCAATTGCAACACTAGAGAAAATCAACCCCAACCCCATCCCACGGGGAACTCATTTCCCGAATTACCTAACCAAACCAGCCCACCTCACCAAACAGATCCCAACCTTACCCAAACATTTGATCAGAATCAAAATAATATTAAAATATGAAGAAATTGCAACATATAAATTAATATTAAAACATTTAACAAAAATTAAATTGCAAAAGTTAAAGTTTAAAATCAAAATAATATTTTTAATGTATTTTTACCCTTTACAACTTATATATGAGTTAAAATATAAATAATAATTTAAATATTAATATATATATATACTGGTTCAGCTTTAGGTTTGGATTTGGGTACAGGGTAGGGAGTATTATCCCCACCCCTACCCCAAACATCATCTTTGCACTTCAAGTCTTCCCCAAACCCAAATTGACTAGGGAAACCCCGCTTTGACTAAAGTGGGTATAAATCGCCATCACTAGATGAAAAGACAACAAAAACAAGTGTCATTATGACAAAAATCAATGTAGGATCAAAGCTAGAACAATAATTTAATATTTAGGGTTTAAGAAAATGTTTAGTTGGAATAATAATGTCACCTACAAAGTGTCTTAAAAGACTATTTATATGGAGTTATCGCAACCAATACCTATCATATATCCTATCACTTGATCACAAAGAAACACTTCTAATCTTAAACATCCATCTAAATTAAAAAAGTCATGTGACTAATTATTAAAGCTAATAGTATAAATACTAACAATAAGTTAAACAAAAACAATACTTATAACTCACATCATACCAAAGAATCTCCCACCAAATTATTCTTGGTCTTCTACCACCTCATTTGCTAAATAACTGTTCCATCCATCCACCCTACTCAAAAGAGACTTTATTGGTCTTCTTCATACATGATCAAACTATCTTAATCATATTTCACATATTTTATCTTCAATAAGAGACACTCTAACCTTATAACAGATAAGCTCATTTCTAATTTTATCCTTTCTTGTATAGTCACACATCCATCATAATATTCTCATCTCCATTACACTCGTATTTTGCACATGTTAGCGCTTTACTGCCTAACAATTTTGTGTCATGCAACAAAATTGGTCTTATAGTAATTTTATAAAATTTTCCTTTTAGATTTAGCGTTACTGTTACGTAAAACTTCGGGTGTGTTTTTCCATTTTAACTATCTTACCTTGAGTCTAAGGTAATATCCTTGTTAATCTCCCTATCTTTTTAGATGATTGATCCAAGATATCCAAAGTGATATTTTCTTGGGTTGAAAAGAACTTCAAAATTTACCTTAACATCATCCATATTTCGTATTTTTACTAAATTTACATTCCACATATTCAGTTTTTAAAATAAAAATAAAAATACTAATAAATCAAAAAAAAATATTCCCCTACATCATTGGTGCTCTTGAATCAATAAGTTTCATCAGAAAATGAGAGAAACAAAGCTTTCATAACATCCTTTTTTTTTTTTTTTTTAAAGAAGGAAGGAAAATTTATTGAGAGGAAAGGGGATGAGAAAAAAGTAGATAGTACATATAATAAGGTATCCTCTAAAGGGGATACACTGCTTTCATCGATAATATGAAAATATCATTTTAAGAATATGGAAAAAAGTTCAGCATAACCAAAATTAAGATCTGATATTTCTTAGATTTTGAGTTATGGTTTCACAACAGCTAGATGGAATATTACACATAAATCACAAGCTTGCATAGCCTACACTATTGGTTACAGTTTCATATTTGTCCCAAATGCATTATTACCATACTAACAACAAAAGCATCAGCGTAATAATTTCATAAGCTTTTCTACAAAATCAACTACTGAGGTTGCTAAGTCCATCAGATGGTGTATATTTTGAAAAGGACCAAAAAAACAAGAAAAGAAGCAGGGAGAAAGCAAGCGAAAGTCCCTCAGGTAGAACAAGATCCATAAATATTATATGAAAACCATGTTTACCTAATGCAGTTTGCGAATTTAGGCTGAAAATATGGATCCAAATGAGCATAACATGGATAAATGCAACTAAGATAAATAAACTGTAAGAATTCCATAAAAACCACATGCATGCAAATATTCTACTCTAAATCAGACTCATTACCTTAAAGAAGCCCCCCAACCAAAACCTATAAGAATCAGATGAAAGAAATTATTAAGACCTGTTGTATATGTAGTAATAATGAAACTTATGCCCGCAAACACAAGAACAAGAAAAATTATTTAACTGAATAAACAACAGGATCTGCAATCAAAATAATTCTTAATGATGCATCACTCCACACCTTCCTCCCAGGCTACGATTTAGCGCTCTTAAAAGCCATGGTCGAGGTCTATGAGATTCCTCAGCCCAACATTGCTGGAACCTAAAGAATCAAAAAGAAACATCAAATAAATTTTGCCATGAAAGACACACAAAAGAAATTAATATAAGACACTCAACCAAAAAAAATAAAGAAATTAAAATAAACAAGGACAAACTTGCTGTTAAGCGTTTCAGTCCGGTCCCATGTGTCCAGCTTCCAAACATCCTTCTCTGTCAGAGGCCTTTTAAAGCCAAGGTGCATAAGTTGATTCATCCATCCAAAAGTAATTTCTACAGAAGAAACCAGGAACCAGAATATTAGTTTAAGTCAAGCAGTTCAAATAGTCACTACACTATAAATGTGGCCCCAAACACAAAAAGAAAGTTGAGCAGTGCTGTTGGAAGGACCTTAAACACAAAAACAATGCTTCTACAGTAACTGACAAACCTATGAAGGTGAAATAGAAAGGTCTGGAGATGATAGTCAAGATAATTCAAAAAAAGGAATCAAGACAAAGAATTTAATTTTCAAATCAAACAAGGGCCAGATCACCTTAACCAAGCCCAACTGAGATGATAGACAATCCATAGGATATCTCGATGTAAGCTTAAAATTTCAAGATTAAAAAATTTGAATTCAATTGCTACTCTTTATCCCCATGGAGGAAAGGGCATTTTTTGTAGACTTATTATTCAAATGCATTCTACTAATTCTACACACAGACAGTAAAGCCAAAGAAAATGGAAAAAAGAGAACAGTTCAAACAATTCCCCTCTTTCACAACCCATCCAATTGCCACTCATGTCTGAGGATCAACCAGCCCAAAGAATTCCAGAATAGCTAGCATTAAGGATGCAAATAATCAAGAACGTACTTGAAAATATATTGACATGCCTCTCAGGACAAATTTGCTCTCCATCAGGAAGTTCTTCATATTCAGTGCCATCAACAGACTCAGTCCGCAGAGGAGTGTAGCCTGGATAAGGATCAAAGTTGGGAAAGTGCACCAGCAAGAGTACTCCAAACAAAACCTATACCACATACAACCATATATTAAAATTGATCAACTGTTGTGACCTCAAAATTAAATAGCCGCATCTATATTCTGATCCACAAAATATTCGTGCTTATTTTCTCCGGACTCCTGTATTCCGTACTGGGCTAGTATTTAGACATCTTAGAGAGCAAACATCAAAATGAACATAAAATTTAGGTCTTCCACCAGTCACGGTTATTATTGTTATCAGACACTAGACAACAGTAAGTTGAAAAATAGGAGCATAAAAAAAATGATGTTCTTATCAGGTTTAAAGTCCAGCACTTCCCGACACTACAGCCTACTGAAGTCCACAATAGTTGTAGAACTAAAACTGATCAACTTTCCATCCAAGCAAGATGTGGTACTACAACACATGTAGAAAATATTTAGGAGAAAGAAAAAACTCTTCCTTTTCATGCATCTAGGATGTATATATACATATGAGTACAAGACATCTACCTCCTATAGAAATCTACTCTATTTACAAGATATCTAAGTTATTTAAAATACAAACTAGCTATCTCTAAATTTCAGGAATACAATTTAAACTAAATTATATAAACTGAATTATCTTCTTTTCCCTCTATCTCTAACTTCCCTAGAATTTCGGACCCTCATCTTTGCAATATTCTCGGCCTGTTGGCCTCCCGATCTCTTATTTCCACAACACACAACATCATAAGATTTACATTATACAGTAATCAAAGTTTGATTTCCATTAATCTAACCAAGGGTGTCCGATGGAGCCTATAAATATTTGTCTTATTGGCATCCAATGAAGCATTTACAACCTCAGGCTTGCTGGTCCTCAGCTATCAATTGCATCTCCTAGGGGCTAGATAAAAGCAAGCCAAGCTTTGAGTTACCTACTATGAGCCTTAGCCCCAATGCTGAAGTAACAGACAGTCTTACACAGAAGATAAACATGGAAAATAATAATAAAAACAAAAAAAAGACATCATATAACCAACATTTAAGAAAAAGAAAGTGAAAGAGGAGTATCATACCTGGACGGAGACCTCACTGATGTACAGAAACAGACTAGATCTGCATGAAGAACTACAACTTCAGATTTATATTAAAACCACATCTAGAAACAAATACATGACAATTTGACCTCTGGTCAAATTTTGAGAACAAAGGTAATCAAAATACAAGTTACCATGGCTCAGTCTCACATAGATAACATGTTAGAAAGTCTTGGGCATACTACTCATCCTAAGAACCCAAGACATTTATTTCAGCTAGCACGTCAGTGTGAGAACATGTGGTCTTATATGTGATATCTAAATCTAAATCCACTATTGTGTGGATGCAGATCATGGTAGTATATTTTGGACCGACAACATGTCAAAATCATGGTGATGTACGATTTGTGGCCTTGTGGAAAACACAATAGGGGCTAAATAGGACAAGTTTGTGATGACCCATCCCTATGATGGAAGTATAATAAGGAGGTCTTACATATACTACTTGTTAAGAGCCCAAAATTTCTGCTACCAGTTTTGGGCGCAGCACTTAGACAAAATATTCAAGATAAGGTGATTTCCAGGTTTTAAAACTAGTAAGTTATTTGACAGGGGTATATCATTGCAGAATAACAAAATTCTCATATTTTTGAAGTAACATAAAAAAACTTATAGAACTTAAACAAAGCCCTATCAAATAGTTTTAGGACTATCTAAACAGTATTTATTTCTATTTATCTTTTTAATCAAAACAATATATTAAGAACAAATAATAAATTAAGTTTATTAAAAATGTGAGATAATGAGCTTAAAAATATGGATTGAGTAGAGATATTACCTTTTTACTTTGATACAATAGATGCATTCATTTCATATATTACGATTGGGACAATTTTTCTCCATTCCTACTATTGCATGAATCTCACAATCATTTCCGTAATTAACTATTTAAACATCTTATTTATCAGCATCTATTTTTTGTTGACTGAACATTATTGTTGTTCTTGTTATAGGATAAAAAATAATAAAATAAACTTTGTGAGAAGGATCTCATAAAATTTATAAACAACTAGACCCTTGCTTACAATTAATATCTTAATTATAACTATTTCTGATCATTCATCAAAATTTATTTCATTCTAATATACATATACATTTATGCAATAACGAGCCTTACTAGTTGTTGAGAGTAAAAATGATAATATAAAAGATAAGTTAACTATCTATCTAATAGTTTAAGCTTTTAGATGAGATGGTGGTTAACAATTTAACATGGTATCATAGCAAGCAAAAAGTCCTGAGTTCAAACCTCACCAATTATCCCATATTTAAATTGTTGCACATGTTTGGACTAGTTATGCAATGAAGCCAAGCCATACATGAGGGGGCGTGTTAAGAGTAAAAATGATACTATAAAAGATAAAGTTAACCCTCTATCTAACCGCTTAAGCTTTTAGATGAGATGATGATTAATAATTTAACACTAGTAATGGTAAGGTTGCTCCAATGTGACTAAAAGGTCACAGGTATGAGTTGTGGAAACAACCTCTTTGCCTAAAAAAAAAAAAAAATCAAAGGAAATGTATACAAAATTACAAATAAAACCCTCCCCAACTATCGCAAAATGAGGAGCCTTGAGCAATGGAATGCCCTTTTATCATATACATTTATGCTTGATAAGATTAATTTTGTTTGGTATAACTTGCAATTTTCTATCAATACTACTTTTAATTTGATTATGTGTGCCCTCACCTAAGGGGTTCATAAGACTTAAAATGCATTCAATTATTTGATTATTGAGTTTGAATGAACATTTATCACCACCTATTGGGAGTCAAGCTGGTGATTGTTGTTGTTGTTCTTGGTTTGCATGAACATTTATATAGTCTTTAATTTTGTTTTCCAACATTATGATGGGGCGATCCAATATTTTGTGGTCAATTCCTCATGTTTACAAAACATTTTTACGAATCATTTCATTTTTAAGCTGACCAAAGCAACTCTTGAAAGCAACATATTTTATTTCACTTAACAAAAAAAACAAAAAGAAAGCAACATATTGATCTCTCTCTACCACCCCACCCCCAAAATATCTACAATATTCTTTACTCACATGTTCCTTCTAAGGGATTCTATGCCAATAAGACCCTTTTCTTCTATCTACCTAGAAAAGGAGTCAGACATAATTTCCAATCATAAGCTCCACTTGGTTAGTAGAGATCCAAATCTCAAAAGCTCTATGTGGTGTGGTTAAATTTTGAATGAAAAAAATTCTAAAGTGCATTTTGATCCATGGAGAAAAAGTTAAGGAGTACAAAGGAATGAAATGAGAAAGAACGCTAAAAAAAAGAAATGAGAAAGAAATCAGAGAACAGTGCAAGGAGCTTCCAGCACTAGGGGCGCCCTTTTTAACACTACATATATTTGGTTTTCGACCTACTCAACTGGAAACCTTTGAATTCTACAGTGTTCTTCCATAATTCAAACTTAATAATCAAGCCTTCTTTTGTCTCATCTACAAAAACAATATCCTCTACAAACAACATATACCAAGACCCCTCTTCTTAGGCAACCAAGAAGAAGTGGTCCATGAACTCTAAAGAAAAGCAAACAAAAGATCTAACACTAGACCTAATATCAACCATAGAACTCCAAAAATAGATAGAGAGATGCCAATCCTCCTAAGCGACCAAGAAGAGTGGTCCGTGCACTGGCTGCACACCTTATATGCATAACAATGGGGCACCACAATTTTCCTCCTCCTATACGAACTATGAGAGATGGGAATAAAGCCAAGATATTTTCTCCAAAAAAAGCAAGCCAATGTGGGAGAACCTTTATTGCTTGTCCCCTAGTCACAAGGAGATACCATGGAACAAATGTATAGAAATGATCCCTTTTAATAACACCAAGCGCAATTGTTCTCGCACTTCATGGCAACTTGCAAGGACTAGGCATTGGAGAAGCCGAAAGAACAAGAAAGGTTTACCATTCAATTTCCAATATCTATCAAACATAGCTTATCTCCATAAACATTGCAATGTTCCAATTTGTATAGGTAGACATGTACTTACACAAAATGCACAAGTAGATCACACAGCGGTTACAATGGCAAAAGTACCAAATTCCTCATATCAAGAGTGTTAAAATATATCAGGATGGCCATTTTCTAATGGTTGATACTTTATTCCCACCAACCAGTAGGTTTTCAGATCATCCATTACCATAATTCACCAGTGCATATTGACTCTAACAAAAAATTCAAGTAAGAAGTAACAGAAAGCATAGCCTCTGAACATTGAAAGATGTATATGCATCTATCCATGTGTGACATCGACAAGAAAAAAGATGAAGCTAACACTTATGAGATAGCTAGGCATGGGGATGTAAATGGGTCCAAATTAACCCCATTTACAAGTAAAATAAGTATAAAAAAGGGTATAGGTATAACCCTTATTTGAAAATTTATTAAAACAAGTATGTAAATGGGGTTAATTGAGGACCCATTTACATCCCTAGCCAGGCAGACAGTTACCAACCTTTTCAAAAAGTATCAAGAAACTAGAGAAAGACTAACCTACTGTAGAACTCCTTCACTGAAAGAATGAGACTGAGCATCACAGTGCTCCCCACCAGTGCAAAAATGACCGCAAATCTGACATACCACCGCAACTCACGGATGTAGACCTTTGTTTCTACACCAAGCATGACCAGCATAGAGCACCAGGAGAAAGCCTGAATGATGAGGGAAACCACCTGCCAAAAAGCCATAATAAATTCTGTGTCAGAGATAATAGGTAGCTCGACAAGCTACACGATGGACAATTCTCATGTGGCCTCAATTATCTAAAGAATTTAAATATTTCTTGCATATGTACTTCAAAATGTAAGACTCTTTGTCAACATAAACTGATAAATATATAAACAAATATAACCCCATTACTTTCCAGCACTAATTAGATAGTGAACATGACAAGTCAATGTGACCAAATAACACAGTTACATATAAGGTAGCAGTTAGCTGTCAAAATTTTGAAGAATAAGAGTAGAAAGGGTGAAACAGAAAAGTTGTTATCTCCTATAAACTACAAAAGAAGAATATGTCATTCTCACATAAACACAACCAAAATTTTGGGTAACTTGGTTAATAAATACCACATTCAAATCACAATTATCTTTTCTTTTTTTTTTTGTAGGATTTTAATAAGCCTGGAACAGGAAAGGGTTAAGCAACAAAAGAGCTCACACAGAAGATGCAGAAGATGAAAACCCACCTCAAATGGAGCAAGGCCAATCTGCCCATCAAGATTCAACACTGATATGCCCACAACTAATCTGAATAGAGGTTCCGCAGTACAATATACAGCCAACAAAGCCAGCATGTAGTTGTAATAATTGGACCTCAAACGGAATCTCTGGACCCGTAGATCTTTCTTGGTCCTCCATACACGATATAAGCAAAGAACCATAAGAACCAGATTAGAGATAGAAACCACCATTGAGTCCGTTGCACAAGGTGTATAAGCTCCAAACTCATTTTCCACTGCTTTTGCCCATGCCCCATTTTCCTCAGGCCGACAATACCAAACCAGTGGCTTGAAAGCCATACTCAGTAATGTCTCTACAGGTGTATCCACTTACACTATAAATACATTACACACTAAACCATCTGGCCACTTTAGCTTAACAGACTTGTAGTTCAAAACTGATATGAGTCAACTGCATTAATTGTGAAGAGTTTCCCTGCAAAGAGATTAAACATTGTACCACGTTTAGAGAGCATATGAATTGGAAACCTTCTATAGCTCCCCTGAAAAGAGATGAAGTAGTTGTATCAACCTTAGAGAGCATAGGAACTGAAAGCTGCAATAGCAAATGGATTAATTAAACAAAGGCCAACGTTAAGTTTGTGTCAAGAGAAAATATATCTGAAAAATGTTAATTTATTCTGGGAAATAAATTTAATTGGTGATTGAAGCAACTAAAATTATTAAGGTGACATAAGAAACATATTTAAATTTCCCCAAAGACTATATACTCTTGATTAAGTTAATTAGGGGTTTAACACTCTTTCTATGTCGGCTTAAAATGAGAGTTTATCAGGGGAAACAATATTCAAGGTAAATAGACGACATGCAAACAGTTTTTTCTAAGTAAAAATAATAACATCTCCAGGATAATTTCCACTAAAGAAATTTAAGAGGTAAAAGAATAAATTCTTTCTCCTTCTAAGAGTTGATGAGAATTTGCTGTACAACTATCACTACAACAAATCCCGGACACAATTTAGGGAAAAACTAAAAAGATGTAGCCAGATTCTAAAAAACGACCAGTCGTGACAATCTAATAAGACAACACAGACCTTGAATGCATAAACAAGTAGGAAATCATTTCTGTGGCTTCAGCCAACCTGAGAGTTGACTTCTGTCTTCCGTTCATTCTTTCTTTCCTTTTATGACTGAATTTTATGAAACACGCAAAGATGCATTTCTGGTTTCAAATGCGAAGGTGAATCGAAAATTATCAGATGTCTATGCTTCAAAACGAAGCTTTTCTACATCACACACTATCAGAAACCAAAAGAAGATTGAAACTCAAACCTTCAACATAGAAAAGTAGCTAGTACCTAAAATCATAGCCGGCTATTACTGAACGTGACTGAGCAAAATGACCAATACTCACGGAAAATTAGTGACTGTGAACTCTATTACACACAAAGACGCGTACAGAAAGACAGATGTGAATACTTTCTCGGATCAACAGAAAAATCAGAAATCTGTGAGAAAAGGGAGGCAGATTCTCAGAGAAATCTGGTTTGAGAGAAAAGTAGGGATAGTATTTCACCTGATTACGCCAACCGAGTGAAGCCTTTTGTGGAATAGAAAGTGCTTGGATCAGGTATGATCCGAGGATGACGAATAATTCACGCGGAGACCCCTTATTATGCTTTGTTCGCACTTAAGACCTGCAAAACTAAAAAATTATGTAAATAAACACCCCCCCACCCCCCTCCCGGTTAACACGTGGCAAATTTAAAAATTGAAATAATCCTCCAACTTTATTTCTTTTAATCAGAATACAAACTTAATATATGATTTCCACTATTTGTATGAACAAATTTTTAAAATAAATAAATATAATGTGGCTAAATGGGTAAATAATATGATTAGAGTTGTCAAATGAGTCGGGTAGCCTGGCCTATTTGATTAGTCCGTCTCTTAGTCAAACCCACCTAACTTGATACTGTAGCAAACGGGACAGTCTGACCCGACCCCAAGAATACGGATCGTGTTGGGCCAAAGCTTTGTGGCCTGCAACTCGACCCGACAAATCTTTTCCTTATTGCAAGTTCTCAAATGTTTTGTTTGTAAGTTTATGGCCCGTCCTGTCTAAGCCCGTTTATTAAAGGCTATAAAGTCTTGTTGGACTCCCATTTCCCATTACCTAACTCAGTCTGTCTCTTTTGTATGTCAAATTTGGTCTGACCGAGTCTGTACTTTTCAACTCTAAATACGATTACAATATAATTCTTTATTTGAGTTAGATAAGAAATATATTAAAATTAATTCTTCCATTATGTCACTCGTGACAATTTGATTGTGAATCTTACCAATAATGCTTTTGTCCTGAAACGTGGTACGCGAGGAATTTCAACCATTGATATTCATATTTTAATGAAAAAAACATAATCTTTCAATACTAATAATAATAGTATAAAATTTCATTTTTACACATTGACCATTTAATTATAATGTTGGTCAAAACTGTCCAAATGACGCATTAACTTTGAATTTAATTATATAAAATAGATGTTTTATTATTAATTTTAGTTAAATGTTTTTCTTTTTAAAAAAATAAAAGATATAAATTTGTTTATCTAACAAGTGTACCCGTGCATTTGTCACTCTTAATAGGTGTAATTACATTTTTTTTTTATCTATTTCACCTATCATTTTGGTCTAGCATATTAAATAAAAAAATATTATTTTTTTCATATGCATGATATTTTCGATAAAAAACGTAATTATAAATAATATATACAGGTCTAAGTTATTTAATCATCTTTAAAAAATATAATTTATATTTATTTTAACTTATGTATTTTGAAATTTTTTCTCAAATAAATCAAAAGATATTGTGATTATCAATAAAATATTATGTTACTCATGTTAGACAACATAATATTTGCCCAACGTGAACAAACAAATTGAGAAAGTAGCATGGGCCTCGTCTTCTCCCCTATATGCTCGTGTTAGGCAAACTCAACGCGTGCAACTGAATAAATCTCTTATGATTATATTTATTAATAAAATATAATTATATCTCTTAATTATAACTATATTTTTTAAGAAATGAATAATATATTAATAATTAAGATCTAAATGTAATAATATATTATCCCAACTTATTGATGTTTATATCATTATAACGCAATCCAAGTATTTCATCATCAAATACAATGAGTTAAGTGCAGGGATGGGAAGCAAGTGATAAATGAATGAAGAGAAGAATATGTTAGTTTTGACTGGCATAAATCATTGACTAGTAGCAATGGGTCTTCTTCATCATGAGTGAATAGTCAATCATTGGTAGCTAGAAGCTTCTTATTAAATGAGGAAGCAATTAAAGCCCAAAAAAGGAGGTATATCACTAAGATTTAACTTGATTTTGAAGAATTACCTAAAAACACTAAATACCAAACTATTGTGGTCCAAATGAGAAAGAAATAACAAGGAATGAAGCTTCAAGAATGAGTTACATAAGTGGATGGAAGCAGCATGTAAAGCCTGTTCCATTTCTATAGCGTTAATTTGCAATTTTGGCATTTTAAAAAGTTCTTTATGCATGGTTTATTCCCATTCTCAATCCAGAATGCTACGAGTAAATACTTTTTAAAATATTTTATTATAAAAGTCGAGTTTATTATAAAAGTTAAACTTACACAATTAGTGATACATACATTATTTTTAATCTATTTTTTTATAATTATTTAATTATCTATAATAGTCGTTAACTTAACCCCATTCGAGTACTTTGCCTTCAGTCATTTCAAGAGGGCCAGAATTTATTCTTAAGTATAGTATATGACAGAGGTTTATTTTTATTTATTGTTTTTACAAAGTTATGCCTCTTTATTTTTTATTATCAAATTGAAGAACCTAGTTCATTTCATTCAAACACATAATATAAATTATGTCACCCAAGTGTACGAGAATATTTATCAAAAAGAATACAACGATAAGGAATGGGAATATTTCCAAAATCAAATCAAATGAATTAAGGTTTTATTTATTTTTTCAAATAAATAAAATAATTCCAAAAAATGGCTTTCGTCTATATATAGTATATATTTAAAGTTATTGAATTAAAATTGTGAAGCACCAAACCTCAAATATGACAAGATTCTATTATTGAGTTCTTACAATTTGAGTTTTCCATTAGTTGAGAATAACTATCAATGATTTATTTGTTTCTATCCCTCTTAAATAACTATCAAAAGTATCAATTCATACCAACAAATAATTGGGAAAAAGATTATTGCAACATGCAAAAAAATCAACTTTTATCTACAATTGCTAAAATAAATTTTAGTGTGAACTTATGTATCTTTTTATTTTAATATCAAATAAATTTGTTGATTGACTTACTAACAATATGACAAAATTCCATAGAATTTGACATGAGAAGACAAACTAAATTGTATGGTTCAGTACCTTGTGTTAGACAAACATTTTATCTTGGTATTTTTCAAGTGGGCATTAATTGTATTTGTAATTACAATTTATATATTTCATAATCACTTAAATACATAATCAGAATAGTAAGATTAACATAATTTTATACTAAATTATATAGTGTTAAAATCAAATTTGTGTACCCGAGTTGATTGATGATGAGGATGTCATCTTAGAATAAAAGAACACTTAATTTTCTTATAACATAATCCAAATATAGTTTAATTAGTCGTTTTCTTGTGACTTTATATAAATCATTATCATGGTTTTTTTTGTGAGTTTTCTATTAATTTATAGAAAAACAAAAAATTGATAATCGTTAAATGTAGTAGTTACAAGTGGTTCCTCTCATCAAAGTAACCACCACCATCCATTACTTTACTATCCTACTTAATCGAGCTACATAAACAATTCTTATTTGACACTATTAACTTTTTTTTTAAACAAGTAAATGAGACTTTAATTTTGACTTCTCAAAAAGCTAAACATTTTTAAATTAAAAAAAATAATATCGTTTATAAGAATTTAGTAAACTATTTGGCTCTCTTTGAAATTTAGTGGTCAATTTGACTATTGGGTCAAAGTATAGTAGACAATGTGGTACTTCATTTTTTAAGAAATGATTTTGTGTTGATGCTTAAATTGATCATGGGCAAATTGGTTACTAAATCTTAAAATTAATCAAATAAATCGTTGAATTTTAGACCAAGTTAGTCACCTATTAATTATTGACAACATTATAAATTTCAACCACTGTCTAATGATATTAAAATGAAAAGTTGACGATTAACTAATTTAATATTTTTTATTAAATTTTAATAACTTATTTAATATATTTTAAATTTTAATAATTAATTTAACTCCAACACCAAATTAGAATATCAATAGACATGGTGAAACCCCAAAGCCTACGTGATAAAGCAAACCTCCATTTGAAGTGAAAATACTAATAAACAAAGTGACGCGTTACTATCCATGTGAAAATAATTTCTTCCTATATTTTATGTTGTTTACCTGTTTTACAAGTGACCACAAAAAAAAAAACAAATTATTTAAACTGAATAAAATAAACTGACTCGAATCACTAAATTATTAAATAATAAAAGAAGTGATCTGTTATAATTTGTTAATTTTATAAATTATTTAAAATAGTTTATTTTAAAATTTGAGTTTTAGCATCTCTCCTCCCAAAATCTAAAAGTAAAATTGTATTTTTTATGATCTAAACTTTTTATTCAGTCACAGAACTACAAATTTTAATTTATTATTAAGTAAATGTCAAACTCAAAATTTGGTTTAATGCTTTAAAGCAAAATTTTAAAGCAATCAAATGCCACTAGTTCTTCTATTTCGCTCTCAACCATCAAAATTAATAATTTTAGCGAGTGAGTTTGATTAATAATTCTTAAGTTTATTTCTAGATTTTTTGTTTATTTTAAAACCCTAAAAAAAAACCATTTTTTTTATACGTTGTTACAATCTATGATTCACAATTTAAATTTGTAAGATTTGATCGGGTTAATTTTTAACTAATTCAATTTAAATTTGTAGACAAATTAAAAATAATTAACAGTGATCGTAAATTAACTGTGAATCGTTAGATTCTTACTATAACAAAATTTAAAAATAAAATCAGAAAAATCTGATCACCTATTCAATTGCCAACATATGATATGAAAAATATAACACAACTCTTAATTTTGTAGAAGTAAAATTTTGGACAATAATTCTCTTCACGGCAAGGCCAAATGTGGGCACAACGCCTTAGCTACAAGCAAGACAAAAGAAGATTGGTCCACCACATGGGTAAGCGAGGAATTTATTTAATTTGGCAAAAGTTCACTACATCTTAGAGACATATTTGGAACATTTTACGGTTTATGGCGCCCTTCCAAGCTTTTGATTTGTCTGCGTAGAATAAGTTTTTTTGGGATATAAATTGAGCAATAAGTGAGTAATATGTTGATATTAATTTGATAGGTTGTGAATTTGATTATTGTCTTATTGAAGGGGTAAAAACCTAACTTATGTAACACTCGAGAATAATTTTGAGGATAAAAATGATATTTGATAAATGACATAATTAGAATTTTGGGAAAAATAAGATTATAGGGCACACTAACACAGCTTTTGACGACCGAATTAATCAGAGGGAGTACCTCGGACCCTAGATAGCCAAGGAAAATGGTATAGTATCGACGAGCAATTAAAATTATGATTTTTAGTGATAAAAAAAATGAGATCGGGAACAGTTTTCGGTACAGCAAAAATACAGCTGCCAATTAGGTCGTATTACCGAATTGCTGTAAACGACGTCCAAAAAGTTAACGGAGAGTGTCAAGGACTAGTATTTGATGTATAGAACAACCCTTAAGTGGTTTCAGGTTGAATCGAGTAGATTTAAGATCAAATAAATCAATCGGGCCTAAGTGTAATTTTCTAAAAATGCCCGAGGGAGGTCAAAACGGTAAATTTTTGAAAGTTTCAAGAGAGAAATGAGAAGTAATAATCTTGAGGGTCTTAGTGATAGTGTTGGGAAGATCAGGGGCTTAAGGATAAGGGCCAAAATGTAAAAAAAAATTCAATGAGGGCCAAATTACAATTTTCAAAAATCTGCCAAAGCATGGCAAATCTGGCCAAGATTTTGGCCTGAAATTTCGGCGATTTGGGCAGCCTAGGGTCGTCAGGGAGTGGCCTAGGGTGGTCTAGGAGACGTGGGGAAGAAGCCTTGGCCGGAAATCGGCCACGTGAGGGTCGGATTTGGCTATAAATAATCAAGGGTTTCGGCCGAAAATGAAGCATCAAATTGCTCGATTTTGAGAGCAAATCGAGGGAAGCCAATAAGGGGCTTTTGATCCTTGAGGGAAGAGAATCATTTCTGGAGATTTTAAGAATTTTTGGAACGGTATAGGGGTGTTTTTGCATTTGGTCGTGTATATATATATATATACATATATCGAGTGAAGATGAAATCGGGTTGTAGAGTGATCGATCGAGCGATCTAATAAGGGGCTTTTGTTCGCAAGGTGATGGGTAACTGATCTGGAAAGTTTCGTGTCAATCGGAGTTCAAATCGAAGGTAAATTTGGCTCGCAAAAAAACGCAAAGTTTCGCTGGAGCCGGACTGTAAATCGTCTGTTCGCAAGGTAATGGGTAACTGATCTGGAAAGTTTCGTGTCAATCGGAGTTCAAATCGAAGGTCAATTTGGCTCGCCGGAAAACGCAAAGCTTCGCCAGAGCCGGACTGTAAATCGTCAAATCGGGCAACTTCCGGTAAGTTTTTTGGCCATGTGAAGGTTCCATTGTGATCGACTTGAAGAGAGCTTCAATATGGTGTCTTCAGATCAGCCATCGAAGAAGGTCGCCAGTTGCCGTCGCCTGAGAAGATGACCAGAGGTATTTTCTGTGTTTTTTTAAATACTAAAAATATAGAAAATTCAATAAAAATAGAATTAAATGAATTAAAATTCTGGAAAAATATCCATAAATTCTAGAAAGATGAATAGTTTATTTTGATGAATTTTTATCTTGGAAATTTCTTGAGAAAATAATTATTTTTTATTTTTGAAAGGAAATGTAAATAGAAAATAAATAGGAGGAATTTTTAGAAAATTCTGAAAAAATTCCAGAAGTATAAGGAATTTATTTTATGAGTTTTGGTGATTTTTCTTGAAGTATATTCGAAGTAAATCGATGAGAAATAAATTTTCTCAAGGAAAAGTAATTATGGAAATTTGAGAAAATAGGAGAAAAATCTGGAAAATTTCCAGAAAATCCCATAGGCTTATAAATATTTTTTTATGGATTATTATGTAAAAATATTTGAGAAAATAGTTATGTAGATATTTATTTTGGATTATTAGAGAAGAAAATGGGAGAAAAATAGGAAAATTGTGAGAAAATTAAGGAAAATTATAATTGTTGGATAAATGTGATGATTAGGGTGCCTTGAGGGTTGATACGAAGTGACTCGTGCGAAGTTCGAAGAAGGCACGCAAATCGAGGTGTACCGCGCTTGTAGAGAAGAATTTGAAATTTCGCCAAAGGTGAGTGTTCGCCCCCAACTTTGTTTTGACTTGTGAGTGGTTCTACCCGAAAGGACCTTGAGTGACATGTGAATGGTTTACTGTGAATGTTCATCCCTATGTCTTGGTTTATTATGGTTGTCCAAACAATTATTTACACATGCATTGAATTTTGTACGGTAAATTACATACATTGAGATGTTGATTTTATGCATGTTATGATTTTTCGGCATTAGCTTGTTTTGTGTCGTCCATACGGGATGTGGGTTGGTAACCTGTGACATAGCCCAGAGTGATAGCACTCGGGATGCGTACCTAGGATTAATGCTAGGTGACCCACTTGGGACGGGGCTGAGACGGACTTTACCCTTCGGGACCCAAGTGGCGGGGCTGAGAGTGGACACCACCCCGGTTGTTGGCTCAAGTGGCGGGGCTGCGAGTGGACACCACCCCAGGTTCCTTTGAGCAATAGCATTAATGCCGAGGTGACGTCGATTCCGAGGATAGTGCTGATGTTGTTAGAATGGGAGATGCTATGGCACACACCAAGAGGGGGGTGAATTGGTATAATTAAAAACTTGGTAGAAACTTGAAAACTTTTTGACCCAATTGAGGTTTTAGTGACTTAAAACATAGAACATATGAGATGATAAATGTAAAGCAAGAAGAATAAAAGACAAAAAGGATTTATAGTGGTTTGGCTTAAACCAAACCTAATCCACTACCTTAGCTCCCACTAAGGATTTTAAACCAATTCACTAAAACCTCCTACTTACACAAGTAGGCCCTCTAGCTACACAAGCTAGGAAATACAACCTCCCAATTTAATGGGCCCTCTAGCTATTGCTAGGAAAAAATACAAACAATCGAATAGAGAATCTAAGAGTACAACTCTTAGTTACAATGATCTCTCAAAAATGATACAAGGTTTGAAGTAAATAATTACAAGTGAAGATCGAAGCCTTGAAGAGAGAAAATTAAAGCACAGACGATTTTAAATACAAATGAGAATAACAGTAAGCTCAAATAATTTCATTCCCGTCCATTAGCATTATCTTGATCATCTATGACATGTATATATAAGTGTCCCACAAAGTTGAAGAGAAATATAGCCGTTTGGAGCCGTTGGGATTTGAAAAAATAGCCGTTGGAGCTTTCTGCAAAAAGAAATAGTCGACAGAAGAAATGCATAGATGACTATTTTTACAAGTAAAGCAAGAAATAGTCGACAGACAAAACGAATAGTCGACTATTTTATAACACAAATTTTCAATAATCGACAGACACATTCCAATAGTCGACAGATGCAAAAATGTGAAGAAAATTTTGAAACTTATGAACAAAAATAGTCGACAGACCAAAAGGCATAGTCGACTATCCTTACTCGATAGTCGACAGATGGCAAAAATAGTCGACAGATGCCTTGAATAGTCGACAGAACAACCAAAATAGTCGACTATTTTGAGGCATAGTCAACAGAATGAAAAACATAGTCGACTATCCTTTTAAAAAGATTGAAAATTTATCAAATCCTCATCTGATTCTTTTGAATCCTTATTTTGATTATTTTGAAAGCAAGTTGAGATCATCAAAAGTATATTTTGAAACAAATCACTCTCAACAAGCAAGTTTTTCAAATCACTCTCAACCATACTCAATATTTCTTCTATAAGTTTTCATATCTTGTTTCAAAACTTATATACTAAAAATTCATTTTCTCATTCATATAATCCACATAGTAGAAATTGATTTTCATATAGGCATTTATCAAAACCATTCATTACCAAGAGATATTAGATATCAAAATACTAGGAGATAGTTTTCTAAAAATGAACACTTTCTAAAATGAACACACTTTCAAAAACATGTTCTAGTTGGTCTTTTGCCTTAGAATTATTTTGACCAACGATTTCAAGGAGATTCTTTTTAGATCTTAAAACTTGTTTATGCTAATCTCCAAATAATATAAAAGATCATAGATCATTTTAACAAAGCACTTTGAAATTGATTTTTGTTTCCAAACCATATGCTTTGATTGAGAATAAAATACATTTGAAATTTTTCATTATCAAAACTAAACACAAGAGTAAAATATCAGATGTGACATTCTTGAGGCTAGGGTTGCGTTGGGTTTTGGATTGCTTTTGAGTTGGAGCGTAAAGCCTAACAATGACAATGGGGTGATTCACGGGTTCATATGTTGAGGTTGTCCCTCCTAAGCAGGATTGTTTTACCAATGGGCCGAAGTGGTTGTGTCGCCTTTAGAAAGATTGCATTTTCCCCGGTTAGGGTTAAGTGCTATGTGGGATTCTCTTAGGCTGGTGCATGTCAGGATTTATCGATTTTGTATATGATTTTTCATATCTGCATGAAAATGTTTTTGAACTCTCACTTAGATGATTCAGCATCTAATTTGGACTATGTCCCTGGAATATTCAAACGTTCCAGGTGAAAGCAGTGGCGCCAAGGGAAAGAATATCATCGAGATGTAGCGGCTATGTTTAGTTTTCGTAGGTTTTGTCCATGATTACGATGTTCAGAGGTTATGTAATATTTTGATATTTTCATGTGAAACATTGATTTGGTTATTGTAAAGGAATTGTCGGTTATATATCATTGATGTTTCGATCTTGCTTCCGCTGATGTGATTGTTAATACCTGTCTTAGTTTATTTATTATTAAATTTTGATATGCTAAGAAGATACGATCGGGATTGACGGGAAATGATTATGATGAAGGTATATGTATTGAGAGACTTATGTTGTGTGTTTGATGTTGAAAAAAAAAAAAATTCTCGAAATCTCAAGTTAACGCTCGTTATAGGAAAACGGGGCGTTACATAATTTACCTCCCCCAACAAATTGAGGATACGAATACTAAGACCCATATAATAATGATCAGTCCAATAAAATAATTAAATTTAACTTAATAAAAATAATATAACTTTAGTCTTCACGATTTTATATATTAATTCTCAAAGACACACCCAAAAGATGAACAAAGAGAACTGGAAAGGTGAGGGTGGACATAGAAAAAAAAGTCAAAAAGTGTTAAAATTTTAATACTAGGATAATTATGTTTTAGATATATTTTAATATTTTTAAATGTATGAGTCTTTAAATTTTAGTAATTCTATTTTAAATTAGGGGAAAATAGTTTTTTGTTTTTATTATATATTAAAAATGATTTTCAGGACTGTGGAGACCAATACCAATAAAATTCTTAATATATATATATATATTTTATTTTTAGTATATATCAAAAGGGATTTTCAAACATCTAACAAAGTCATGGCTGTATTAAGCATTACCCTTTATTGTTAAAGTATTCATTTTATTGCCTTAAAAATATAAGTCGACTAATTGGATGAATAATATATTAGTGTTAATTCGGTAAGTTATGAGTTCGATTCTCGCCCTCACAAGAATCAAATGCTCAACTAGTGATTTATTTCTCCTAACGTAATCGATGATACGAGTATTAGGGGACGCAAAAAATAATTATCTCAAATATTCATTTTATTTTTACTTGATGGGTGATCCTTTAATTTTATATAAAATATTTTAAATAATTTTAAGGTAAGATATACCAAACCACATACTTTTTACTTGTGGACTTATTCTCTTCTACGTGGGGTTGGGTGGGTGATAGAAAGATGCTCACAACTCCAATAATTGAGTTCTTGAGCTCATTGTCACTACTTCTATTTGGATTTTTTTATTAGGTTAAAAGGATAAATTTTATTTTGATGACTAATTTAGATAAGGTAGGATTTGACAACATTTTTTAACTTTATTTATCGTAAAGAGACTATCCAAAAGGTTAAACAGGCCTTTCATTAGGTCTTAATAATAATGTTATTAAACTCAAAAAATTATTTTGTTAATTCCAGGCAGACACGGGTGAAGCTTCCTTCATGATAATTTCAATTATTTATTTAAATATTTTGAAAAATACCATTTATCATCTTATCTTGCTGGTGTTTGGTTGACATTTAAAAATATTATTATAAAATATGTAATATTTTTTAAAATGCATACCAACAATTATTTTGCATTTCAATGTGAAATATGTATATTGAGAAAATATGGTTGCGTTCTCTTTGCTTTTCAAATTTCAGTTTTGAGTTTTTTAATTTTTTGTTTTGGTAGTCTATTTTTAAAAAATTAAAAACGTGTTCTCTTTGTTATTTTGAAAAATTATTTCTCAAACAAAAAATTAGAAAACGCATTCTCTTTAAAATTTTGAAAATAATTTTTTAATAATATTTTATTCAATAAATTTGATTATTCAGTAAATTTAAAATATTTAATATTAATATATTATTAAAAAATATATACATTTTAAAATTAATGAATTTTGTAATATTTTGTTCCATTACAATAATAAAATATGAATAAATAAATAAATAAATATGTTTTAAGTTTAGAGTTTGTTTTGAATGAAAACACTCAAAATAATTTTTTGTTTTTAAAAATATATTTTTAAAATAGTAAAAAGAACGCGTTTTCATTATTTTAAAAAATTAAAAATTAAAAATAACTTGAAAACAACAAAGAGAACACAACTTATACTTTTCCTAGTGTTTGAGAACTCTTGTACATTTATTAATCTAATTACAATATTTCCATGTTTTTATAACAGGTGAAAAAAATACACTTGTTTGATCTCTCATAAATGTAATTTTTTGAAATAATTCTATACAAAAATTTAAAATAGAATTATTAAATGTACTCTCAAAATTTGTTGCTTTTCGAAAGGAAAAAATAGTTCTTCAAATTGTAAATGTCCGGAGGTTTGATTTGATAGGTAGGTATGTTCTTTGTACTGGTTATTAAAGATTAAATTTTATTAGGCATGAGTATCTCAACTTTTAATTGTAATGTTTGTTAATTAAGATATGAAATGAAAAAAGTTAGATATGAAAAATATTTCGAATGTTTGTCCTTTCTAATGTACTTGTTAAATTTATTTGGCATTTTTTGAAAAAATTATCGCGTGACTTCTGATTTGACATTTTACAAATGTATTTATCTGACTCTCTTTAGATAAATTTATCTGGTATTTTACATATAACTCTAAATTATTCATATGTCAATTGTAGGATAATTAATATTATTTAATACATTTTTAAAATTTAAATTTCTATCTCATTATATATATTTTATTATCTAATACAAATTCATTTAATTGATTTTTTAAATTATTTTATTTAATTTTATATTTTATTATCTATTATGAAAATATGTTTTGACAATTTTTAATCAAGTGAAATTATTGTAATTTTATCAATAATTATTTATACTATCTGAATCTTTTTAAAATCTATTCTTGAATATGAATTTAGAAAATAAAACACTAATTTTAATTTTTATGTTTTGACAATTCACATTAATCATAAAATATTATTTTAATCATAAATTTGTTGTTGATGTTAATATACAGTTTTAAATGAATTTGATAATAGGAATATTTTAGTAAAAAATTATTATCTTGGTACTTATCATATGCATTTAACAAACATATAGAAAAAAAGTAAAATTCTTAATAGATTCTAAAAAAATTAACAAATTATCTAAGAAAAATATTAGAATATTTCTCATACTTATATTGATCATTTCATATTTTGATCTAAAAAGTATTATAATCTTACCTTAATATTTTCTTATTTTACTTATTTTAATAAACTAATAAAGGGTACATTGGGATGACTACCCTTGGGTGACCTTTGTCATTTGTGTCCTCGATTTCGGTAGAAGAGGTAAATTGTAGGTGTGAGATTTTATTTTATTGTGTAAGGTAGAAATCAAACTCATGACATATTGATATAAACCTAATATGTCACTTGTCTGACCACTTGACCTAAGCCCTAGGAGTTAATAAACGGTACATTAGTGTGCATGATTTGTGGACTATTATGTGTATTTGGGGAGTAGGTGTTGAAATTCTGGGGGTCCAAGACCAAGTAGACTCTCATCTGGACCCTAGACTGTTTAATGGGCGAGATCATTTCTGGACCCGGTTACAAACTCGTAAAACTTAGATTCATTACAGTGGATCCAAACTAAATCGGTTAGGTCAAGAGTATTTTTAAATGAAACGGGTCTGAATAGACCCATTTGACAAAAATGTGACCCAGATCCATTAGTCACTTTCAATCTTCCTCAATCTCTCTCTCAAGTCAAAGGCAAGATGGGGACTTAGGGTTTCTAGCCCCCGCCGACCGCTGATCATCTCCGACACTTCTCCGTTCTCCAATCAACCCGACGCCACCATCTCCGGCACCACCGACTATCTTCCTCCTCTCCGTTCTCTGCTCATCCGGAAGTGAGCATCTCCGACACCGCGAACCTTCTCCTGCCACTGCATCGCTTTGCGATCTCCATTCTCCTTGGATTTATACCTCCCTCATTTTCTAGGTATATCTACGCTCTCGAACCTTTTTTTGTTCTTCGAAGATCTGTTCTGTACGATTTTGTTTTTTTTTTCTTTGATTAGGGTTTGTATTATATTTGTTCGGTATGTTAATTACTGAATGCAAATTAATGGAGAATGGCAATGATTTCTCTCTCACGTAATTTTTTCTCTTTTCTTCTTCTCTGCCAACCATCCCTACTCTACTCTGTGTTGCCTCATTCTCTCTGTTAGCTCTCTATTTATTATTCTTCTCTTCCAACACAAAGCCACTTAAGAGGTTTCCTAGTCATAAGGCTAGCACATAGATGTGAATGCATATTCCAAATAAGAAAATTAATATTCTAATGTAGAAGAATTAAAATACTCAGTACAAAGTCTGATAACTAATCAAATTGAGAAACTGATTTCTAAGGACTTAGCCAGAAAAACAAAAAAAACTGGGGTTCTAAGGATTAGGGGATTATAATTGTGCTTTAATTATTGTAGCCATAAAATGGCTAGATTAATTTGTCTTTTTCTTGCAAGTGTTCTGGTGTTTACAAACTAAAAAGGATAAGATAAGATAGCCTAATTGACTGGCCTGCAAATGGCAGTAGCTTGTTCTGTCGAGAAGTTCTTTAGTTGCCTTGGTCATTCATGTTATTTGCTTGTGATAACAGGAAGCTTTTTTTCCCTTTAATGAGTTCAAAATAGGAATATGCTTCTATTCTGTTCCCAAAATAAATGGAAAACTTTTTTATCTATTCTATTCAGACATGATGTTCACACACAGAAAATTAAATTCACTTACTCACACCTCATTCAACTCTTAATTTGTACATGTGCAAGTTGGAGATCAGTTCCTTTTATGTTTGGAAATTTCTTGAATTAGGCACTTCCCATTCCTTTGGAAGTGTTTCAAAGCATAGAATTTTATGTAAAAAAAAAAAAAAAAAAAATTCCTACTTAATTCTGATGAGTCATTCCTTCTCAGCATCATCACCATCACCATCACCATCACGACTTGTGTCAGTAAGTTTTTGATTGACTTTTATTTTGATTTTGACTCTGGAAAAAAATACCACAAAACTAGATAATAATAATTGCAAAATTATGTGCAATTATTATTATCATGTTATTTTAGTAATATTTTTTATGCAAATTCTTTAAAAATTATCATTTTCTATATTCTTCGATTGAAAGCATATATATATATATATATATCTACTATAACATGTGTTCATTTACTTGCTCCCTACTCTAATCTGGTTATTTGAAAGAGAAGAATGAAGACAGCAAAGGGAATGTCTGAAGAATAAAGTGAGGGGTTAGCCCGTTTGCATGTACTTTCAAGATTTAATTCGCCCTTTCCTTTTTCTGTTGCTATCCCTGTTTGCCCATTACTGTCATTGAAAGCTAGCTGGCTAGTTGGTTTTGTTAGGAGTCTCGAGTTTGAGTGTCATGGTTTATGTGAAATTTGGGTGGTTGCATGCCATGCTTGAGCCAGATTTGAGGGTGAAGAGGTTGATAATGTTGTCATTGATAACTCACTGGGGATTTATCCATTGTAATTTGGAGCTTTTATCTGTAGTGTAAATAATATAAGACAGTATAGGAAATTTTGGATTTTGGTTTTGGTTTTGGTTTTGCTAGTTCATGCTGCTTTTCTTATTTTTGTTTTTCCATCAATTTCTTTTAATTGCCTCTAGATTTGGGCTCTTTGTTTGCTCCATACTGATTTGTGCAGTTACTAAAATAAATGAAGATCGACTTTCATACAGATTAGATTTGGTGAATTAGAAACAGGAAAAACCGAATATTTTGACTCCCAGCCTAGCACAATAGCAAGGTACATATATTTAGTAGAAACTCTCATCCAGGGACAGGGAGGGACAGATTTGATTTCATCTTCCTTAAAATTTTGGGTTTAGTGCATAAAAAGATTTCTGATTAATATGTTGATCATATCCATTAAACAGATGGAATCCAGGCGACAAGATAATTTTGGAGACTCAACATTTTGTTCAACAGCACTTGGTATAGAAAAATGATGTCTGCAGAAATTGTTATCTGCAGACTCAAAGCTAAACTGGTTTTGTTGTGTGCTCGTACACTTGCTGCATGGTGCTATTAACTATCAAAATAATTGACTTAAATTTACTGTATCTATTAGCTTCAACAGGGCTTCTGAATTCTGTTTCCAAATCTTCCTTCTCTGAAATTCATAAGAGGGAAGAACATATATATATTTTTGGTATGGATCGATGTCCCAAACTGGTCAGGTTGTAAAATCACTAACTATTATTTCACTTGAATGCTCATATATGATCTTTCTATTTAGTTTCTGTGATATGGTTTGCCGTAGAAGAATGTGATGTGGTTTGCTTTTAATTGTTCGTTTTTGAAGAATGTAGTTTGTGGCAGTTTTGGATGAGAAAGTTTATGAAATTTTCATTTGATATTTGCAAGTGTATATAATAGTTTGTTTTTATATAATGAAAATTTTAAAATGTTGAGAATTATGTAGATCACAGTGCAGCAAAAGGGGAAAAATATTTAGGTAGTGTTCTCTTTGTGTTTCAATTTTCAGTTTTGAGTTTTGAATTCATTTTCAGTTTTGTGTTTTGAGTGTTTGTTTTGAAATTTTTAAAAACGCGTTCTTTTTATCATTCTGAAAAATTGTTTCTCAAAATTGAAAATTGGAAAATGCGTTTATTTTAAAATTTTGTAAAATGTTATTTTATGATATTTTATTTAAAAAATTTGATTCAAAGTAAATTATAAATATTTATTAATAAGTTATAAATTTAATTTAAAAAATTTAAAATATAATATTAGAGATAACTAATAATTTAATCATATATAATGTATTAAAATTACAAAATACTTTCTAAAATCATTTTTAATTTGACTCAACTTTAATTTCATAATAATTTTTTTTTTATCTACAAATAGAAATTATCTACAGATTTAGATTATCACAACATAAATATTAAAATAAATTATAAATCATAAAAGTCAATGAAGGAAGAAATGGCAGAGGGCGTGTGAGGCGGTGAAGGAAGGAAGAAATGGCAAATGACGGTGGCAGTGGCTGGCGTGGACGGCGGATCTGGGCGTGGCAATGGCGGGCGTGGACGACGGATCTGGATGAGGCGATGAAGGAAGGAAGAAATGGCAGAGGCGGTGATGGAAGGAAGAAATGGCAGAGGGTGGTGGCGGTGGCGGGCGTGGACGACGGATCTGGGCGTGGCGGTGGTGGGCGTGGACGACAGATTTGGGCGTGCCAGGCGGTGGTGGCAGCGGGCATGGATGGCAGTGGCGACCTAGCTTGAAGAGAAAGAGAAGGGAGAAGAGAGCTGGAAAAGAAGATGTCGAGCTTGAAGAGAAGGAGAAGGGAGAAGAGGACCGAGAGGTGTTTTTCGTGTTTTGGAATCACTCGTTGGTTTTGGCTAAAAATGGCCAAAATGCGATTTTGCTATTTTGAGTTTTGTGTAAATTTTTTTTGTGTTTTGAAAAATGTATTTTTGAAAATGGGTAAGTAAACGCGTTTTGGGTGTTTTGAAAAATCAAAAACAGAAAACGGCCTGAAAACAACAAAGAGAACAGGCCCTTAGTTTTTCTAATTGAGTCGGGTTTTTGGGTCAGACCCAACCATATGTGGAATGGGTCTGGTCCTGTGAGATCAGACCTGTTTTAAAATGGGTTTGGGCAGGGTCTCACTGTATCAGGTCTGGACTTAGCGGGTCTGAGCTGGGTCTGGCCCATGGACAACCCTAAAATTGTACACCCAGAAATAAGTTAACTGGCCCAAATAAAACTTTGGCCTACACGAATGATCTTTGGATGGCATTTAGGTCTCCCAGAATCGAAGGTCTGTTCACCGGTTGTCGGAAGAATGCGAGCTCACCGGAGAGCCGCGCACTGCCGGTGGGCCCCCTGTCTGATTTCTCTTCTCTCCCCTTATTCTTCTTTCTTTTCCTGTCAATCTCACGCACTCACTGTTCTCTACTTTCTGCTGTTCTCTCACTCAATTTTCTCTCTTTTTAGTACTTCTCCTCTGTATCTTTCACCAAGCACACACAAACAAACTCATGCTTCCTAGCGACTTGAGGCCCTAAGAGCATTTGCCACCACCAGTTTTCCATCATGCTAGGGTTTATGCCCCTTGAGTTTGGATTTCTATTCCTAAGAACGTGTTTTCTTGAGGGTTGTGATTATTTATTTATTTTTTATTTTTTCATTTTCTTTCTTGTCGTATTGTTTGATGGATATGGGTTTTGGTTCTTCTCCTATGGTTTCAATTTTGACTTAGAAGTGTTTGATTTGTGCCCATAAGCTAATGGTTTTGCTTTCGTTGATCTGATCATGTTGTTGTGATCATTCAGAGCGACTAGAGGAGTCCATAATATGTATGTAATTAAAAAAAAAAAAAAATTACTGTTCTTCTCTCTATCATTTTTAGCTTCTTTCTCTAAATGGCCGACCCTGCCCAGTGGGAGGCATGTTGCTATCGACGAACTTGGAAAAAAATTCAGTAATTAGAGTAAGTTGTGCAAGTGGTGCAATTATGCAATTTGGAAGTTATAATTGCCATCCATGTGTTTACATATTTATCTTTTAATTACCTAATAATACTTCTTCAAATTGTCTAAAAATGTTAATACAAAAAATACTGAAGGGTAAAACTGACAAAAATTGTGGCAAAAGGGGGACTCCATTTGGTGTTCCCTCTTTCTATGATAGTTGTATCAGACTTGTATATTAGTATTAACATGAAAGTTTCTATTCCAAGCTTCTTGATTCTTGTCACCCTAATGAGGTTGCGCTTTATCAAAAAATCATTAAAACAATTCTAGTTGCAAACTAAATTATGTTTGGTTTTCTTAAGTTGAAGTGCAATTATATCATTTTGCAACATCCTCGCTTTTGTAAAGACACATGGAAAGGAGGGAATGGGTGTGAATGGCCAAACCAGTATCAAGTGAGGAGATGGGGTGGGGAAGGTGAGAAGAATAATATGGCATTATTTCTGGTTTGTATTAATGGATTCTGGAATTCTTTTTTTTTTGCTTGGTGATTAAGGTTTTCACTGGTTCCCACTATTTGATTTTCCAATGTTTAGTCTTTCAGTCTTTCTCTTGCTTTTGCTCAGAGGTGGATGTGGTAGGAGTTGGTTGGTGGATTAAATCTGTTAGAATATGGCATTAATGTGGTTCCGTGGGTTGTTGATTTTTTATAAACATATATTTATTTTTTCCAAGTAAATGAGGAGGTTCCTTGTAATCTGTCTTGTAGTTTGCAAATAGAATTCATTTTAGTTTCTAATTTTTCTTTAATTTATTTTTTTTGGGGTTGATTAGTTTTTCTTTCTGATTGTTAGGTTGTTACGGATACATAGACTTTTTGGGATCTTTAATCTTGCAGTTGATATTTTTCGTTATTTTTTGTTTATTTGTTATGCCTCATAAACATTAACTATTGATGAACACTGGCTCTTATGCAGTAATTAGGAGAAAAAGAAGTTATATTGCAATCAGAGTAAGAAACAAAGAGGTATTCATCTTATCCTTCAAAGATGCGGGAAGAGGAAGTAAATAGATGTCAGATCCAGGAATGGTACCCAAAATTTAAAAACATCTCTATTAAAACTGTTATTCATGAGCTTCCGGAATCCTTTATTCAGTACCTTCTTGATGATTCTGGGCCTTTCCTTCTTCCTCTTTCCATTTCAAAGGAAGATGCCCTACCCAACCGAATCCATAAACCAGAAGAAGAAGAAGATTATGTAGTATCGGAAGGGTCTGGGGATGAATCAGAACAACCTTCCCCAGCACCTTCTTTCCCAGAACTTGAATTGAAGATCAAGGAATCAATTGAATCCCTTGGCGGTGCTGTTTTTCCTAAGCTAAATTGGAGTGCACCTAAAGACTCAGCCTGGATTAGCTCAACTGGGAGTCTCAAATGCACCTCTTTCAGTGAGATCGCACTTTTGCTACGGTCATCTGACTCACTCGTTCATGATCTTTGTCATGCGTATGATTCCTGCAGTGATAAAACTTCATCAAGACCCTCAAGTTTTTTCCTAGCCCTCCGCAAGTGGTACCCTTCTCTCTGGCCAGAGATGGAATTCCGTTGTTTCATATATGACCAGCACCTAGTTGGCATTTCCCAGCGCGAGGTCACTGGGTTTTATCCTGCTCTTGTTGAGAGGAAAAAGGAGCTAGAAATGTTAATCCAGGAATTCTTTCTGGATGAATTGAGGCTGAAATTTGAGTCAGAAAATTACACATTTGACGTTTATGTTAGAAAGGATGGGCGGGTTAAGCTTTTGGATTTCAACCCATGGGGTGCATTCACACTTCCTCTGCTATTTACTTGGGAGGAACTGGAGCAAAGTTTCAGCAAAGACGCAAATGCTTTAGAATTTAGAGTAGTGGGAAGTCAATTTGGAGTAAGGCCAGGATTAAAAACTGCAGTTCCTTATGATTACCTAGATATTAGTCCAGGGAGTGGCTGGGATCAATTCTTGAGGAATGCTGATGAGGAGTTGCGACGACAGACTGAGTTTTCTGATGCATGTGATTAGGGATTGTTGTTCCCATTTCTGAGGTTAGTGTGGCCTTCTGTTCTGCACTTCCAAAAGGAGTTCACCGCCCTGTTTATTTTTCCACTTTGTGTGTATAGTTGTAGAACCTTCAATACTGTAGTTGTGTCTGACTACACTTACCTCTTTGTTCTTTTGCCCCCTCTTTTGGACTTATAATTGCGTAGCAACTTGGATTTTAATTGCCTGTACCAAGAGATTCAGGATAACTTATTTTTGGTTGTCACGTGTACTTTGCTATTGTTTTGAACTTGTTTCACGCATTTCCATATTTGATGGTTATTATGATTGTAAATAAATTTTTGTTTCTAAATTACGTAGATCTGTCTATGCGGCGGACGTGGGGCTCATATGCAGGTGAAAACCTTAAACAAGCATTTCCGTTGGATAAATCTGTTTGTGAAATAACCATTTTTGCAAAAGGCATAAATATGCCCCCAACTTTGCCGGAGTGATTTAGTCCCCTCAACTTTAAATATACCTATTGCACCTCTGATTTTTTAATTTTGGAACAATCACACCTTTCACTTTGCAATTGGGTGTGTGTGAGTTACATGTGTTATGCAATTGGGTCGACGATGAGAGGGAGGCAAGAACTCAGTTGGCGACAAAGGAGGTTAGAGATGGGTTGACGACAATGGAGGCGAGAGATTGGTCGGCGTGAGGAAAAGGAAGCACAATCGCAATGGTGGTCGGTTGATTCATTGGCGTGAGGAAAGGGAAGCACAGTTGTGATAGAGGTCAATTGGTCGGTCGATCGACACGAGGGAGGCCAGAGATTGGCCAATTGACGACATGAGATATTTGTGTAGCAAGTAAAACGTTGGTCGGTTTGTCCTCACGAGGAAAAGAAGCACAGTCGCAAGGAAGATGAGATCTGAGTTGGTTGGCGATGAGGAAAGAGGGCTGAATAAGGTGAGAAGTTGGTTGGGTCGAGGAAGGCAAGATGTCGGTTAGCAGTAGGGTAGGCAAAAGATTTGCCGATGGTGACGAGGAAGGTGAGGGGTTAGTTGATAATGGTGAGGTTGGTCGGCGATGAGAAAAGTGAGGGGTTAGTTGGTGGCGACAAGGATGGCAAGAGTTCGGCGGTAGCGACGACAAAAGTGAGGTCATTGGTGGCGAGAAAAGAGAAAGAAGTTGAAAAATTTAACCATTGCACCTTTTTCAATTATGCGTGAAAGTCACGTGCTATGATTGGAGAAAAGGCACGTGGTTGTTATAAAATTAAAGTTGAGATGTGTAATTGTTATAAAATTAAAAATTTAAAGGTGTAAGAAGTCCATTTAAAGTTGAGGGGTTAAATGACTGCAAGGCAAAGTTGGGGGAGATATTTATGCCTTTTGCCTAACCATTTTCCAGCTTGAGTTGAACGGCAGAAATGAGGTAGGGTTTATTTTGAACTGCAATTGTCTTGACAAGGACAGGACAGTACTCGAATGAAAATGAATGGATGTCAGTTAGTAATTTAAATTTCCACTCTCCTATGGTCTAATAGGGACATGTTCGTGTGTAAAAGCTACACACATCTGAACTCAATTTTCCTATCAGTATTACTCTGAGAAAATTCTTGCATTTGAAGCTTACCTTTTTACCTCCCACCTTGAAAGGCGATTTTGTTTTCTGAGATATAGGCGATTTTCACTCTATATCTCAAATCTACACAAATTCAGCTTATTTTTTGGGTGGCCAAAAACATGATTTGCAAGAAATTCAAAATTTAATTGTTTGGGCTTAATATAATAAAGGCGAATTATTCATGTCCTGGGAAATGATATTCGTAAGATATTTTAAATTTAGGTATAGATCATTTCATTTTCATCTCATCCAAGCGATAGGGCTTAAGAGTCTTTGAAGCTGCCCCCACTTTCCATGAAAAAGTTGATGTTCTCCCTACTTTTGAGAAAGTGATAGATTAAGTGATTTTTTTACGTAAGACTGGGATATTAGATCATTATCATGTCTTGCATTATATTTTATAGATTTTTAATATATTAACATTATCTTACAATAAAACAAAATTATATAACAATATTAACACAAATATACGATGAAAATAAAATAGATCGAGAGATCAAATATTCAAAATATAAATAAAAAATTATAACGAAATAATCCACACATCACTAAAATAATAAATGATATTTAAAATACTTTTGGTCCCAAATTCAAATAATACTACGATAGGTTCCAACTTAATATTACTTATTTATAATTTATTTGATTATGTTGTAGTGAATTATTTATGATCAGTAATTTGAATTTCATTAACCAAATTCTATAATTATATATTTGATTTATTTAAATGTTCTTTGTACTTATAAAAGAAAAAAAAAACTATTCATTCTCTTATAGAAGTCCACATTGTCACATGTTTGATTAAATAGTGTCGGATTAAAATGTCAAAATTATCAATTTATCTTTATTTTTTACATGAACAATGATATTTCTTTTTTTTTTTTTTTATAAATCATTACTTCACTACAAATTTTACATTCAAACAAATAGAGTCGTGAGAACAAATATGAAGATGAATATGTAAATATCTATAATGATGATAAAATGTTAAGACAGAGAAGATCTAATTTGATGCAATTTTATGCCTTCCAGGCACTACAACCTACACTCTCTAGATTAGCAGTAACTAAGTAGAAGTACACAACCCCCCCCCCCCCCCCCCCACCCAAACTTATTTACACAGTTCTTACTACAAAAGGACGGGACACTGTTGAGTTTTGGAAATCATCATCGATGTGTTTGACGTAATGGTTCATCTCGTATTTTCTCGAGCTTGTGCACCACATCTTTGATATCCATCCTATCTGCAGCCACTTCTTCAGAGCATTTCACTGCCAGTATTAGGATGGATGTCGCGCACTCCACCTTTGCCTTAAATTCCTCTTCCCCTTCCCTTATCAACCCTGCATCCACAACTTGATAAACAGTACTGCTATCCAAAGCCTCCTTTACCCAATCTCTCATTTTATCAGTGGGCTTTTTTCCGGTGAATGTTTCCATCAACATAATCCCAAAACTATAAACATCTGACTTTGCCGATGTTTTCGGCCAATTTTCTGCACAAAGAAGCACTTAAAGACTCAGTATCTAACATCATCTTCTTATGAAAAGGGGGGTATGAGATGATAATAAATGAAGATAATTGATATGAGTGTCTTTGATAAGGACCATCACATGTATTAAAATAGAAAAAAATAAAGAAGCGGAAACAGAAGCATAACCTGGATCAGAATACACAGTTGGGTGCAATTTTTTAGGCCTAGCATCCTGCTCCACGTCTGAAGGAGGCTGCTGCTTCTCCGACTTTGTAATGCCAAAATCACTGAGATGAGCGACCATATCCTCGTCTAGCAGGACATTGCTCGGCTTCAAATCGCCGTGAAGCAATCCTCTTTCATGAAGATATTCCAATCCAGAAGCCACACCGATCATTATCTGCAACCTCCGCTTGATATCCAGCTGGGAACACTTCCCCGAGTGCAAGCACCCCTCAAGGCTGCCTTCTGCCATGAACTTCATCACCAAAGCTTTGAACTCACTGTAAGTTCCGCGGCCCATCACCATAGCCAGAGAAGTTAACGAGCATCTGTCGATGACCGGAGTGAGATTCGGAGGGCTACCCAGCCCCCGCAGCCTCTTCGACTCTGCTTCGAAATTTTTCAATTCAATTTCCTCCAGCTTGAACACCTTCACTGCCACAATAATTTCCTTTTGGGCTGCTTCTTCCTCATCTTTTGGGCGACTCAGACTCGCTTTGTACACCGAACCAAACTTCCCTTCTGGTTTGAGTTTGTTGCTTTCATGGAATCCATTGGTTGCTTGGTGAAGTTGTTTGTATGAATTCACTGCAGCTAGGACACGCTTAAGCACCACGAAGGCGAAGCCCAGGGCGAGCAAACCGATCGCAATCCCCATGAAAACACACACAAAAAGAGAGGTCCTTCTGGCATTGTAAAGAGGAGGGCAATGGCAATCCAAATGGTCGTTCGGCTCGAAAGCATCCTTCCGGAACTTCGTGAAATTTCCTCCGCAAGGAACTTTCCCCTTCAATTTATTATTCGACACGTTGAAATACGTCAGGTTCAGGTGCGATAGCAGCGTTCCGGGAAACTCTCCGGACAGATTGTTAAAACGTAGATCTAGGAGCTCCAAATTCTTCAGATGGCTGATATTCTCCGGAATCGAGCCGTAGAATTGATTGTTCGCCAAGGACAGACGAGTCAGGTTCTTGAGTTGTTCGACCTCTTCAGGAATCCAGCCGGAGAGGTTATTTTTCGACAAATCCAAGGTTTCCAATACGGAAAGATTACAGATCTCGACTGGAAAATCCCCTTCCAGAGAGTTGATGCTCAAGTTGAGGTGAACTAGTTTTGAGAGCCTCCGGAGCTCCGGAGGGATGGTGCCCTGTAGGCCCATTCCAGAAAGGTTCAAGCCTTGAACTCTTTTGTCGGGATTGTAGATGCATGAAACTCCCATCCAGGAACAGACCCCGGGAGATTGATCGGCGGTCCAGTTTTTGAAGATAGCGTGATCAGGGTTCATCATTGCGTGTTTCAAATTGAAAAGAGTTGCTTGATCGTCGGAGATACTGCTCGCCGGAATGCGCAGTGGCAGCAATAATATGGCAAGAAGAATACGTAAATGGAAAAGATTAGTTTGCTCCATGAGCATGAGCATGAGCATGTGAAGTTGGGAGATTTTGTGTAGATTGTGGAGTTGCAGAGGCTTAAGCTGCGGACCATGGCGACGACATATATAACATATTCCTATATATATTAATTAAGCCACCCAGCAAAAATATAACATTTCCGACGACCGCATTATGCGTACAGACAGGTTTACACACAGTTTTATACATACATGTAAAATGATAATATAAATAATTAATAATTAAATACATAAAATATACAGACTTATGTACATAATCTTATTTTAATTATTAAATACGTGTTATATGTACATAAAAGTTTATATATATTCTTATTTTAAATTTATTTTCAAATTTATATCTATACTTATTTATTGTCTCTTCTCTACTCTTTCTACTCTTTTTGCGATGGATGAAGCCTGGGATTCACTTGCATTTGGGATAAAACAATTGGGCTTTATCACTCATCTTCATCCTTGATGAAGCCTAATTGGTGCGAGACAACAGCGGCAACAGCCAGATGATGAAAATGCAGCAACGAGGCAACAATAATAACAAAGATGTATCAACGAGGTGCATGAGGTGACGAGGCGACAACTACGATGAGGATGCATCGATGAGGTAGGCGAGGTGACAACGACGACAAGGATGCATTAATAAGACAACAATGGTGAGAGGCAATGCGAGGATTGCTGAAGACGATTATGGAAATGAGAGAGAAAAGAGAGACAAGATGACCAAATATAGAAGTGTTAAATTTATAATTAATCGAGAGGTGTTTTTGTCATTTAAATATATATATATATCAACCATTTTGAACAAATACCATTTTCCATTTCACAATACCTCTTGCTGACATATCATCTAAAAAACTATCATCACTACACTCTATATCAATTTATCTACAGATTAATAAATTTTTATTTTTTTTACAAATAAAGTGTCACATAGCCCACACCTCTAATAAGATTATTAGTTTATAACTAAGTAAGATGGATAATCATATATATATATATATGTGTGTGTGTGTTATAAGGTTATTAATTAGCTGGTTATATTATATTAGAAAAATAAATATTTTAAAAGCTATATTATTATATTATTATTTTTAAAAGTTTTTTTTAATCATATATTAGAAAAAAGAATAGTGAGGTATTAACAAGCATCCCAGTAGTGCCACTAAGCTAGAAGAAGTAATTATGGTTTAGACTTAAAAATTGACAGATCAATCACGATCATCTATACATATTGTATAGAAGATGTTCGTCTAGTCTTAAAATTATCATTTTTATGTGGTGTTCAATGTTCGTGTTCTCAATTTTGATAAAAGAGATAAATTACAAGTGAAAATTTTGTTTTACTGTATAGGACATGAAATCGAATCCATAATTTATTAGTACAAATATTAATTTATCATTACCCAATTACAATCTATGTCAGATAACTTTACTATAAAAAAATTATTGAAGTAAAGGAAGTTTGCAGAAATAATAATAATAATAATATTTCAAAGTAGTTGCTTGGGTAATGAACTATATATATATATATATATATGTGAAGATGGAAGCCCTGGATAACACTTCAATTCAATTCCACTTAGTCTTGATTTTGTACCATATTATTAAAGCTAATTATTAATTCGTGATTTTACCCCCTCTCTGTCTCTCCTTTTTTTTTTTTTTTAGTTTTTTCTTTTATAATTTATACTAAAAGGATGAAGATGCAAACATATATATATATATATATATTCAATTATCAAGTTCCTAATTCATTTTTAAGTTTTCCATTATTAGTAGTTTGGAAAGTTTTTCTCTTTTCATTAGTTTGTTACGCGGTCTTTTCTACTTTTTTAAAAGGTGGTGTGTCCTTTCAACTGTGACCTTTAGAATAAATGAGTATTGACGATGATGCTGAAATAATTGGCTTAATTTGGTCATGTTGACTTGACATGAAGGCTTTGTTAACAGAAATTTACACAAAAAATAACAAAAGATTGGTAAAAAAATTAAATAAGAGTTGTTATATATATATATATATATATGATGCATGTTTGTTAGCTAATTTAATATTTAAAGGCAGTAAAATTGTACTGCCCCTTCTCCCTCTGTCTCTCCAGACTCCACGTGATACACGAAATTCTCATAATATGTTAAAAAAAATTAAAGTTTGATTATATTTTTATTTGTATAATTAAACTATGTAAATAAATAAGCCTCATTCCCCATCATCATCTTTATAAAGTTAGATGTTTGCTTTCAAAATTAAGAACGTTACCGCAACTATCTTACGTACGCTGCTCTTGCAATGTACTCACCCACCCATCACATGAGATATGCTATTCTATGATTGAATGATAATTTGGCCAACTCAACTAGACTATGATAATGGAAGTTTTGGGATAAGAAACACTTTATATTTATATTTTAATTTTAATTTTATCATCATCTAAATTTAACTATTAATTTAATTTAAGTGGATTTTGTTTAGCTTTTCTCTCATATTAATTTTTAAAATGAGTAGAATGTACAACACATATTTATTATTGATTGAGGAGCCGTATGAAAATGACCAGACTCTGAACACCATTCAATTGTTACCTCAACAGTTTTTCCTCGATTCACGTGCAGTTTTTGTCTTTGAGCTTGGCCATTTGGGGTAAACTAATCCGAGTGGTTTGCCACAATAACATTAAAATTATTAATTTAATTTGGTCGTCTTGACTTGTATATGACTTTGTTTCGATCAGCCCCAAACATTAATTAATGCAAAAGTTTATTAGGGTTTTATCCCTACTGACATAGGCTTAAAGAAATATTAATTAATACATGATCTGTAACCTGACCCCAACCCCTTCCTTCATTATCTTTGGATTCTCATTCTGGTTCTGACTCCACCACACCATACCACCTGCTCCATGTCCAATCTTTTAGAAAAAACAGAGAGGATAATATATGACAAAAATAAATGGTGAAAAGGACGTCTAAATCAAATCCCACTCCACTCCACTGTGCAAATATCCGGCCCACCAGAACCCCTACTAACCCAGCCCTTGTCTTCAGTCTTCACCACATTAAAGCGATCTTTTATCGACGGAAGTGTGTCCATCTGAGACCCCAGCCCCAAACATTAATGCAAAAGTTTAGAGAAATTCTATTGGCACCCGGTGTTTTTGCTCTTCACAGTCCGCAATGTATCAAATTTCGCATTAATTTTAAAGTCTCTATTTTACTCCTCCCACATCCCACGATCAATTTTAAAGTCTCTATTTTATCCCTCCCACATCCCACAATCACTTTCTTCCCCTACCACCAGCCTCCGTCTCGTCTTTTTCCTTCTCTATGCCACACATACAAACACATACATATATAATTTTATATACACACATGTTGCTAGGTATACACACATACATATATATACACACACACATACTGTTGGGTCGGCCATGGCGGCCGACCCCCCCCCACACGCTCTCTCTGTAAGCACCTCCGCCCGGATATCCCCAACCACCCAGACTACCCAAACATGAACACTTACGGAAGGAGAAAAAGAATGAACACAAGACCAAAACCACCCTGGCATGCATACTTAAAAATGAGAGCAACGGAAGCGAAGCTAAACACATGCATGCACTACGGGTACCCCGCTATCACAGCAGTCACATGGTAATTAAATGAATACAGACTCCTGTGCCAACATACACAAGACTCGAGGAATAACCTGGCACAGTAAGAATAACAGAGTAAATTCTACTCAACCATCAGAGTTGACCGGGATTGACGGGACTGCCTGTACACCATACCGACTCTGCCGCTAAGAGATGACTCTCTTGCCATGGCCCACGCTACCACTACCTGGAATGATGGAAAAACAAGGTGAGTCGAGAGACTCAGCAAGCATAAGAAAAGAGAGGCTGAAGGCTGCACAAAGCCAGAAATCTCACCCCAGAATAAACCCCCAGGTACACACAAGCCATGAGACGCTACAACACAACAGCTCAATAGCATAACAAAATAAAAGCACATACCGGTCCTTGGGGCCCACATAAGACACTTGGCACCCAAGTCCCATACCAACCTGTCGTTGCCCTGGACGGTAACTAATACCTCCAGCATTCTGCGTGCGCCATCCCGGGTCGGTACTCCCGTCACCCGTCCATGTCGGTACTCCCGACACCCGTATCCCTGTCGGTACTCTCGACAGCCGAGCTAGAGGCTCCCTCGGAACGGTACTCCCATCCGAAAACTAATCACTACCAGTAACCATGCAATGCATATAAAATGCAATGGCGTAATGAGCATCAACGTGATACACCGACGCCCATACATCCAGGCATCAGGCTAGGCTCCACCCACATAGTAAATCACACCCGATGCATATGCCCGTGCTGGATGCAACCTAACCAAGCTAGCATGTCCGTGTCCAAGCATACTCAATAAATGAATATCCCAATATGCAACCCGTACTCATGTGCATATCAAATCATGGACAACGATATAATAAATCTAAACGTGCAGTAAATCACATACTGGCAGAGCTAGTCAGCAGTGCTCGGCACCGGTCAACGGTCAGTGACTAGGAGTGTCTACCCGACGGTCCACTTCAGGGTCGTACAATAGTCCACCCCAATATCACCAACAACCGACCCCTGCCCTACTGCTCGATAGCTCTAACTGTAACATAAATAAATCCGAGAAAAACTGTAAATAAACCCGATAAAATCGTACATAAACCCGCACGTCTAGGAACCTAGTTCCCAAACTGGTTCAGTATCATTCCCAAAGGAATGAGGGCGATACAAACCCCCGTAAACTCACAACAAATAAAATTCTAGAAGTCCTGGATTTAATTTAAATTAAACCCAATGAATAATAATTCAACAAGTAAGGCTAGATGCTGAGTTAAAGTAAGGAAAGTGATAATATACAAGAAATCATGGAGTCTTTCACGGGAAATAAAGATTAAGAAGAGAAGGTTAAGAGCCCTCTCTTCCTAATCTTTAAAGATTAGGAAATCCCACTCCACTCCACTGTGCAAATATCCGGACAAAACAGAGGCCCATCAGAACCCCTACTGACCCAGCCCTTGTCTTCAGTCTTCACCACATTAAAGCGATCTTTTATCGACGGAAGTGTGTCCATCTGAGACCCCAGCCCCAAACATTAATGCAAAAGTTTAGGGAAAACCATGGCCGACCCCCCTTCCCCCATACACACACACACACACTTTCTCCCCCCATACACACGAAAACCACATCACACTACACCACCTGCTCCTTGTCCAATCTTTTAGAAAAAAAAAGAGAGGATAATATAAGAGAAAGAAAAATAAATGGTGAAAAGGACGTCTGAATCAAATCATACCAGACTAATATTATTACATTTATGAGATAAGCTAAGGCCATTGCCCCCACCGGTCGCTGCGTTATCGACCGCTGCCCCCATCACTCCATCGCCGGTTGCCCCTATTTGCTACGCGTATGTATGTATGTATGTATATATATATATATATATAATATATATAATAATATTATATTAATATATTTTTAATAATTTATTAACATTTAATAATAAAAAATTACATCATTAAATATCATGTCTATTTAAATTTTTTTTATCAAATTTTAATAATTTATCAACACTTTCAAATCCAACATATAACTATTAATTCATAAATTAAAAATATATTCATTTAAATATATTATCAATTTAATCTTTACTTAATTTTAATTTAAAAATTAAATAACTTAAAAGCTATATATATATATAAAAAAAAAAGGGTAAGCCAAACGGCCTCTAAATAAGCTGTATAACCTATAAACTAAAAACAGAGCTTATAAGCGGTGAAAGCGATGTGGCTGCCCTTCAAATGTCTCTGTTCTGTGCAAATGCCTTATTAAGCAACTAGTATTGCACTTTTCCTCCACTTCTTCCCTGTAACTCAGCAGCTCACGTGCCCATGGAGGAATGCTTCCATATCTTTGTTGTCATGATGTTGTTGTTGCTGCTGCTGCACATCCCAGCAACCTGCTCAGCAGCACAAGGCATCGATACTGATCTATATGCTCTTCTAGAACTTAAAGAAAGCGTAGAGTTCGATCCCCAACATGTCTTGGATAAAAACTGGACCACCACATCCTCATCCTCATCCTCATCAGTTTGCAGCTGGGTTGGAGTTACTTGCAGTGAGAGCATCCCCCAAAGAGTTGAAGCCCTGGAAATTCCAAACATGCGCTTACAAGGTACCATTCCCCCAAAGCTGGGGGACCTCTCTTCGCTCACCCGACTCGACATCAGCAACAACACTTTCAAGGGCCCTCTTCCTGACGAAATGGCTAATCTTCGTCGGTTGAAATTAATCAATTTTGAACACAACCAATTCAGTGGAGAGATTCCGGAATGGTTGGTAGAATTGCCCGAGGTGCAGTACTTGAACCTTGGCCGAAACAATTTCGCAGGGTTCCCAGCTTCCCCCTCTTTTAGTCCAAACTTGGAGTATTTGAACGTCTCGTTTAATCAAATAAATGGAGACATTCCACAAGAGATTGGCAATCTTAGAAAACTGAAGAGTTTGGACATGCACTTCAATCAGCTGACGGGTAATATAAGAATCATGTACGGCATCCCATCGCTGGAACATATTGATTTTTCATACAATAGCCTATCTGACATGCTTCCTGAAGATCTCTGTCGTTCTCTTCCAAATCTTAAATTCCTTGGGCTGTCATGGAACCAGCTAGTAGGCAAATTCCCTTCCAGTTTAGCCGAATGCTCAAAGCTTCAGAGCTTGTTGCTGTCATTTAACATCTTTGAGTCAGAGATACCCGCTGGGTTTGGGAACTTGACCATGCTCCAGGAGTTGGCTCTTGGTGGCAACATGTTGACAGGTAGACTTCCATTCATTTTTACTTAATTGTGTTCTTATTTTTAGGTTATCGATGATAGCCCGAAGTTACGATCTTTCGGGTGTGTAACGAGCAAACTCATTGGAAATGCTTAGTAGCTCACAAATCATTTACACTGGAGGAGTGTTTGTTAATTGAGATATGAACCATCAAAAAGTGGGAAAATATAAAATATTTTAAGTAAAGATATTTTTTTACTTAAAATATTTTATATTTTAAGTAAAAATATTTACAATCCCTTCATCTAGCCTCCAACAATTTAACATCCAAAATACCAGTAAGTCTGTGGAGACTCACAGACCTCTCTGAATTTAACTTGTCCTCCAACTCCTTCACTGGCAATATTCCTAGCGCTATTGGTGGTCTGCAAAACCTGGCTAATCTTTCCTTGGCAAGTAATAATCTTATAGGAGAAATTCCAGAGTCATTCGGCAACCTTGTAAACTTGTGGTCCTTAGATCTGTCCAATAATCATCTCACTGGAAAGATTTCCATGTCACTGCTTCAACCTTCTCTTCATTTTTTTAACGTATCAGGTAATAGCTTGAGTGGGAAAATTGACCCAGAATGGGAATCCAGAGGGTTTGGACAAGATAGCTTTCTAGCAAATGTAGGATTGTGCAGTCCCGTTTGGTCGAAGTCCTCAAATTGCTCTGACAGTCGTCTTCACCTTACCAGAACAAAAAGTTTGCTGTTGTTTCTGTGTGTTTTCTTGGGGATTGCACTTTTGATGGTAGTCCTTTGCTGTGCGTTTTTTCTGGTCAGATGGCGACGGAAACATCAATTTCCAACTTCAAGAATTACACACCAAGAAATTGAACGAGCTACTAATGGATTCGATGAAAGACAGTTGCTAGGCACAGGGAGGTTTAGTTCAGTGTACAAAGGGACTCTGAAAGGGAAAGTCGTGGCCATAAAGGTGTTCAATCTGCAGCGTATTGCATTCAAGAATTTTGATGCAGAATGTGAAATTCTGTGCAAAATTGCCCATCAAAATCTTACTAAGGTCATTGGCTTTTGCTCTAACACTGATTTCAAAGCTTTGGTACTGGAGTACATGCTGAATGGCAGCCTTGAGAAGTGGCTCTATTCTCTTGACTCTTTCCTGGATATAGGGAAAACGTTAGGGATAATGATAGATGCAGCACTTGGACTGGATTATCTCCACGATAAACAATTGCTTCACTGTGATTTGAAACCAAGCAACGTTCTGCTAGACAAAGATATGGTTGCACACTTGAGTGATTTTGGCATTACAAGTTATTCCAAGGATGAGGAGAGTGTGGCTCAAACCAGCAACCTAGGCACGAGTGGGTACTCAGCTCCAGGTTATGCTTCTATCTTTTACTACACTTTAATAATACTTATGCTGGCTGCTTTTCTATCTATTTTCTCATGAACATTCTTTTCAAGAAGTTAATCCTAGTTCTTCATGCAGAATATAGACCGGAAGGATCAGTGTCGACAAGATCAGATGTTTATAGTTTTGGGATTACATTGATGGAAACATTTACAAGGAAAAGGCCCACTGATCAAATGTTCGGTCCGGAATTGAGCTTGAGAGATTGGGTAAAAGAGGCCTTGGATAGCAGTACTGTTCATCAAGTTGTGGATGCAAGGTTGATAGGGGAAGAGGAATTTGAGGCAAAGGTGAAGTGCGCGTCATCCATCCTGGAACTGGCATTGAAATGCTCTGAAGAATCGGCTAAAGAAAGGATGGATATCAAAGATGTGGTGGTGAAGCTCAAGACAATAAGAGACGATCAAATCCCTAAAAAACATTGACTGACGATTGGGAAATGTTGTGTATTCAAGTGTGTGTAGGTGTGACTGTGTGTCCCATATTAGTTGCGTAAAGAGATGACAGTGGGTATTTATATTTTTGTTCCTCATTTAAATTTGGATCCTAAGATTTTGTGAGTGGGTGAATCCCTTGGCTCATGTCACAGCTGCAGCAGCCGTTTGATCGGGCGGGTGGATGGGTTGGTTCTATTTATATATACACTAGTCGTGAACCCGTGTGATACACGGGAGAATTTAATTTAAAAATATAAAAATGAACTTGTTATTTTAAATAATTTTAATAGAATTGATAATTATAATTTTTTTTAATTCTTAATTATTTATCAAAATTTATGTTTAATTAATTATTTACTATTTAATATGTTAATGAAGAACACTTTTAATTTAATGTACTGCCATTTAATGTGTTAAATAATAATTAACACATTAAGTAGGTCACTTGACAAAATATTTATAATTTTTTATTTATTATATTATATTTATTTATAAATAAATATTATAAAATATATAATATATTCACTCAAAGACGTTTATTATTTTTTATTTATTATATTATAATTATAAATATAAATTAAAATTCTTAAATATGAGTAAGAATAAGTTTTTTCAATAATAACAAAATTTTAAAGTAAGAATTTTGATTTCTTTCACAATCTTAAAAATGTGATACCTTAAATATTAATTAGCATTGAAAAAACCTAACACTTGACAACCTTAAATCATTTTTTATGAATTTGTTAAGATATCACTTTTTCAATACTATAATATAATTATTAAAATAATTAATAATTAATTAATCACTACCTTTGATTTAATACAAATTTTTGAGAGAAAAAATTCACCATTGATTGACACTTGACAAAATACTTTATTTGACTATCATATTTTAATATTATATAAATATATATTGAATAAAGTTATAAAGATAATATTTTAAATAAATAGACAATTTTTTATAACTTAATTAATAGTTTAAGTTGTCTATTAATATTTCTCATAAAACCCATGCAAATTTAATACAAATTTTAGAAGCAAAAAAAAGTTTTGCAGATTTTTGGAAGGAACAAAAATTTGTAAACTATTATACTTTAATATAATATATTATATATTATTATATTATACAAAAATAATATAATGCAATAAATATTAATTACAAATCATTAATCAAGTTTTGGGAAAAAATTTCTTTTTTCAAGACTATCATACTTTTATATATATAAAGATTATATTATACAAAGATAAGATTTTATTTAATGAATAATTTTTCTTAACTTAGTTAATACTTTAAGTGTCTATTCATATTTTTCATAAATAATATTTATTTTTGATTGATTGACAGATTAATTGATCAGAAGATCTAACATAAAATATTTATTTTTGATTAATTAATAGCATTGAAAAATTCATGCAAGTTTAATACAAATTTTATATGTAAAAAATAGTTTGACAGATTTTTGGAAGGAAGAAATATTTGCGTGCTATTCTACTATATATTATACTATTCAACTATAATATATAATATTTATATTATATTATATAAAGATAGAATTTTATATAAATAAATAATTTTTTGTGACTTAATTAGTAATTTAAGTGTCTATTCATATTCCTCATAAATAATATTTATTTTTAATTGATTGACAGATTAATTAAATTTTTAATATTCACATAATAATGTATTGGAAAACTCATGATTAGCATTGAAAAACTCATGTATTTAAAATTTATTATTAATTTTACAATAATTAGTACATATTATTTCAAAACAATTGAAAGATTTAAATTATTAATACAAATTAAAAAATATAGATTATTAATGCAATAAGTACTAAATGTAAAAGCAAGTTTTGGGAGAAATTTTATTACTACTTATTATTTCAAAGCAATTGAAAGATTTAAATTATTAATCTAAATTACAAAATATAAATTATTAATGTAATAAATATTAATTATAAATCATTAATGCAAATTTTGGGGAAAAAAATCTTTTTTCAAGACTATCATACTTTTATATATATAAAAATATTTATATTATATTATATAAAGATAGAATTTTATATAAATGAATAATTTTCTGTGACTTAATTAATAATTTAAGTGTTTATTCATATTCCTCATAAATAGTATTTATTTTTGATTGATTGACGGATTAATTAAATATTTAATATTCACATAATAATGTATTGGAAAACCCATGATTAGAATTGAAAAACTCGTGTATTTAAAATTTATTATTAATTTTAATTATTTATTATTAATTTTACAATAATTAGTACATATAATTTCAAAACAATTGAACGATTTAAATTATAAATACAAATTACAAAATGTAAATTATTAATGTAATAAGTACAAAATACAAATCATTAATGTAAGTTTTGAGGAGAAATTTTATTATTACTTATTATTTCAAAGCAATTGAAAGATTTAAATTATTAATGTAAATTATAAAATATAAATTATTAATATAATAAATATTAATTACAAATCATTAATGCAAATTTTGAGGGAAAATTTCTTTTTTCAAGATTATATTATTTTTTTATATATAAAGATTTTTATATAAAAAAATAAATTTATTATTTTTTTTTATTTTTTTGCCTCTTCCCAGCGACGGTCTGATTTTCAGGCATGCGGGATTCTGTCCATTATTTTTTCGACTGTTCGATTGCTTCAAACATGGGATATTTATGCTGATGTTTAATGCCGGCGTCAATTGGAGCGTGTCCGAAACCCTATATAAGACCGGTTTCCCTCAGTGTCTGGGCATGAAAGCCCATTTTGCTGCTTTCTCTTGTTCGTTGTTTTGGTCGCGGAGAGCCAGTCCCTCATAGTTCTGCTAGAGCCCACCGTTGTGGTCGCCAACACCGGATTGGTCATTGTATCCTGTGAAGCAGACGCCATAACTTGTTATAACTGGTACAAGGCGTATCTACTTTCAGGACATCACTTCTGACGTGCTTCGATCACTCTCTTCGTTTTCAGATCTGCTACTCTAGCGACTTGCTGGCTTGAATTCCCAGCCTCCTATATCTCTTCAGTTCGACTCTCGTTCCGATTATTTTGTGTTGAATCTTCTTGCTGTTACAAGATACGGATATATTTCTATATTGTTGCTGCCTGCTAGTTGGGTTTGTGAAACTTCCAATTGTTGTGGTTGCTGTTGCTATAGTCGGATTTTATTGCTGTGCTAACAGGAAATTCAGAGAGTCCACTTTTCATGTCAGCTTAATTGATCTTTGCTGTTCGCTGATAAGTGGCATTGGTTGACACTTTGATGATTCTGGATGAAATGCAGGAACTTAATTTCGTGCAATATATGGGTAGTAGAAGAAAGCCACAACAGAACAGATACACCTTGCAAGGCTAATATTACCATATACCTAAAAAGTAATCCAGTGCTCAAAACTTATCCATTAAATCATTTGCAAAATTAGAACCTCTAATTATACCTTTTCGATTGGCTTGAAATGATAACTCTATCATTTTATTCTAAAAAAAAGCTCTAATTATAAAAATGAAAAATAACCATAAAGGAAAGTTATACATAAATACTTTTTATACGTATGATTTATAGTTAAAGTATATAAGTTTTTTTCCCCTTCATTTTTGGTTGTATATAAGTTATTTTTGCTGCAAATATAACCACTTTTTTAAAGTATTTGATCATATGAAGCTCATTGTCTTCCTTTTGTTATATATGATATATATATATTTTTTAGATGATGTTCCATTACAAACGCCTTCACTGCTCGGCCCCACAATCACACCCCTCACTTTGCAATTGGGTGTGCCTGAGTTACATGCGTTATACAATTGGGTCGGCGACAGGAGGGAGGCAAGAACTCGGTTGGCGACGAGGGAGGCTAGAGGTGGGCCGACGATAATGGAGGTGAGAGATTGGTTGACGTGAGGAAGATGAAGCATAGTCGTGATGGAAGAGGAAGCACAATCGCAATAGAGGTCAGTTGATTCATTGGCATGAGGAAGGGGAAGCATAGTCGCGATGGAGGTTAGTTGATCGATGCCAAGGAGGCCAAAGATTGGCTGATTGGTGACACGAAATAATTGTGTAGGAAGTGAGAGGTTGATCGGGTTGTCTGCATGAGGAAAAAGAAGCACAATCACAAGGAAGGAGAGATCTGGGTTGGACAGTGACGAGGAAATGGGGTTGAGGAAGATGAGAGGTTGGTTGGGTCGAGGAAGGCAAGATGCTAGTCCAATAGGGTAGGCAAAAGGTCTATTGGTGGCTATGGAAGGCGAGAGGTTAGTCAATGGTAGTGAGGTTGTTTGGCGGAGGGGAAAGTGAAGGGTTAGTAGATGGCGACAAGGAAAGCAAGAAGTCAGCGGTGGCAGCAGCGGCGAGGAAGAAGGAAGAAGAAGTTGACAAATTTAACCATTGTACGCTTCTCAACCAAGCATTAAAGTCATCCGTTATGCTAATTGGATAAGAGTTGTGTAGTTGTTTTTTTTAAAATTTCCATTCTCCTATGCTACACAAACAAACTCATGTTTCCTGGCGACTTGAGGCCCTAAGAGCATTTGCCACCACCAGTTTTCCATCATGCTAGGGTTTATGCCCCTTGAGTTAGGATTTCTATTCCTAAGAACGTGTTTTCTTGGGGGTTGCGATTATTTATTTATTATTTCTTTTTTTTTTTATTTTCTTTCTTGTTGTATTGTTTGATGGATATGGGTTTTGGTTCTTCTCCTATGGTTTCAATTATGCAATTTGGAAGTTCTAATTGCCATCTATGTGTTTACATATTTATCTTTTAATTACCTCTTTGTTCTTTTGCCCCCTCTTTTGGACTTACAATTGCGTAGCAACTTGGATTTTAATTGCCTGTACCAAGAGATTCAGGATAACTTATTTTTGGTTGTCACGTGTACTTTGCTATTGTTTTGAACTTGTTTCACGCATTTCCATATTTGATGGTTATTATGATTGTAAATAAATTTTTGTTTCTAAATTACGTAGATCTGTCTATGCGGCGGACGTGGGGCTCATATGCAGGTGAAAACCTTAAACAAGCATTTCCGTTGGATAAATCTGTTTGTGAAATAACCATTTTTGCAAAAGGCATAAATATGCCCCCAACTTTGCCGGAGTGATTTAGTCCCCTCAACTTTAAATATACCTATTGCACCTCTGATTTTTTAATTTTGGAACAATCACACCTTTCACTTTGCAATTGGGTGTGTGTGAGTTACATGTGTTATGCAATTGGGTCGACGACGAGAGGGAGGCAAGAACTCAGTTGGGGACAAAGGAGGTTAGAGATGGGTTGACGACAATGGAGGCGAGAGATTGGTCGGCGTGAGGAAGAGGAAGCACAATCGCAATGGTGGTCGGTTGATTCATTGGCGTGAGGAAAGGGAAGCACAGTTGTGATAGAGGTCAGTTGGTCGGTCGATCGACACGAGGAAGGCCAGAGATTGGCCAATTGACGACATGCGATATTTGTGTAGCAAGTAAAACGTTGGTCGGTTTGTCCTCATGAGGAAAAAGAAGCACAGTCGCAAGGAAGATGAGATCTGAGTTGGTTGGCGATGAGGAAAGAGGGCTGAATAAGGTGAGAAGTTGGTCGGGTCGAGGAAGGCAAGATGTCGGTTAGCAGTAGGGTAGGCAAAAGATTTGTCGATGGTGACGAGTAAGGTGAGGGGTTAGTTGATAATGGTGAGGTTGGTCGGTGGTGAGAAAAGTGAGAGGTTAATTGGTGGCAACGAGGATGGCAAGAGTTCGGCGATAGCGGCGACAAAAGTGAGGTCGTTGGCGGTGAGAAAAAAGAAAGAAGTTGAAAATTTTAACCATTGCACCTTTCTCAATTATGCGTGAAAGTCACGTGTTATGATTGGAGAAAAGGCACGTGGTTGTTATAAAATTAAAAGTTGAGATGTGTAATTGTTATAAAATTAAAGTCGAGGTGTGTAATTATTATAAAATTAAAAATTTAAAGGTGTAAGAAGTCCATTTAAAGTTGAGGGGTTAAATGACTTCAAGGCAAAGTTGGGAAGATATTTATGCCTTTTGCCTAACCATTTTCCAGCTTGAGTTGAACGGCAAAAATGAGGTAGGGTTTATTTTGAACTGCAATTGTCTTGACAAGGACAGTACTCGAATGAAAATGAATGGATGTCAGTTAGTATTTTAAATTTCCACTCTCTTATGCTCTAATAGGGACATGTTCATGTGTAAAAGCTATACAGATCTGAACTCAATTTTCCTATCAGTATTACTCTGAGAAAATTCTTGCATTTGAAGCTTACCTTTTTATCTCCCACCTTGAAAGGCGATTTTGTTTTTTGAACTTTTCCCTGCTGGTCTTCCTTAGCTTTCTTTAATTTCTTCCACAGGAAGCCAAGAAGTTCACTCTATATCTCAAATCTACACAAATTCAGCTTATTTTTTGGGTGGCCAAAAACATGATTTGCAAGAAATTCAAAAATTAATTGTTTGGGCTTAATATAATAAGGGCGAATTATTCATTTCCTGGAAAATGATATTCGTAAGATATTTTAAATTGAAGTACAGATCATTTCATTTTCATCTCATCCAAGCGATAGGGCTTAAGAGTCTTTGAAGCTGCCCCCACTTCTCATGAAAAAGTTGATGTTCTCTCTACTTTTGAGAAAGTGATAGATTAAGTGATTTTTTTTACGTAAGACTGGGATAATATTTTATAGATTTTTAATATATTAACATTATCTTACAATAAAACAAAATTATATAACAATATTAACACAAATATACGATGAAAATAAAATAGATTGGGAGATCAAATATTCAAAATATAAATAAAAAATTATAACGAAATAATCCACACATCACTAAAATAATAAATGATATTTAAAATACTTTTGGTCCCAAATTCAAATAATACTACGATAGGTTCCAACTTAATATTACTTATTTATAATTTATTTGATTATGTTGTAGTGAATTATTTATGATCAATAATTTGAATTTCATTAACCAAATTCTATAATTATATATTTGATTTATTTAAATATTCTTTGTACTTATAAAAGAAAAAAAAAAGTATTCATTCTCTCATGGAAGTCCACATTGTCCCATATTTGATTAAATAATGTCGGATTAAAATTATCAATTTATCTTTATTTTTTACATAAACAATGATATTTCCTTTTTTTTTTTATAAATCATTACTTCACTACAAATTTTACATTCAAACAAATAGAGCCGTGAGAACAAACATGAAAGTGAAGATGCAAATATCTATAGTGATGATAAAACGTTGAGACAGAAAAGATCTAATTTGATGCCCCATCTTATATTTTCTAGATATTACAATCTACACTCTCTAGATTAGAAGTAATTAAGAAGCACACAACCCCCACCCCCAAAACTTATTTACACAATTCTTACTACAAAAGGACAGGACACTCTGTTGAGTTTTGGAAATCATCATTGATGTGTTTGAGTACATTGTCAACCACATTGTCAGGTAGATTGGCTATGTAGCATTATCCATTGTCTTGAGCCTGAACACCACATCTTTGATATCCATCCTGTCTGCAGCAACTTCTTCGGAGCATTTCACTGCCAGAATTAGGATGGATGTCGCGCACTCCACCACCTTTGCCTTAAATTCCTCTTCCCCTTCCCTTATCAACCCTGCATCCACAACTTGATGAACAGTACTTCTAGCCAAAGCCTCCTTTACCCAATCTCTCATTTTATCAGTGGGCTTTTTTCCCGTGAATGTTTCCATCAACATAATCCCAAAACTATAAACATCTGACTTTGCCGATGTTTTCGGCCAATATTCTGCACAAAGAAGCACTTAAAGAGTCAGTATCTAACATCATCTTCTTATGAAAAGGGGCTATGAGATAGATGATAATTGATATAAATGTGTTTCATAAGGACCATCACATGGATTAAAATAGAAAAAAATAAAGAAGCAGAAACAGAAACAGAAGCATAACCTGGATCAGAATACACAGTTGGGTTCAGTTTTTTAGGCCTATCATCCTGCTCCACGTCTGAAGGAGGCTGCTGCATATCCTGCTCCACGTCTGATGGAGGCTGCTGCTTCTTCGTCTTCTCCGACTTTGTAATGCCAAAATCACTGAGATGAGCGACCATACCCTCGTCTAGCAGGACATTGCTCGGCTTCAAATCGCCGTGAAGCAATCCTCTTTCATGAAGATATTCCAATCCAGAAGCCACACCGATCATTATCTGCAACCTCCGCTTGATATCCAGCTGGGAACACTTCCCCGAGTGCAAGCACCCCTCAAGGCTGCCTTGTGGCATGAACTTCATCACCAAAGCTTTGAACTCACTGTAAGTTCCGCAGCCCATCACCATAGCCAGAGAAGTTAACGAGCAACTGTCGATGACCGGAGTGAGATTCCGGTGGCTACCCAGCCCCTGCAGCCTCTTCGACTCTGCTTCGAAATTTTTCAATTCAATTTCCTCCAGCTTGAACACCTTCACTGCCACAATAATTTCCTTTTGGGCTGCTTCTTCCTCATCTTTTGGGCGACTCAGACTCCCTTTGTACACCGAACCAAACCTCCCTTCTGGTTCGAGTTTGTTGTTTTCATGGAATCCATTGGTTGCTCGGTGAAGTTGTTTGTAAAAATCCACTGTGGCTCGGACACGCTTAAGCACTACGAAGGCGAAGCCCAGGGCGAGCAAACCGATCGCAATCCCCATGAAAACACACACAAAAAGAGAGGTCCTTCTGGCATTGTAAAGAGGAGGGCAATGGCAATCCAAATGGTCGTTCGACTCGAAAGCATCCTTCGGGAACTTCGTGAAATTTCCTCCGCAAGGAACTTTCCCCTTCAATATATTATGCGACACGTTGAGATACGTCAGGTTCAGGTGCTCTAGCGGCTTTCCGGGAAACTCTCCGGACAGATTGTTAAAACGTAGATCTAGGAGCTCCAAATTCTCCAGATGGCTGATATTCTCCGGAATCAAGCCGTTGAATTGATTGTTCGCCAAGGACAGATGAGTCAGGTCCTTGAGTTGTTCGACCTCTTCAGGAATCCCGCCGGAGAGGTTATTTTTCGACAAATCCAAGGTTTCCAATGCGAAAAGATTACAGATCTCGACGGGAAAATCCCCTTCCAGAGAGTTGATGCTCAAGTTGAGGTGAACTAGGTCTGAGAGCCTCCCGAGCTCCGGGGGGATGGTGCCCTGTAGGCCCATTCCAGAAAGGTTCAAGCCTTGAACTCTTTTGTTGGGATTGAAGGTGCATGAAACTCCCATCCAGGAACAGACCCCGGGAGATTGATCAGCCGTCCAGTTTTGGAAGAGAACGTTATCACGGTTCATCATTCTGCGTTTCAAATTGAGAAGAGTTGCTTGATCGTCGGAGATACTGCTCGCCGGTATGCGCAGTGGCAGCAATAATATGGCAAGAAGAATACGTAAATGGAAAAGATTAGTTTGCTCCATGAGCATGAGCATGTGAAGTTGGGAGTTTTTGTGTAGATTGTGGAGTTGCAGAGGCTTAAGCTGCGGACCATGGCGACGACATATATAACATATTCCTATATATATTAATTAAGCCACCCAGCAAAAATATAACATTTCCGACGACCTTATTATGCGTACATACAGGTTTACACACAGTTTTATACATACATGTAAAATGATAATATAAATAATTAATAATTAAATACATAAAATATACAGACTTATGTACATAATCTTATTTTAATTATTAAATACGTGTTATATGTACATAAAAGTTTCTATATAGTTTTATTTTAAAATTTATATCTACACTTATTTGTCGCCTCCTCTTTACTCTTTCTTCTCTTTTTGCGACGAATGGAGCTTGGGATTCATTTGCATTGAGGATGAAGCGATTGGGCTTTATCGCTTATCTTCATCCTTAATGAAGCCTAATTGGTGTGAGGTAGCAACAATAGTGGCTAGGTGATGAGAATACAACAATGAGGCAACAACAATGAAGATGTATCAATGAGACATAAGGTGGTGAGACGGCAACTACGACGAGGATGCATAAATGAGATGGGCGAGTTGATAACGATGACAATGATTTATTAATAAGGCAACAATGGTGAGAGGCAAGGCGAGAATTGTTGGAGATGACCATGAAAAGGAGAGAAAAAAAGAGAGACGAGATGACCAAGTATACAAGTATTAAATTTATAATTAATGGGGATGTGTTTTTGTTATTTAAATATATATTTATCAACCATTTTATACAAATACCATTTTCCATTTCACAATGCCTCCTGCTGAGCTGACATATCATCTAAAAAACTATCATCACTACACTGTATATCTATTTATCTATAGATTAATAAATTTTTATTTTTTTAACCAATAAGTGTCACATAGCCCACACCTCTAATAAGATTATAAGTTTATAACTAAGTAATATGGATAATCATATATATATATATATATTATAAGGTTATTAATTAGCTGGTTATATTATATTAGCAAAATAAATATTTTAAAAGCTATATTATTATATTATTATTTTTAAAAGTTTTTTTTAATCATATATTTGAAAAAAGAATAGTGATGTATTAACAAGTGCCACTAAGCCAGAAGAAGTAATTATGGTTTAGACTTAAAAATTGACAGATCAATAACGATCATCTATACATGTTTAATACAAGATGTTCGTTTAGTCTAAAAATTATCATTTTTGTGTAGTTTTCGTTGTTCGTGTTTTCGATTTTAATAAAAGAGTTAAATTATAAATAGTGACTTTGTCTTATTGTACAAAATAAAAAATTAAATTCATAATTTATTAACATAAATATTAATTTATCATCACCTAATTATAATTATTGAAGTAAAGGAACTTTGCACAAATAATAATAATAATAATATTCCAAAGTAGTTCATCCTAATAATATATATATAGAATAAAAGAAAGCTTCTTTATAAAGTTTGATGTAATGTCTGCATTAAAAATTAAAAAGAAAATGAGAGCTATCTCCCTCTCCTTGGGTTGTGCCCACCTGCATGCAGTATCTGCTAGCCTACTCCATGATTGATTGAACCTTTGCTTGGCTAATGAACTATATATATATATATATATATATATGAAGAAAGAAGCCTTGGATAACACTTCAATTCAATTACACTTAGTCTTGATTTTGTACCATATTATTAAAGCTAGTTATTAATTCGTGATTTTACCCCCCCTCTCTGTCTCTCTTTTTTTTTTTTTAGTTTTTTCTTTTGTAATTTATACTAAAAGGATGAAGATGCAAACAAATATATATATATATATATTTAATTATCAAGTTCCTAATTCATTTTTAGGTTTTCCATTATTAGTAGTTTGGAAAGTTTTTCTCTTTTCATTAGCTAGCTGCGCGGTCTTTTCTCCTTTTTTAAAAGGGCGGCGTGTCCTTTTAACTGTAACTTTTAAAATAAATGAGTATTGACGATGATACTAAAATAATTGGCTTAACATGAAGACTTTGTTAACAGAGATCTACCCAAATATCAACAAAAGATTGATAAAAAAAATTAAATAAGGGTTGTTACATATATATATATATATATGATGCATGTTTGTTAGCTAAGTTATTAAATATATTTAAAGGCAGTAAAATTGTACTGTCTCTTCTCACCCATCACATGAGATATGTTATTTTATGATTGAATCATAATTTGGCCAACTTAACTGGACTGTGATAATGGAAGTTTTAAGATAAGAAACATGTTATATTTATATTTTAATTTTAATTTTATCATCATCTAAATTTAATTATTAATTTAATTTAAGTGGATTTTGTTTAGCTTTTCTCTCATATTAATTTTTAAAATGAGTAGAATGTACAACACATATTTATTATTGATTGAGGAGCCGTATGAAAATGACCAGACTCTGAACACCATTCAAAAAGTGGGCAAAATTATTCAACATCAATTGTTACCTCAACAGGTTTTCCTCGATTCAAGTGCAGTTAACATTAAAATTATTAATTTAATTAGGTCGTCTTGACTTGGACATGACTTTGTTGTTTCAGCCCCAAACATTAATTAATGCAAAAGTTTATTAGGGCTTTATCCCTACTGACATAGGCTTAAAGAAATATTAATTACCTGACCCCAACCCCTTCCTTCATTATCTTTGGATTCTCATTCTGGTTCTGACTCCACCACACCACACCACACCACACCACCTGCTCCATGTCCAATCTTTTAGAAAAAGAGAGAGGATAATATAAGAGAAAGAAAAATAAATGATGAAATGGACGTCTAAATCAAATCTTACTAGACTAACAAAGTTGATGGTCCATGAGGCCCACTCCACTCCACTGTGCAAATATCCGGACTAAACAGAGGCCCATCAGAATCCCTACTAACCCAGCCCTTGTCTTCACCACATTGATTAAAGCGATCTTTTATAGACGGCAAGTGTGTCCATTTGAGACCCCAGCCAGACAGAACAAATTATAGGTAATTGGTGGTCAAGCATGCTGATCTTTTTACCCTGTTGGAGGAGAAAACCTTTCCACATAAGTTGGGGCCACCACCTTATTACTTTAAAGGATGATCTGTTGCCTACTACCAGAGTCTTGGTCGTCTTATATATGTAAAGAACAAAAATAAAATAGAAAAAGCAAAGCAGATTCTGCCGGATTTTTCTTTTCATTTTCTAATCGCAAGCTCGCTGCCAGCCACATAATCCAAATTATTTTCTTCTTTTGCTTCACAAATTAATTAATTAATTAATTAATGTCAGGCTCAGGATAGGACCAACATGTAACTCCAGACAGTCTGACTCAACTTATGCTTACTTCACATCAACACTACATATCCCAGATCATGTGTTTAACTTGTGAAATTCTTGGGTGTTTAAAGTGCTACAAAATAGCTAATTCATGCTTGAATAAATAAATACAATTAACTTGGAGTTTAGAGCTTTAGACATGCCCAAACTGAAGGAAGGAACACTTTTCCTTCTTGGAGGCTGTTTGGCTTTTTTTTTCCTTAACTTTTAAGCTTTTTTATTTATAAATTGTATAAATGCTAAAAATTGAATAACTTTTGATAATATAATTAAATCAATATGTTTTAAACTATCATTTATATAGTTATCTGATTAGTTTAAAAAAATTAGTAAGTTATCACAACTTAAGATAAAGATTAAAGTTGACATATTACTGAATAATAAAAATAAATTTTATAAAAATATTAATTTTTAATAAAAATAAATTATAAATTAATATCTAATTAAAAAAATTATTATAATAAATATTGATAAAATATACATAATTATATTGAAGGCAATAATTAGAAGCCTTCTTGTGATATATTCTTTCTTTACGATAAGTGGAGGGTGAAAGTGAGGAGAATTGAGGGGGTCTAAGCGTAATTAACAGTCTCTTTGGGACCCTAATTAATTATCTTTTATTTTTTTTTTGGTTAAGTAATTAATTAATTATCTAATAATGAGTGAATGAATGGTGGAGGGAGGGGGGTGGCTCATGGCTGGACCACTCACCTCTTCCTTTCAGTCTTCTCCCATTAATGTGATAAATCATGCAGTCCTTCACAACATACATACCCAGTAAGTTCCCTGTCTATTTATCCACAACATTCTTCAAGGTCTCAAAATTGTTTCTAAATATCTCTTTTATTAAATATTAATTTCATTCATAAGTGTCTATCTCACATGTTGAATTGCCTATCTATGTGTTAGCCATACTCATATTTTTGTTTTTATAATTTTATATTTTTTTTTGTGTGATTATTTGAATTTCTTATTTTTTCAATAATACCTATAAATTCATGTTTTTTAATCGATTTAATTCTAGTACTTTATTCTTTTTTGGTATAATAAAATGAATTTTTTCATTATTTCGATTATACATTTATATTTATATTTTTTAGTCAATTTAACTCTTACACTTTAATATATAAAAAAAATAAAAATAAAATAAGATAAATTAATTTCATTTTTTTATATATTAAAATATAAGAATTAAATTAATTTAAAAATATAAATATATAATTAAAATGTAATGCCCCGTTTTCCCACAACGTACATTACCTCGAGATTTCGGGAATATTTTTTTTTTTTCAACATCAAACACACAACATAAGTCTCTCGATACATATACCTTCATCATTTCCCGTCAATCCCAATCGTACCCTCTTAGCATATCAAAATTTAATAATCAATAGACTAAGACAAGTAGTATCAATCACATCAGCGGAAGCAAGATCGAAACCTCAAATATATATAACCGACAATTCCTTTACAATATCCAAATCGATGTTTCACATGAAAATATCAAAATATTACACAACCTCTGAACATCGTAATCTATGAAAACTAAATATAGCAGCTACATCTCGATGACATTCTTTCCCTTGGCGCTACTGCTTTCACCTGAAACGTTTGAATATTCCAGAGACATAGTCCAAATTAGATGCTGAATCATCTAAGTGAGAGTTCAAAAACGTTGCAGATATGAAAAATCATATACAAAATCGATAAATCCCGACATGCACCAGTCTAAGAGAATCCCACATAGCACTTAACCCTAACCGGGGAAAATGCAATCTCTCTAAAGGCGACACAACCACTTCGGCCCATTGGCAAAACAATCCTACTTAAGAGGGACAACCTCGACATATGAACCCGGGAATCACCCCATTGTCATTGTTAGGCTTTACGCTCCAACTCAAAAGCAATCCAAAACCCAACGCAACCCTAGCCCCAAGAGTGTCACATCAGCACTATCCTCGGAATCAACGTCACCTCGGCATTAATGCTATTGCTCAAAGGAACCTGGGGTGGTGTCCACTCGCAGCCCCGCCATTTGAGCCAACAACCGGGGTGGTGTCCACTCTCAGCCCCGCCACTTGTTTCCCGTAGGGTGAAGTCCGTCTCAGCCCCGTCCCAAGTGGTTCACCGAGCATTAATCCTTGGTACGCATCCCGAGTGCTGTCACTTTGGACTACGTCACAGGTTAACAACCCCACGTCCCACATGGACGACACAAAACAAGCCAATGCCGAAAAATCTTAACATGCATAAAATCAACATCTTAATGTATGCAATTTACCGTACGAAATTCAATGCATGTGTAAATAATTGTTTGGACAACCATAATAAACCAAGCCATAGGGATGAACATTCACAGTAAACCATTCATATATCACTTAAAGTCTTTTCGGGTAGAACCACTCTCAAGTCAAAACAAAGTTGGGGGCGAACACTCACCTTGTAACTCAACTTTCTTGAAGAGCGCGATTCACCTCGATTTGCATGCCTGACCTCGATTCTTGCGCCCGACGCTCTTATACTTCAACCTCGAGCTTCAACAATACCCTAGTCATCACGTTTGTTCAAAATCATATCAATATCTATTTTTTCAATTTTGCCATAATTTCTTCCTATTTCTCCTCAAAAATTCTAATAAATGCCTACTCAAGATTTTTCCTCGATTTCTCTTCATAACAATTCATAAATAAATATTTCCTAACTTCTGGAATTTTCTAAAATTTTTTCAATATCTCCTCCTATTTTTCATAAGCCTTATTTACCTTGAAAATTTCAAAATGACCATTTTCTCTAACATTTTTCAAAATTTTCTTCCACCATAATTTTTATTTTATTTTTCTTAAAATAAATAAAAAAATTTCAAAATTACCTGAGGCCTCACACGCCCTCACGCGCGGGCGAGTGGCTGGACAAAATTTGCTGGCGCGTGGCAGTCACGCGCCACCGTCTTCTACCTCTAGCCGGTCGCCGGTGATTGCTCCGATGGCCATGAAACCAGTGTCGTTCGAAAGCTCTTTGAGAATCGATCACGATGCCACAAAAATCAGGCCGAAAGGCCACTGGAAAATGGCCCAAATGGCAGGTTACAGGTCCGGCTAGGCGGACCGCCTCAAACCCTCGGCCAAACTCGAAACCCCCTCAAACGCTCACCAAAATGCTTCAAAATACTCCCAAAATGATCCTTGATGCCTAGAGACCAAAAGCCCTCTATCAAAGCTCCAAAAATCATTCAAAAACGAGCTCGATTTGGTGCTTCATTCTCGGCCGAATACCTTCGATATTTATAGCCAAAAACAACCCCCACGTGGCCGATTTCCGGCCAAGCCTTCTTCCCCACGCCTCCTAGGCCATTCCCTGACGGTCCTAGGCTGTCCAAATGGCCGGATTTTCCGGCCAAAATCTCGGCCAGATCTGCCATCTCTGAGCAATTTTCTGAAAATTGCACTTTAGCCCCCTGAAATTTTTCTTTTGCATTTTGGCCCTTAACCTCAAGCCCCTGATCTTTCTAACACCCTCACTAAGACCCTCAAGATTAGTAATTCTCATTGCTCCCTTGAAACTTTTGAAAAATTGCCGTTTAGACCTCCCTCGGGCAATTTTTGGAAATTACACTTAGGTCCGACTGATTTATTTGACCTCAAATCCACTCGATTCAACCTGAAACCACTTAAGGGTTGTTCTATACATTGAATACTAGTCTTTGACACTCTCCGTTGACTTTTTGGCCATCGGTTACAACAATTCGGTAATACGGTCTAATTGGCAGCTGTATTTTTGCTGTGCCGAAAACTGTTCCCGATGTCATTTATTTTATTACTAAAAATCATAATTTTAATTGCTTGTCGATACTATACTATTTTCCTTGACTATCTAGGGTCCGAGGTACTCCCTCTGACTAATTCGGTCGTCCAAAGTTGTGTTAGTGTGCTCTATAGTCTTATTTTTCTCAAAATTCCAATTATGCCATTTATCAAATATCATTTTATTCTCAAATTATTCTCGGGTGTTACATAAAATAACAAAAAATTCAAATTATCACATTAAAAAAATAAAATATAGTAATTAAATTAATTTAAAAATATTATTAAAATAATAAAAAAATATCAAATTACATGAATTAAAATTTAGATTTCGCTATGTATGTTCCACCATGTTTAAGTGTCTTTCATCCCATTCCCATTGTGCACATATGTATATATATATATACATATAAATAAGTGGAGGGGGCTGACAAAAGGGGGGAGATCTTGGAAGAACCCACCAAGAAGGCTACACTTACTGCTGCTGAAAAAGCTCGGGGTAGCACCAAGCTGTGTCCATGGCCACTTGCCATAATTGCCCCCTGTAGCAGGGCTCAAAGCTGCAGCCTGTAGTAGAGCATACATATAGATAGATAGAGAGAGACAGAGAGAGAAAGCAACCTCACAGTCACGGTGGGAGGGAGGGAGTGTTTTGGAATTATGATGCTAACCTCACACAAGGGAAATTTTATTTGCAGCGAGCGTTTTACTCTTCGCAATCATTTTTAAATATACCTAAAATACCTTTAAATAAAAATTCAATTTTACTCTTATCTTCAATACTCAACCACCACCTGACATGCCGTCTTTCGCCGGCGAAATTCTGTAATTTCTTCTTCATAGTAGCTCATATCCCAATCAAATCTATTTTCTCCTAAAATCTCTCATCCCTCTTATTTCAGACTCACACTCATATTAATTTATTTTCTCTCATGTTAATAGTGAGGGTGTCATCTCTAGTGACTTCTTGACTAGCTTTGACATAATCCTGGGTCCAATAAGCATAATCTTCACCATCCAAAGGAATTCCAAACTTGTTATGGATCACAAGAGTAGTAATTTCAAAATTCGTATCCCCTATATTTATCTTGAATTTGTTATCTGATTGACGTTTATGACACGAATTGCTGGCATTTGAATAAAAAGCCCTAACTAGATCCTTATAGATACTTCTATGGATAATCAAAAAATTCTATCAACCAAATTCCTTAAGGGTTTCAATATATGGAAAACCAGTTGATTGCAAAAACCCTATATCCAAGTATCGTCCTGCCATAATTTCCCTGAATTCAAAATTAGTTGAATACCTTTCTTGTTGACTTGCTGAGATGAAAGGACGGATTTGAGGCATAGATGGAGGCAGTGGATGGCTCAAGGATGCAATTTCCTTGCCTTTCCGTTTGTCCTTGCTCGGATTCTTTGTTCTGGCCATGAGAAATGAAATAGATGCACTTGTCATGAGATTGTCCGAGACAATCGTAGGAAGGAAAACTGATGAGATGAAGGATGAAGAGGAAATGAGAAGGAATCAAAGAAAATGAAATGGCCGAGAATGGAGAGAAATCACATAAGGGCGGGCAGAGTTCGATCAAGGGAGCAAGAGAGAGGAAAAATTGACCGAATTTAAAAGAAAAACTAGGGTTTCGAATGCGAATGGTCACCTAACCCTTAAATAGATCGACCCACTTGGTCGACCGATATCGAGTGCTTTGTCAACCAACAGAATAATAAACTCACGCTTGGTTGACCGATGCTAGGATTCTGTCGACTAATAGAAGAGAAAATATAGACTTAGTCGATCGATGCTAGACTCTTTGTCGACCAACAGAATTAAAAATGTACACTTGGTCGACCGATGCTAGGATTCTGTCGACCAACAGAAGAGAAAATATAAACTTGGTCGACCGATGCTAGACTTTTTGTCGACCAACAGAATAAAAAACGCACGCTTGGTCGACCGATGCTAGGATTCGTCGACCAACAAAAGAGAAAATATAGACTTGGTCGACCGATGCTAGACTCTTTGTCGACCAATAGAATAAAAAATGTACGTTTGGTCGACCGATGCTAGGATTCTGTCGACCAACAGAAGAGAAAATATAGACTTGGTCGACCGATGCTAGACTCTTTGTCGACCAACAGAATAAAAAACGCACGTTTGGTCGACCGATGCTAGGATTCTGTCGACCAACAGAAGAGAAAATATAGACTTGGTCGATCGATGCTAGATTCTTTGTCGACCAACATAATTAAAAACGCACGCTTGGTCGACCGATACTAGGATTGTGTCGACCAACAGAAGAGAAAATATAGACTTGGTCGACCGATGCTAGACTCTTTGTCGACCAACAGAAAAGAAAACATATGCTTGATCGATCGATAGATGACATTTAGTCGACTAACTTAAAAGTTTTGTCGACACATAGAGATGGTTTTATCATATAAAATCTCGAACAATGAACACTTTGTCGACAAATTATCTTATTTTGACGAGGGTGCATTAACAAGGCAACAATGGTGAGAGATAAGGCGAGGATGGTTAGAGACGACCATGGAAAGGAGAGACAAGACGACCAAGTATAGAAGTGTTAAATTTATAATTAATCGAGACGACCAAGTATAGAAGTGTTAAATTTATAATTAATCGAGAGGTGTTTTTGTCATTTAAATATATATTTATCAACCATTTTGTACAAGGAAGCCTTGGATAACACTTCAATTTAATTACACTTAGTCTTGATTTTGTACCATATTATTAAAGCTAATTATTAATTCGTGATTTTACCCCCTCTCTATCTATCTCTCTCTCTCTCTTTCTTTATTTCTTTTTTTTAGTTTTTTCATGTTTTTTCTTTTGTAATTTATACTAAAAGGATGAAGATGCAAACAAATATATATATATATATATATATTCAATTATCAAGTTCCTAATTCATTTTTAGGTTTTCCGTTATTAGTAGTTTGGAAAGTTGTAGGTCGCTGCACGGTCTTTTCTCTTTTTTCCAAAAGGGAGGTGTGTCTTTTCAACTGTGATCTTTAGAATAAATGAGTATTGACGATGATGCTAAAATAATTGGCTTAATTTGGTTATGTTGACTCAACATGAAGGCTTTGTTAACAGAAATCTACACAAAAATTAACAAAAGATTGGTAAAAAATTAAATAAGGGTTGTTATATATATATATATGATGCATGTTTATTAGCTAAGTTATTAAATGTATTTAAAGGCTTTGTTTGAGATAAGAAACACTTTATATTTATATTTTAATTTTAATTTTATCATCGTTTAAATTTAACTATTAATTTAATTTAAGTGGGTTTTGTTTAGCTTTTCTCTCATATTAATTTTTAAAATGAGTAGAATGTACAACACATATTTATGATTGATTGAGGAGCCGTATGAAAATGACCAGCCTCTGAACACCATTCAAAAAGTGGGCAAAATTATTCAAAACATCAATTGTTACCTCAACAGGTTTTCCTCGATTCAAGTGCAGTTAACATTAAAATTATTAATTTAATTAGGTCGTCTTGACTTGGACATGACTTTGTTTCGATCAGCCCCAAACATTAATTAATGCAAAAGTTTATTAGGGCTTTATCCCTACTGACATAGGCTTAAAGAAATATTAATTAATACATGATCTGTAACCTGACCCCAACCCCTTCCTTCATTATCTTTGGATTCTCATTCTGGTTCTGACTCCACCACACCACACTACACCACCTGCTCCTTGTCCAATCTTTTAGAAAAAAAGAGAGGATAATATAAGAGAAAGAAAAATAAATGGTGAAAAGGACGTCTGAATCAAATCATACCAGACTAATTAACAAAGTTGATGGTCCATGAGGCCCACTCCACTCCACTGTGCAAATATCCGGACTAAATAGAGGCCCATCAGAATCCCTACTAACCCAGCCCTTGTCTTCACCACATTGATTAAAGCGATCTTTTATAGACGGCAAGTGTGTCCATTTGAGACCCCAGCCAGACAGAACAAATTATAGGTAATTGGTGGTCAAGCATGCTGATCTTTTTACCCTGTTGGAGGAGAAAACCTTTCCACATAAGTTGGGGCCACCACCTTATTACTCTAAAGGATGATCTGTTGCCTACTACCAGAGGTTATTATTCTATATATATATATATATATATATGTAAAGGGCAAAAATAAAATAGAAAAAGCAAAGCAGGTTCGGGGTGCTGAGTACTGCCTGCTTGCCTGCCTGCCAGCACTACTAATGATTCTGCCGGATTTTTCTTTTCATTTTCTAATCGCAAGCTCGCTGCCAGCCACATAATCCAAATTATTTTCTTCTTTTGCTTCACAAATTAATTAACTAATTAATTAATGTCAGGCTCAGGATAGGACCAACATGTAACTCCAGACAGTATGACTCAACTTATGCTTACTTCACATCAACAGTACATATCCCAGATCATGTGTTTAACTTGCGAAATTCTTGGGTGTTTAAAGTGCTACAAAATAACTAATTCATGCTTGAATAAATAAATACAATTAACTTGGAGTTTAGAGCTTTAGACATGCCCAAACTGAAGGAAGGAACACTTTTCCTTCTTGGAGGCTGTTTGGGGTTTTTTTTTTTTTTTTCTCCCTTAACTTTTAAGCCTTTTTATTTATAAGTTATGTAAATATTAAAAGTTGAATAAAGTTTAAATTAATAATATAATTGAATAAATATATTTTAAGTTATCATTTATATAGTTATGTGATTAGTTTAAAAAAATTAGTGAATTATGAAAACTTAACAAAAAGATTAAAGTCGACATATTAGCCTCATTATTTTTATTAATTTCCAGCCATACGCTTCTTCTCTAACCTCTACCTCCCATCGCTTTGCTTCCCCAACTTTTTTGGTCGCCATCGTCGGTCATCGCTATCGCCCCCACCAGTCGCTTCTTGTCGGCCATTGTCCCTATCTATCGCTGTCTTATCGACCGTTGACCCCATCATCCCATCGTCGATTGCCCCTATCTGCTACGCGTATGTATATATATATATAATACAAATAATAATATTATGTTAATATATTTTAATAATTTATTAATATTTAATGATAAAAATTTACATCATTAAACACCATGTCTATTTTAATTTTTTGGTCAAGTTTTAATAATTTATCAACTCTTTCAAACTGAATACATAACTATTAATTCATAAATTAAAAACATATTTATCTAAATATATTATCAATTTAAACACTACTTAATTTTTAATTTAAAAATTAAATAACTTAAAAGCTATATATAAAAAAAAAAAAAAGGGTAACCAAACGGCCTCTAATAAGCTGTATAACCTATAAACTAAAAACAGAGCTTATAAGCGGTGAAACCGGTAAGCGATGTGGCTGCCCTTCAAATGTCTCTGCTCTGTGCAAATGCCTTATTAAGCAACTAGTATTGCCCTTTCCCTCCACTTCTTCCCTGTAACTCTGCAGCTCACGTGCCCATGGAGGAATGCTTCCATATCTTTGTTGTCATGATGTTGTTGCTGCTGCTGCACGTCCCAGCAACCTGCTCAGCAGCACAAGGCATCGATACTGATCTATATGCTCTTCTAGAACTTAAAGATAGCGTAGAGTTCGATCCCCATCGTGTCTTGGAGAAAAACTGGACAACCACATCCTCATCCTCATCCTCATCAGTTTGCAGCTGGGTTGGAGTTACTTGCAGTGAGAGCATCCCCCAAAGAGTTGAAGCCCTGGAAATTCCAAACATGCGCTTACAAGGTACCATTCCCCCAAAGCTGGGGGACCTCTCTTCGCTCACCCGACTCGACATCAGCAACAACACTTTCAGCGGCCCTCTTCCTGACGAAATGGCTAATCTTCGTCGGTTGAAATTAATCAATTTTGAACACAACCAATTCAGTGGAGAGATTCCGAAATGGTTGGTAGCATTACCCGAGGTGCAGTACTTGAACCTTGGCCGAAACAATTTCTCAGGGTTCCGAGCTTCCCCCTCTTTTAGTCCAAACTTGGAGTATTTGAACGTCTCGTTTAATCAAATAATTGGAGAGATTCCACAAGAGATTGGCAATCTTAGTAAACTGAAGAGTTTGGACATGCACTTCAATCAGCTGACGGGTAATATAAGAACCATGTATGGCATCCCATCGCTGGAACATATTGATTTTTCATACAATAGCCTATCTGACATGCTTCCTGAAGATCTCTGTCATTCTCTTCCAAATCTTAAATTCCTTGGGCTGTCATGGAACCAGCTAGTAGGCAAATTCCCTTCCAGTTTAGCCGAATGCTCAAAGCTTCAGAGCTTGTTGCTGTCATTTAACATCTTTGAGTCAGAGATACCCGCTGGGTTTGGGAACTTGACCATGCTCCAGGAGTTGGCTCTTGGTGGCAACATGTTGACAGGTAGACTTCCATTCATTTTTACTTAATTGTGTTCTTATTTTTAGGTTATCGATGATAGCCCGAAGTTACGATCTTTCGGGTGTGTAACGAGCAAACTCATTGGAAATGCTTATTAGCTCACAAATCATTTACAGTGGAGGAGTGTTTGTTAATTGAGATATGAACCATCAAAAAGTGGGAAAATATAAAATATTTTAAGTAAAGATATTTTTTATTATATTTATTAAATTTATTTGATAATTTACTAAAAATATTTCTTATAAGTATTGTTGATAGTGAAGCCTCAACTCAATTAGGGCCGCGATATGGAAGGTTAATGGGCTTGACCCATTTAGCAACCTTCCGCGGTCTGTTAGCTTCGTGGCCCATCCGATGCTCTCCTATATAAAAGGCTTGGTCTTTGTTTGTTTCAATCGCATCTGATTTTTAGCCCTAAATCTGCCGATTTTCTCTCCCAGAACCTATCATCTCGTTTGGCTATTTAAACCCTAGTTGCGATCCATGGAGGATCATCGGTGCTCACTGATTTCTTTAGTCTACTGCTATCATCTTCCTCTTTAGTGCTGTTTGAGTCCTACAGATCTTGTGTGTTGGCTCGTTTATGATTGTAAGCTATTACTGTTACCATTTTACATACTTGTCTTGCTGTATTTTGTATTGAGTGTTGACGAGTGGAGGGTGTATATCTATCATTATTATAGTGTAGTGAGCTCCCTTAAACAGGAACTCAACGTGGACGTAGCCCTATTTTAGGGTGAACCACGATAAAAACCTTGTGCCTCTTTTACTGTTTTTATGTTTGTGCTGCATCGATCTATTTTGTGTTATCAGTCATTGTTATTATTTTCCTGTGTTATAGGTGGTTGGGACATTTGTCTGTGTGTGTATGTATGTCTCAGCCCAACAGTGGTATCAGAGCCCTAAATCGATTACCTTGTTTATCTTGCTGTTTGTTTTCTGTTCGTGTTTGGGTAACTGTCCTCTAGGGTTTTATGAGAGATTCAGCCAGTGAGGGTTTACTGAGAAAATCTCCAATAGTGACTAGAGGTTAGGGTACCCGATTGCAAGATGACTACCACTAGGTTTGAAATTGGGGTTTTCGATGGTAAAGGGGATTTTGGGAGTTGGAAGAAAAAGATGAGGGTTCTGCTCTCACATCATAAATTGGTCATTGCCCTAGAACCAGATGATAGGAAATGGACTAGGGAACAATTAGATCAGACAGCTGAGATTAGGGAAGAGGCTTATAACCTTATTTTTCTGCATCTAGGTGACAGTGTCATTCGAAAAGTAGATGGAATAACCTCACCTCTTGATCTTTGGAATAAACTAGAATCATTATATGCTGTTATGGCTGCCCCTAATTTAGTTTATCTTAAATGTCTGTTATTTAATTTCAAAATGGACACCTCTAAGTCTATGGATGAAAACATAGATGAGTTTACTAGGATGTCTCTTCTTCTTAGGGGAACTGATCAAGCATTAGGAGACACTAGTGAAGCAATGATCTTACTAAATTCTCTACCTGATGATTATAATGTGGTAAAACATGCTCTTCAATATACTGGTATAGTCCCCACACTTGAATTAGTTATGTCAGGGATAAAGGCTAGAGAACTAGAATTAAATGCCTCTAAGAAACATGGTAATGCCCTATTCACAAAAGGGAAATTTCAGAAGAAGCAATTTAATTCTGAACAATCTACTGGATTTAACTCTAAGGGCAAGAAAAAGGATAACAAAAACCTAAATGGAAATGTTATCATTGTGGTAAGGAAGGCCATATTAAAAAATACTGCTATGACTTAAAGAAACAAAATCAAAAGGCAAACTCGACTGATCCTGTAGGAACCTCAAATTGTTTAGCAGAAGTCTTAACTGTTTCTGAAACTTCCTCTAGTGAATGGATTATGGATTCAGGATGTTCCTTTCATATGAGTCCTAACCTAGAATGGTTTCATAATTTTGATGATAATGAAAAGGGAACAGTCTATATGGGAAACAATCATTTATGCAAAGTAGAAGGCATAGGGAACATATCACTTAAACTCCATGACAACAACTTAAGAATTCTCACAGGGGTAAGATATGTGCCAAATTTAAAAGGAAATCTAATATCACTTGGTACTTTAGATGAACAAGGGTTATCCTATAAAGCTGAAAAAGGTTCATTGTTTGTATTTAAGAATGATAAGTTGGTTCTTTCTGGTACCAAGAAAAATGGTTTATATGTCTTGAATGGTTGCTGTTCTTCATACTTGCCTGTTGCATGCACTATTAAATCTGAGGGAACAGATCTATGGCACTTGAGGCTTGGTCATATGAGCTTGAAAGGTATGCAGGCTTTATCAAGCCAAGGCTACCTAGGTTCTCTGACACCTGGCTCTATAAATTTCTGTGAGTCATGTATCCTTGGCAAGCAATGCAGGTTGAGCTTCCCTAAAGGAACTCATCTTGCGAAGGCATGCCTAGAATACTTACATGCAGATCTTTGGGGTCCATCTCAAACACCTACTCAAGGTGGAAACATGTATTTTCTCTCTATTATTGATGATTATACTAGGAAAGTCTGGGTTTTCTTACTTAAATCTAAAGATCAGACATTAGATAAATTTAAGTCATGGAAAACTCTAGTAGAAAATCAATCAGGAAGAAAAATTAAAATTTTAAGAACAGATAATGGGTTAGAGTTCTGCAGCAAAGAATTTAATGAATATTGTAGTTCCCAAGGCATACTTAGGCATAGAACAGTAAGATATACACCCCAACAAAATGGGGTAGCTGAGAGGATGAATAGAACTTTATTAGAAAAAGTCAGATGCTTATTACTTACTGCTAACTTATGGGGGTAAGCTCTAAACACTGCTGCATATATAGTAAACAGGAGTCCTTTAACCGCATTAAAACTTGTTTGCCCAGAAGAAAAATGGACCAATAGGAAGCTAAACTACAATTATCTTAAAGTTTTCGGGTGTGAGGCCTTTGTTCATCAGTCAGAGGGTAAGTTGGACCCTAGATCTAAGAAGTGTATATTCTTAGGATACCAAGAAGGGACTAAGGGATACCGGCTATGGGATAGGACTTCAGGTGGAGTAAAAATTATAATAAGTAGGGATGTTGTATTTAATGAAGATAACTTCCCTTGCAAATCCTTAAATAAAAAGGAAGAAACTTCAGAACATCATGAACATAGAGGTGGAAATTATATTGAGGTGGAGCACCGAGTTGGTACTCATGACCAGCCGATAGTACCTAATCCTCAGGAGTCTGATCCAGTGTTAGACAGTAACTTAGGTGGAAATTCTGAGCACTTAGGTGAAAATTCTGAGCCTAACCATAATGAAATTGAAGTTGAAGAGGTGGCTGTAGACACCCCTCATCCAGATCTCAACAACTATCAACTTGCTAGAGATAGAGGTCGGAGAGAAGTAAGACCACCTGTTAGGTTCGGCTACTCCGATTTAATTTACTGTGCTCTGTTAGCAGGAGCTGAAATGAAATCTACTGAACCATCTTGTTATGAAGAGGCCATTAAATCTCATGAACACCTAAAATGGAAACAAGCCATGGATGAGGAAATGGCATCTTTAAAATTAAATGGAACGTGGAAGTTGGTTGCAAAGCCTGAAAACCATAAGTTGGTAAAGTGTAAGTGGCTATATAAACTGAAAGAGGGAATGAACAAATCTGATCCTATTAGGTATAAGGCTCACCTAGTTGCTAAGGGGTTTACCCAAAGGGAAGGGATAGACTATACTGAAATTTTCTCACCAGTTGTAAGGTTTAAAACAATTCGACTAATGCTAGCTATTGTTGCTCATTTTGACTTAGAACTAGAACAATTAGATGTTAAAACAGCTTTCTTACATGGGGACCTAGAAGAGCTTATATATATGGATCAACCTGCTAGATCCTTCTCATCCAGAACATGTTTGCTTACTTAAAAAATTTCTATATGGATTAAAACAATCCCCACGGCAATGGTATAAAAAGTTTGATGATTTTGCATTGAAAGCTGGTTTTGTTAGAAGCAACTTCGATGCCTGTTTTTACTTTATAATATCTGATGAACCTGTTTACCTGCTTCTATATGTTGATGACATTTTATTGATTAGCAAATCTAAGTCTAAAATTAATAACTTAAAGTCTCAATTAAATGCCAACTTTGATATGAAAGACTTAGGTTCTGCAAATAAAATTCTTGGTATGAAAATTGAAAGGAATAGAAGCAAAAATTATATGAAAATTGCCTCTTTTACTGTTTTTATGTTTGTGCTGTATCGATCTATTTTGTGTTATCAGTCATTGTTATTATCTTCCTGTGTTAGAGGTGGTTGGGACATTTGTCTGTGTGTATGTATGTCTCAGCCCAACAAGTATGTTCAAATAAATTCATCTTTCCTCCTCAAAAATAAATTTATTTAGTACCCTTACAGATAAAAAGAATAATTTCTAAGTTCTTAATATATTCTAAAAAAATTAATAAATAATTTAAAATATTTTTCCATATTATTTTGATCATTTCGTATAATTTGTAAATCAATTTGTGGGAGCTTGCCCAGAAGGAAGCTCAAAACTTGATCACAACTATAAACAATTAGCCTTTTGCGATAGCAATATTAGCCCGCATGTAGCTATCAACACGCTTCGTGTATCAAAATTTGGAACAGGTCCTCCAAAATATATGTTTATGGTGTACTTCAAAGGCATTTTTTCTTGCAGGAGGAATTCCAGACGAGTTGGGTAATCTAATTTATTTGGAGGTCCTAGCCCTGGAGAACAATAACCTCAGTGGAAGCATACCATCATTCATCTCTAACTTGTCTTCATTGAAAGTGCTTAATCTTCACTCAAATTACCTCAGTGGTGGCTTACCAAAAGAAATCGGCAACTGGAGTACTTCAATCACACAGATTGACCTCAGTGATAACCATCTGTTAGGTAACATTTTGTCCTTATTGGGCGAGTTTACAAATGAAGACCATTTTGTCATTATGTTCTTTATCAACCTTTAGAGAACAAAAGAAATGATTCATTTCTGGAAGTGCTACCAATTATCCTCGTGTTTTTATTTGATTTGGCAGGCGAAATACCAGATGAGATTGGTGCTCTTTCAAGCTTAGAGATTTTAGCGATCAACTTCAATTATTTGTCAGGGCAAATTCCCACTTCAATCTTCAACATGTCAACCTTGGAAATGCTTTCACTTGCAGAAAATAACCTTACGGGAAATCTACCACCAATGATGGGTAATTTGCCTTACAATCTAGAAAATCTTTATCTTGGAGGAAATCGACTCAGTGGGAGCATCCCTGACTCTATCTCTAATGCTTCTAAACTCGTCATCCTAGACCTCTACGCCAACAACTTCACAGGTCTCATTCCTGATTCACTTGGGAATTTACAAGAACTAGAATATCTGAGTTTGGGAGAAAACAATCTCCAAGGTGGACCAGGACCCGTTGACCACCTGAGCTTCACAGAAAACATTCTTGTCAGTGGATTATCTTCGCCTCCTCCAGAACTTGGATTCATCACTTCCTTGACAAACTGTAAGAAACTGAAAAGGGTGTATATAAATAACAATCCATTGAATGGCCGCCTTCCGTCTTCCATCGGGAATTTTTCTGGTGCCCAACTCAACGCTTTTGTGGCATCTAAATGTGGGATCACAGGCAATATTCCCAAGGAAATTGGCAATATAAGCAGTCTGAAATCCTTGTTTCTCGACAACAATTACTTGAATGGATCCCTTCCAAATACATTCAGTGGATCATGGAAACTTGACAAACTTGTTCTTCCCAACAATGCTCTGCACGGGTTGATTCCAGAAGATCTATGCCAATTAAAATATTTGGAAATCTTACATTTGGGTGGAAATCACCTTGGTGGTCAATTGCCAGACTGCCTAGGAAATGTTACATCTTTACAATCCCTTCATCTAGCCTCCAACAATTTAACATCCAAAATACCAGTAAGTCTGTGGAGACTCACAGACCTCTCTGAATTTAACTTGTCCTCCAACTCCTTCACTGGCAATATTCCTAGCGCTATTGGTGGTCTGCAAAACCTGGCTAATCTTTCCTTGGCAAGTAATAATCTTATAGGAGAAATTCCAGAGTCATTCGGCAACCTTGTAAACTTGTGGTCCTTAGATCTGTCCAATAATCATCTCACTGGAAAGATTTCCATGTCACTGCTTCAACCTTCTCTTCATTTTTTTAACGTATCAGGTAATAGCTTGAGTGGGAAAATTGACCCAGAATGGGAATCCAGAGGGTTTGGACAAGATAGCTTTCTAGCAAATGTAGGATTGTGCAGTCCCGTTTGGTCGAAGTCCTCAAATTGCTCTGACAGTCGTCTTCACCTTACCAGAACAAAAAGTTTGCTGTTGTTTCTGTGTGTTTTCTTGGGGATTGCACTTTTGATGGTAGTCCTTTGCTGTGCATTTTTTCTGGTCAGATGGCGACGAAAACATCAATTTCCAACTTCAAGAATTACACACCAAGAAATTGAACGAGCTACTAATGGATTCGATGAAAGACAGTTGCTAGGCACAGGGAGGTTTAGTTCAGTGTACAAAGGGACTCTGAAAGGGAAAGTCGTGGCCATAAAGGTGTTCAATCTGCAGCGTATTGCATTCAAGAATTTTGATGCAGAATGTGAAATTCTGTGCAAAATTGCCCATCAAAATCTTACTAAGGTCATTGGCTTTTGCTCTAACACTGATTTCAAAGCTTTGGTACTGGAGTACATGCTGAATGGCAGCCTTGAGAAGTGGTTCTATTCTCTTGACTCTTTCCTGGATATAGGGAAAACGTTAGGGATAATGATAGATGCAGCACTTGCACTGGATTATCTCCACGATAAACAATTGCTTCACTGTGATTTGAAACCAAGCAACGTTCTGCTAGACAAAGATATGGTTGCACACTTGAGTGATTTTGGCATTACAAGTTATTCCAAGGATGAGGAGAGTGTGGCTCAAACCAGCAACCTAGGCACCAGTGGGTACTCAGCTCCAGGTTATGCTTCTATCTTTTACTACACTTTAATAATACTTATGCTGGCTGCTTTTCTATCTATTTTCTCATGAACATTCTTTTCAAGAAGTTAATCCTAGTTCTTCATGCAGAATATAGACCGGAAGGATCAGTGTCGGCAAGATCAGATGTTTATAGTTTTGGGATTACATTGATGGAAACATTTACAAGGAAAAGGCCCACTGATCAAATGTTCGGTCCGGAATTGAGCTTGAGAGATTGGGTAAAAGAGGCCTTGGATAGCAGTACTGTTCATCAAGTTGTGGATGCAAGGTTGATAGGGGAAGAGGAATTTGAGGCAAAGGTGAAGTGCGCGTCATCCATCTTGGAACTGGCATTGAAATGCTCTGAAGAATCGGCTGAAGAAATGATGGATATCAAAGATATGGTGGTGAAGCTCAAGACAATAAGAGACGATCAAATCCCTAAAAAACATTGACTGACGATTGGGAAATGTTGTGTATTCAACTGTGTGTGTAAGTGTGAGTGTGTGTCCCATATTAATTGTGTAAGAGTTATGCTACTTGTACGCACAAAGTTGACCCACAGTTGAGAATTTGTGATAAATTAATAATTAAAATATTACGATAAATTGACAATTAAAATATGGTGATATTTTTATTTGAAGGATGATATTTTTAATTTAATTATGGATGTATGAATTTCGATTAAGAAGATGATAAGGATTTGAATTGTTTTTGTTTGGACAGTAAGGTGTAATTGGTAGTGCACTTGTTGTTGTATCTCATCCCTTCACTACTCAGACACTGTTTGTAGAAGTTCGTAGATCTCATAACTTGGATGGCTCTATTTTACTGTTTCTTATGGATGATGGCACGATGCATTTGTTTTTATGTTTTTTAAGAGGTATATTTTATATATTTATAAATAATTTAATCTTAAATATTTTTGTTTTTAATTATAACAGTGTATCATTCACAAATGAGCCAAACAGAAGAAAAGTAAACAGAAATTTTAATAAGGCAAAATGGATATTATATATTTAAAAAAAAAAAATTATAGCTCTGCAAATACAAATTCTTATCAGTTGAATGATTAAAATTGATGACTTAAAGAGATGATAGTGGGTATTTATATTTTTGTTCCTCATTTGAATTCGGGTCTTAAGATTTTGTGAGTGGGCGAATCCCTTGGCTCATGTCACAGCTACAACTGCCGTTTGATCGGGCAGGTGGATGGGTTGGTTCTATTTATATATATACTAGTGGTGAACCCGTGTGATAATCACATGGGAAAATTTAATTTAAAAATAAAAAATTAAACTTGTTATTTTAAATAATTTTAACAGAATTGATAATTATAATTTTTTTTAATTCTTAATTATTTATCAAAATTTAAGTTTAATTAATTATTCGCTATTCAATATGCTAATGGAGAACACTTTTAATTCAATGTACAGTCATTCAATGTGCTAAAGAATAATTAACACATTAAGTTGGTCACTTGACGAAATATTTATAATTTATTTATTTATTATATTATATTTATTTATAAATAAATATTATAAAATATATAATATATTCACTTAAAGACGTTTATTATTTTCTATTTATTATATTATAATTATAAATATAAATTAAAACTCTTAAATATGAGTATAATTTTCTTTTCTGAAAGGCGATTTTCTTTTCTGAACTTTTCCCTGTTGGTCTTCCTTAGGTTTCTTTCTTTGAGGGTGCGTTTAATTGTAAGGATAAAATTTGGGTGGAAAGAAAATGAATTTTAAGGAATTAAATTCCTGAGAAAATAAATTCTTGAAAATTGGAAGTTTAAACCGTTTGATTAGTATAATTTTATTATTTTCCAACTTTTGGTGTTTAATTAGTAATATTTTTCATAAAATTTGGTCATTTTCCTAATATTTCGTGTTTGATAGGTATTATTTTTTATGAAAAATGACCAATTTTCCGTGGAATTCAATGGTGAAATTGTATTGAAAAACATTGAAAAATTAAAATAATAATTTATTTTAAATTAACCTATTTTAAAAAAAATTTGTTTTCCAAACTTATATTTACAAAATTACATATACACATATATATACATACACAATCACACGTACAAATATACACATTTTCGCATACAGAGACATATATATATATACATATATATATACACACAGATCCATTGCAACCTCCTGCTCACCTACTATAACGCCCCGTTCCCACTCGCGGGTGTTACCGACGATAATCTCCTGGATTCCTCGCCCTAAAGCTCGAATTTGAAGGGTAGACTATGTTTCGTGACGAAACGCCCTAGGTGGGAACTAGGCTTCGTCTAACCCTTCACTTACCCAGGATCCATAAACACCCTAGGACCTTGCGAGTTTCTTATGAACGAAGAAATAACCCGCTACACCGCCTAAGGGCCTCAGGATGCTTCTTAACACCGGGCTAGACTAAGGGGAAATTCAAACTCAGAAAATCCTCCAAATTTCCAACATTTCATCACTCGGGGACTCTTTCGGGGAATTTTATAAATTTTTCTATAGCCCAAAATCTCCCAAAATTGGGCCCTATTATTCCCCTAATTTTAGAATTTTTCCCTTTTTTCTTTTCGCGGGGGCCCTATGGCCGGCTGGGCCCGGCAGCGTGCTGCCTGGGGCGGCCGCAGCCCGCCGCCGCGCGCGCGGGCGTGCCCCCTGCTACCGCCCCGGCCTGCCTGCTCCAGAAAAGTCCAGCAACCTTTTTTTTTTTTTTTTTAATTTTACAATTTTCCAACATCCCAAAAATGCCCAAATTCTCCAAATTTTTCTTACCATATATACACATCAAAATGTACCCTTTGCGCTTAAAGAAACCCTTACAAAAGGCATATACAAATTAAGCAAAAATTTACACCATTTGGAAAAATATACAAGATTCTTCATGCTCAAGCCTCTTTCTCTTACCAAACCCTTCCATAGCATGCTTCAATACCTACAAGAGGTCAAAATAAACCTCATGAGCTCCAAGAGCTCAGTAAGGGTGCAATGACATAAAGTATGAAAATTAACAATATAGATGCCAATGCCATATGCAAGTGCCTAGGGTTCCAATACCTCAACCATTAAGGTTAAAGGCTTCAACATACCCACCCCAACACACAACTTCATGGCCATGAGTCTCATACACACAAGCATATGCAAATCAAGCACAAAAATGTTAAAATGCATACAAGGGTCTTGCTAGCCACCATCCACTTGGGGCTTTCCCCTTACCTCAATACTCCATGGATCTTCAAGTTTCCAACAACTTCAAGCCTCCAAAATCACTTCCCTTAATTTCCTCAAACTCCTTCATGAAAAACAAGCCTAGGATCATAAAGAGATCCTTTAAAAAATGAGAAATACAAGAAGATTATATAACTTTTACCTCTAGGCTTCTTGGACTTCTTCTTCTTCTCCTTTTTCTTCTTCTTCCTCTTTTCTTCTTTCACTTGAATGGGAGAACTCTCCCATCCCTATACCTCTCTCATATATATATATATATATATATATATCTTACACCTTTCTCCCAACCTCCAAGGTTTAATATGAACCTTTGGATCTCTCTTGAGATGGGAGAATTAATCCCCACCTCTCATTAAAATCCTTATTCTTCCATTTACATAACACACCACATATATATGTATGCATATATATCTTGAAAGTCAAGCCTCCCAACACCATCATCACACTCTTTAATGGCTTGAGTGACTAAAATCACATAATATCTCCTTAAATTAATCCCTCATTCTCACTCATAAATGCTTGACCATTTTCTTTTCTTTTTGCATTTTTCTTTTAGGCAACATAATGATTGCCCTTAATAAATGCTTGAAAAACCACTTTACTTTCCTTTTCGAATTATCTTAATCCACTTTATCTTCTCTCAACATCCACATATATATGATCATGTATGGCTCCACCTATGCACATACACATACATACATGATCTTTCTTCCCAAGACTATGCCAAGTGTCATCACTAGACACCTACTTGGCCTCCAATCCTTAATCATGGCCATTGGATCATGTCTTACATCTCAAGACACAATTTTTCTTTTCCAATTAATTTTTTTTTTCTCTTCCAACATCATAAAGGCCTTCATTAATGGTGAGAGACATAAATATTTTCTTTTAAAATTAAAGAAAAGCCACCATCATTGCCTCATTAAATGCTTGAGTGACTAATAATCTTTTTCCTTTAAAATTTCTTTAATCACTCATATATTCTCAAAATATCTACACAATACTCATGCCCATAGATACACTTATGCACAACCCTTTACACATGCACATATATACATGCATGTCTCCCATGACCAAAACCTTGTCAAAATCACCATTAAGACTCCCTTGCTTGGTTTATTTACCAAAATTAATTTCTAACATTTCACTTCAAGGTCAGATTCATCCCGGCACCTAGCTGGGACTTTTGTCCATACCAGAGCCGCTTCCATCATGCTAGCCTCATAACACCTGACCACCCTTCAGGCTCCAGCACTTTGTCGGAGGCTATCGGCAAAACCTGCGGCCCATTCGGTATTTTTCGCTGTATTATAGCGATACCGAAAACTGTCTCTAGTCCAACTTCTCTTGACACAAAAAATCATATCTTGGGACGCTCACTCGTCCCATGCCTTTATTCCCGGTCATCCGAGTCCCGGGGCCTTCCCTGCAGTCGATTCGGCCATTTTTTTTTTTTTGCTACCCCGCTGCTCACAACCACCCTTGGCTTCTCACACCATTCAAGGGCCTATTAAATGTAGCTAAAATTCTTACTCCCAGCACTAGGCAATACCCAAGGTCTATACACAACCTCTTATCGGGTCTCACTGTCCAAATTACCAAAATACCCCTGCCTCGGTATTATGATACCGGCCTAAGCCCTTCCATCCCAAGGGCCTTCTTTGGCTTTCCTTTCATTTTTCTAACACTGGTAACACGGGGTGTTACACCTACTCGCCGTCGCTTGTCGCCGCTGACTCGCTTGCTCACCCTCTCTCGCTGCCTCTCTCTTTCTCGCTCGCTCGCTCTCTCTCGCTTGCCCTTCCTTTCGTTCTCGCACAAATACATATATATATACACACACACATACATTTATATATATATATACGACATCTCTCTCACTGCCTCCTCGCTCATCGCAACTGACCTACTTGCTGGCTCGCCATTTCTCTAGCTCGCTTGCTCTCTTTCTCGTTTTCTCTTTGTCCCTCTCTCGCTACAACTTCAATGGTGAAGTTGAAGGAGATGAAGACGGGAGCACAGTGAGTTGCTGCTCCATTTGCCTGGAAAATCGGAACTCCTCCCCCATGGAATTTGTTTTTCATGATTTAAAGGAAAAACTATCACATGACAAGAAATGAGAAAATGAGTTTCCCGAAAAAATTTTGCTATCAAACACTACACAAATAAAAAGTTGGGTGGAAAAGATGTATTTTTTCAAGAAAAAATTGGCTATCAAAAGCGGCCTAATTTCTATCATATGAAGCTAAGAACTTCACTCTATCTCAAAGCTACACAAATTCAGCTTAGTTTTTGGGTGGCCAAAATCATGATTCGGAAGAAATTCAAAAATTAAGGTTAGGCTTTTTTTTTATTGTTTTTAGCCTATTTTGAGTTTTTAATTTTTTAAAATAATAAAAAAACGTTTATTTTATTATTTTTTAAAATGTATTTTTGAAAATAAGAAATTTTTTTATAAAGAAAATCTAAAATAACAAAATATTATTTTGATTGTTTTCATGTAAAATAATTTCTAAGTACAAAACATGAAAATTATATTCATTTTCATATTTTAGCTGTAAAAAAGAAAAAAAATTATAATATATTTATATTATAATTAAAAATATAAAATAACATATAATATATTATTAAGTAAATTACACATTATATAAAATAATATTTAATATAAATTATATGTTAATAATTGATTTATTAAATTTATTATTTTTGCATAACATTAAAATTTTATTAAAAATAGTTAATTTTATCATTTAATAATCAAATTTATTGAATAAAATATTATAAAATAATTTTTTTAAAATTTTATAATAAACTCGTTTTTTAATATTTTATTTAATTTTTTTTTAAAATAATAAAAAAACACATTTGAAAACAGATTATCAAAATAAAATATTAAAAATAAATTAAAAATTAAAAATTAAAAATAGAAAGAGAACGCAAGGACTTAATATAATTAGGGTGAATAATTCATTTCCTGAAAAATGATATTTGTAGGATATTTTAAATTTAGGTATAGAATATTTCATTTTCATCTCATCCAAAAGGTCGTGTTTAAGAATCTCTGAAGCTGCCCGACCCCACTTCCCATGAAAAAGTTGATGTTCTCTTGCTTTTGAGAAAGTGATAGATTAAGTGATCTTTTAGGTAAGGCGTGCTGGGATGCAAGATCATCATCATCATCATGCCTCACATAATATCTTATAGATTTTTAATATATTAATATTATCTGACAACAAAAATAAAATTATATAACAATATGTTATAAATATACGATGAAAATAAAATAAATTATGAGATCAAATATTTAAAATATAAATAAAAAATTATAACAAAATAATCCACACATCACTAAAGTAATAGATGATATCCAAAATATTTTTAGTCCCAAGTTCAAATAGTACGATAGGTAAGGGTTTTTCAACTTAATATTACTTATTTATAATTTATTTGGTTATGTTGTTGTGAATTATTTATGATCCGTAATTTGAATTTTATTAACCAAATTCTATAATTATATATTTGATTTATTTAAATGTTCTTTGTACGTATAAAAGAAAAAAAAAAAACCATTCATTCATTCTCTCATGGAGGTCCACATTGTGGCACGTTTGATTGAATAGTGTCGGATTAAGATGCCAAAATTATCAATTTATTTTTATTTTTTACATTGAGAATGATATTTTCTTCCTTTTCTTTTTTTTTTTTATAAAATATTACTTCACTACAAATTTTACATTCAAACAAATAGAGCGGTGAGAATAAACATGAAGGTGAAGATGCAAATATCTATAGTGATGATAGAACGTTGAGATAGAGAAGATCTAATTTGATGCACATTTTATGCCTTCCAGGTATTATAACCTATACCTTCTAGATTAGACGTAATTAAGAAGAAGCACCCCCCATGCAAATATCTATAGTGATGATAAAATGTTGAGACAGAGAAGATTTATTTAATTTGATGCACATTTTATATATGTCTTCCAGACACTATAACCTATACCCTCTAGATTAGAGGTAATTAAGAAGAAGCCCCCCCCACTTATTTACTCAACTGCAGAAGGACTGGACACTCTTTTGAGTCTTGGAAATCATCATCGATGTGTTTGAGGTAATTGTTCATCTCGTATGGTCTTGAGCTTCTCCACCACATATTTGATATCCATCCTGTCTGCGGCCACTTCTTCAGAGCATTCCACAATTTCCACTGCCAGTTTTAGGATGGATGTCACGCACTCCACCACCTTTGCCTTAAATTCCTCTTCCCTTATCAAACCTGCATCCACAACTTGATGAACAGTACTGCTATCCAAAGCCTCCTTTACCCAACCTCTCAAGCTCAATTCCTCACCGAACATTTCATCAGTGGGCTTTTTTCCCGTGAATGTTTCCATCAACATAATCCCAAAACTATAAACATCTGACTTTGCCGATGTTTTCGGCCAATTTTCTGCACAAAGAAGCACTTAAAGACTCAGTATCTAACATCATCTTCTTATGAAAAGGGGGGTATGAGATGATAATAAATGAAGATAATTGATACGAGTGTCTTTGATAAGGACCATCACATGTATTAAAATAGAAAAAAATAAAGAAGCGGAAACAGAAGCATAACCTGGATCAGAATACACAGTTGGGTGCAATTTTTTAGGCCTAGCATCCTGCTCCACGTCTGAAGGAGGCTGCTGCTTCTCCGACTTTGTAATGCCAAAATCACTGAGATGAGCGACCATATCCTCGTCTAGCAGGACATTGCTCGGCTTCAAATCGCCGTGAAGCAATCCTCTTTCATGAAGATATTCCAATCCAGAAGCCACACCGATCATTATCTGCAACCTCCGCTTGATATCCAGCTGGGAACACTTCCCCGAGTGCAAGCACCCCTCAAGGCTGCCTTCTGCCATGAACTTCATCACCAAAGCTTTGAATTCACTGGAAGTTCCGCGGCCCATCACCATAGCCAGAGAAGTTAACGAGCAACTGTTGATGACCGGAGTGAGATTCGGAGGGCTACCCAGCCCCCGCAGCCTCTTCGACTCTGCTTCGAAATTTTTCAATTCAATTTCCTCCAGCTTGAACACCTTCACTGCCACCATAATGTCCTTTTGGGCTGCTTCTTTCTCATCTTTTGGGCGACGCAGACTCCCTTTGTACACCGAACCAAACCTCCCTTCTGGTTCGAGTTTGTTGTTTTCATGGAATCCATTGGTTGCTTGGTGAAGTTGTTTGTAAAAATCCACTCTAGCTAGGACACGCTTAAGCACCACGAAGGCGAAGCCCAGGGCGAGCAAACCGATCGCAATCCCCATGAAAACACACACAAAAAGAGAGGTCCTTCTGGCATTGTAAAGAGGAGGGCAATGGCAATCCAAATGGTCGTTCGGCTCGAAAGCATCCTTCCGGAACTTCGTGAAATTTCCTCCGCAAGGAACTTTCCCCTTCAATTTATTATTCGACACGTTGAGATACGTCAGGTTCAGGTCCGATAGCTGCTTTCCGGGAAACTCTCCGAACAGATTGTTAAAACGTAGATCTAGGACCTCCAAATTCTCCAGATGGCTGATATTCTCCGGAATCGAGCCGTAGAATTGATTGTTCGCCAAGGACAGATGAGTCAGGTTCTTGAGTTGTTCGACCTGTTCAGGAATCCAGCCGGAGAGGTTATTTTTCGACAAATCCAAGGTTTCCAATGCAGAAAGATTACAGATCTCGACGGGAAAATCCCCTTCCAGAGAGTTGATGCTCAAGTTGAGGTGAACTAGGGCTGAGAGCCTCCCGAGCTCCCGGGGGATGGTGCCCTGTAGGCCCATTCCAGAAAGGTTCAAGCCTTCAACTCTTTTGTTGGGATTGGAGGTGCATGAAACTCCCATCCAGGAACAGACCCCGGAAGATGGATCGGCCGTCCAGTTTTTTAAGAGAACGTTATCACGGTTCATCAGTCTCAGTTCGAATTTCAAATGGAAAAGAGTTGTTTGATCGTAGAAGATACTGCGGCGGTCATCTGAAGGAGTCGCCGGAATGCGCAGTGGCAGCAGTAATATGGCAAGAAGAATACGTAAATGGAAAAGATTAGTTTGCTCCATGAGCATGAGCTTGGGAAGTTGGGAGATTTTGTGTAGATTGTGGAGTTGCAGAGGCTTAAGCTGCGGACCATGGCGACGACATATATAACACATTCCTATATATATTAATTAAGCCACCCAGCAAAAATATAACATTTCCGACGACCGCATTATATGTACATACAGGTTTATACATACATGTTAAATGATAATATACATAATTAATAATTAAATATATAAAATATACAGACTTATACATAATCTTATTTTAATTATTAAATACGTGTTATATGTACATATAAGTTTATATATATTCTTATTTTAAATTTATTTTCAAATTTATATCTATACTTATTTATTGTCTCTTCTCTACTCTTTCTTCTCTTTTTGCGATGGATGAAGCTTGGGATTCACTTGCATTGCATTTGGGATAAAGCAATTGGGCTTTATCACTCATCTTCATCCTTGATGAAGCCTAATTGGTGCGAGACAACAGCGGCAACGGCTAGATGACGAAAATGCAACAACAAGGCAACAATAATAACAAAGATATATCAATGAGGCGCATAAGGTGGCGAGGCGACAACTGCGATGAGGATGCATCGATGAGGTAGGCGAGGTGACAACGACGACAAGGATGCATCGGCAAGGCAACAATGGCAAGAGGTAAGATGAGGATTGCTAGAGACGACCATGAAAAAAAGATAGAAAAGGGAGACGAGCCGACCAAACATAGAAGTGATAAATTTAAAATTAATTGAGAAGTATTTTTGTCATTTAAATATATATTTATCAACCATTTTGTATAAGTACCATTTTTCATTTCACAATGCCTCCAGCTGACATGTCATCTAAAAAATTAATCACTACACTCTATATCTATTTATCTACACATTAATAAATTTTTATTTTTTTTTACAAATAAGTGTCGCATGGACCACACCTCTAATAAGATTATAAGTTTATAACTAAGTAAGATGGATAATCATATATATATATATATATATATTATAAGGTTATTAATTAGTTGGTTACATTATATTAGCAAAATAAATATTTTAAAAGCTATATTGTTATATTTTTATTTTTTAATTTTTTTATTCATATATTTGAAAAAAGAATAATGAGGTACTAACTAGCATCCAAGGTAGTGCTACTAAGCCAGAAGAAATAATTATGGTTTAGAGTTAAAAATTAACAGATAGATCATGATCATCTATACACATTGCATACAAGATGTTCAAATAGTGTTGAGATTATTGTTTTGCGCGATTCTTGTTGTTCGTATTTTTAATTTCGATAGAAGAAATAAATCGTAGACAATGTGTATTTTATCGCATTATGTAAAATAATGAATCAAACCCATAATTTATCGATATAAATCTTAATTTATCAAAACCTGACTACTTAATTTATATCCTCAGAGCACGGTACACATTTAGTCTTTGTTCAGGATGGGATAGCTTTAGTATAAAAAAATTATCGAAGCAAAGGAGCTTTGCACAAATAATAATAATAATAATAACAATAATAATATTCCAAAGTAATTGAGCCTGACCCTATGCATCCTATACCACGGGATTCACGAAGTTCTCACTCACTCATGTACTATATCTATATAATAAAACACAAGGGTTTTTGAAAATGTCTCAAGGAGAGACATTTTAATGGCTGAGATGATTTGTGATGCATTTGATGGCTGGGATTAAAATTTTTCCCGCCCACAGCACAGCTCCCTCTACCTCTCTCTCTCTCTCCCTCCCACCCACTCCCTTTCTCTTTCTGTCTCTCACAGACGCACCCACCCACACCTCTCTCTCTCTCCCTCCCTCTCTTTCTCTCTCTCATAGATGTGTGTGTGTTTATTTACTAACTCTATGTGTATCTGTGTGTATATTATGTACATGTGTGTGTTCTGTGTGTGTATATATCTATATGTATATGGGTGTGTGTGAGGCGGCCGACCCACCGTCGTTGCCCCTCCCTCTGTTGTGCGGCCGTCGTCGCCCCTCCATTTGCCGTTCGCTGCACCCCCTCTCGGCCCACTCACTGCCTCTCTCTCTTCTTCTCTGTTATATATATAGATATATACATACACACACAGGCACAAATGTTCTCCCTAACCTCCTCTCTCTGTAGATCTAATGCGTGTTTTCCCCTTCTTCGTTGCTTGGACCCCGTTGTTTTCCCCCTTTTTAGCTTTTTTGTTGGTTGATATGCCTTCTGATTTTTGTTGGGTTTTGGATCTTTTCCATTTCTTCGCAACTATCTGGTAGAAGAATGCGTTGGCTACTTGAGACTTCATCGCCATCACCATCATCTAAAAAATTCTCATTTGGGTTGTCGGTGAATCCAACCAGCATATCATTCACTGTCGTCTCTTACAAATCATCTAAAAAATTCTCATTTGTTGAAGTTGTTGTGAAGATTGGTTTCTCCTACAAATCGAAGCTTCATTAGTTTTCTAGAATACAACCAAGAAAAACAGATTTGATATATAACATTGTGATATTTGCATCTCTTTGACTGAGATTTGAAGTGGGGTTACTTGATTTTATTCTTGATTTTGCTTCTATGCAGTTCTCTGCTTGATTGTTTGTGGGTTCTCTGTTGAAATTGTCTATTACGTAGTTTATTGCAAAATTGAAAGTTGCAAACCCAATTTTAATCAAGATCTAGGGTTGTCCGCTAATGCTTCTATTGGAGTGATCGAAAAAGCTGGAAGCTGAAAGCAAACTTCTTTGATGCAAATTACAATCTCTACCTTTATGGGTACATTACATATATAGATACAGTGATGGGATGCGCATTCATCACCAGATTTTGAGTGAATATCCATATTTAAAAACAAAAAAAAAAGAAGAAAGCGTTAAAAGAGAAACATAATATATGGTGTAAAATAAGAAGAAATATAATTTATTAAAAAAAGAAAGTTAAAAAGAGGGTGATGCACTTAAAAAAAACCTCCTACAATTCACTCTTTTTAACTATACAATACATGCTAATGTCTAATCTATTAAGAAAGAAAACTAAGAATAAAGAGAAAGATAATAGGATTAGAGGAGGACTGAAGTAAAGAGTACTTTTCAAAACCATAAGAAAATGACTTCCCTTGGAATTTTCTGCTCTTTCTTCACATGCTATAATGAATGAAGTCTGGAAGTGAAGAAACCTATATCAAAAATAATATGTAAAAAGAAACCTAATGATTAATATGTAAACTTATCAATGGGGTTTAAGTAAAAGAAACCTAATGAATAATATATATTTTAAATTGTTTGTGCATAGTAGATTAAGCAAATTAAGATGCAAGAAATTAAGTAAAATGGACCTTCAGATAGATCCCATTCTGAATTATAAGTAAAAATTGTCCATGAACTGTTACGTCGAGATCCTCTGTTTACGTAAAGAATAATTAATTGCTTTTTAATTTCGTAACGTAGGTTAAATTAATTATGTTTGTGTTTTGAAAGGAGTTTCCTTTTCGATCTTGAAAGCCAAAGCAATATAACTACACAAGTTTGAAGCCTTCAAATTTACTATATATATATTAAGACCCACTCAATGATTAATAATGAGCACATTATTTAAAATTGATATCTCAAAAGCCATACCCTGAAGGTTTGGCTTGGCTGCTGGGTGGTGGTGAGTTCCAAAAGCTCATTCTCCTATATCATGCATGGTCGAGAAATCTAATATTCGGGAATACAAGAGTTTTCGATTGTGAGCGGTAGGGAATTTAAGGTTCTTTGATTTTGAATTGAGGTTCCCCCTTATTGATGGTCGGGGTCATGACGAGGATTGATATGTATTGTTTGATATTTAATTTATTCAAATAGTATAACACTTACTAATGTATTTTATTATATAAATTTAGTAAAACGTTAATAAGTATATAATAATTTTAATTTTTGTTTTTTGTTTAGTGTTTACAATTTTTTTTACTTGCTCTTATATTTTGGTTTGCAATATTAGTGAACATTATAAATCTTATATATATATATTTTATTTAACCTTTGTGGAGTGTTTAATACAAGCAAAATTATTATAACATAATGCATATAAATTATTTACACCGTGTCTTTCGACACGGGTATACGCTAGTATATATATATATATATATATATAAAATAAAAGAAAGCTTCTTTATCAAGTTTGATGCAATGTCTGCATTAAAAATTAAAAAGAAGATGAGACAGATATATATCATAGTCCCTCACCAAATAATGTTCCCTTTCTCCTTGAGTTCAGGGCTGGACCTTCCATGAGGCCAGTGAGGCAGCTGCCTCAGGGCCCATGAAAAATAATGCATTTGGGGGCCCATAAATTGGAACCCCCCTTTATGGGTAAGGGCCCAGCCGCCCACGATTTTCCCCCTCCCCCTCGAAGCTTCACGTTCTCCCCTGCCATTCTCGCCGTCTCGCTCTCGCTTTCACTACCCTCTCTCGCTCAGTCGCTCTGTAAATCCCTCCGTCCGTCGTCATCATCCTCGCCTCGCGCCTCGCCTTCGCCGTCGGTCGGTGGCTCGCCCTCGCCCTCGCTTTTCGCTGCCTCTCTCTCCTTTCAGATTTCGCTGCTCCGTCAGATCATCTCTCTTCGCTCTCGCCTTCTCGCCTCTTGCTGCACCTGCTTGGTAGGCGTCGGCGGTTGCTCGCCCTCGTGGCCGGTCATCGGTGGCTCATTTTTAAATGTACTCTATGATTCGGGGGCCCATTTTTACATTTCGCCTCAGGGCCCCCAAATCTCAGGTACGGCACTACTTGAGTTGTGCCCACCAGTATCTGCTACCCTACTCCATGATTCATTGAACGTTTGTTTGTGTAACGAATTATATATATCGGTAATGCTATGTTATTTATCGTCGAATAATATAATATTTGCCCGACAATGAGGAAGGCGCGGGCCCCATGCATGTGGGCCCGCATGCACATGGACGCGGACCCCACATGCATGGGTCCACATCCTCTTCATCGAGCAAATACTATGTTGCTCGACAATGAATAACATAGTAAAGCTTATATATATATATATACACACATGCGCGCGCGCGAAGAAGGAAGCTTTGGATAAAACTTCAATTTAATTATGCTTAGTCTTCATTTTGTACCATATTATTAAAGCTAATTATTAATTCGTGATTTTACCCCTTCTCTCTCTCTCTTTTTTTTAGTTTTTTCGTTTTTTTTTTTTTTTTTGTAATTTATACTAAAATGATGAAGATGCAAACATATATATTCAATTATCAAGCTCCTAATTCATTTTTAGGTTTTCCATTATTAGTAATTTGGAAAGTTTCCCTCTTTTCATTAGCAGCTCGCTACGAGGTCTATAATATCCCGGAATAATTTAAGGATAAAAATGATATTTGATAAAGGGCATAAATGAAATTTTGGAAAAATAAGACTATAAGGCACACTAACACAGTTTTGGACGACCGAATTAGGCAGAGGGAGTACCCCGGACCCTAGATAGCCAAGAAAACTTGTATTGTATCGACGAGTGATTTAAATTATGATTTTTAGTGATAAAAGAAATGAGATCGGGAACAGTTTTCGGTATAGCAAAAAATACAGCTGCCAGTTAGGTCGTATTATTGAATTTTTATAAACGATGTCCAAAAAGTCAACAGAGAGTGTCAAGGACTAGTATTCAATGTATAGAACAACTCTTAAGTGGTTTCAGGTGGAATCGAATGGATTTGAGGTCAAATCAATCAATCGGGCCTAAGTGTAATTTTCTAAAAATGCCCAAGGGAGGTCAAAACGGTAAATTTTTAGAAATTTCAAGGGAGAAATGAGAATTTCTAATCTTGAGGGTCTTAGTGATGGTGCTAGAAAGATCAGGGGCTTGAGGATAAGGGCCAAAATGCAAAAGTGAAATTTCAAGGGGCTAAAATGCAATTTTCAGAAAGTTACACATGTGTGGCCGATTTGGCCGTAGATTTGGCCAGGAAATCCGGTGATTTAGCAGCCTAGGTTCGTCAGGGCATGGCCTAGGGTAGTCTAGGAGGCATGGGGAAGAAGCTTTGGCCGGAAATCGACCACGTTGGGGTCGGATTTTGGCTATAAATAGACAAGGGTTTCGGCCGAATTTGAATCATCAAATCGCTCAAATTTGAGAGCGAATCAAGGGAAACCAATAAGGGGCTTTTGATCCTTGAGGCAAGATGAGCATTTCTGGAGAATTTGGTGAGTTTTCGAGGCGTTTTGAGGGTGTTTCGAGGGTGGCCGGAAAAGCCCTAGGCGGACCGCCACCGCGACTTGCAACTCGATTTTTAAGGCACTTTCCGGTGGCCTTTCGACCTGAAACTGGTGCCAATAGGATCGACTCTTCATGGGCTTTCAGGGGGTACCCGTTTCATGGTGATCGGAGCAACCGCCAGCGACTGGCTCAAGGTTGAAGACGGTGGCGCGTGACTGCCACGCGCTAGCCCAAACCAACCAGCCACTCGCCCGAGCGTGAGGGCGCGTGAAGGCTCAGGTAATTCTAGAAATTTTTTTATTATTTTAAGAAAAATAAATTAGGAATCATGGTAGAAGAAAATTTTAAAAAATGTTGGATAAAATGGTTATTTTGTAATTTTCAAGAGAAATAAGGCTTATCAAAAATAGGAGAAGGTATAGGAAAATTTTCAAAAAATTCTAGAAGTTAGGAAATATTTATTTATGAATTGTTGTGAAGAAAAATCGAGGAAAAACCTTGGGTAGGCATTTATTAGAATTTTTGAGGAGAAATATAGAGGAAGTAGGAAGAAAATTACAAAAAATTGAAAAATAGATATTGATATGATTTTGAACAAACATGATATCTAGGGTATCGTTGAAGCCCGAGGTTGAACTATAGAGCGAGAATCGAGGAAGGCACACAAATCGAGGCAGACACGCAAATCAAGGCGTGCCACACTTTTCAAGAAGAATTCGAATTGCGTCTAAAGGTGAGTGGTTCTGCTCGAAAAGACTTATAGTAGCATGTGAATGGTTTACATCCCTATGGCTTGGTTTATTGTGATGGTTTGTCTAAACGGTTATTTACACATGCATTGAATTTCGTACGATAAATTGCATACATCGAAATGTTAATTTTAAGTTATGCATGTTATGATTTTTTGGCATTGGCATGTCGTGTTGTCCATGTGGGACGTGGGTTGTTAACCTGTGACGTGGCTCTCGAGTGTCAGCACTCGGAATGCGTGCCAAGGGTTAATGCTATGTGACTCACTTGGGACGGGACTGAGACGGACTTCACCCTACAGTACTCAAGTGGCGGGGCTGAGAGTGGATACCACCCCAATTGTTGGCTCAAGTGGCGGGGCTGAGAGTAGACACCATCTTAGGTTCCTTTGAGCAATAGCATTAAAGCCGAGGTGTCGTGGATTTCGGGGATAGTGCTGATGTGACACTCTTGGGGCTTGGGTTGCGTTGGGTTTTTGGCTGCACTCCCACCCTGCAATTAAAACACAAAACAAAACACAATAAAAATTTTATATTTTTTTCTTTGTTTAGGTGAGAGGTTTATACTCGTCAGTGTACGAGTGCAGTTGTAGTCCAAATTTAAATTTATATTTTCTGAATGAGTCTAGGTCGTCCACTGAGAGATTTATTTATGGCAAAATAAAAAGAATGTCACACAAGCACACACGCATTTGGATAAATTGGCAAAAAGGTTTTTTATGGTTTTTTAAACAACAGATACTAGGAAATAAATTAAGGCAGTAATTGAAATAAATACTTTAAGTGAGAATATAAAATTGGATAGTACTTGAGTTAAGACAATTTCAGTGCCAACCCGTTGATTCCCAAATTTTAGCATAAAAGATTTAGCAACATTAATTTAATTTCAGATATGAGGGTTTGTTATTAAATGCAATTAGAGATGAAGATAGTTCTAGGTTAAGCAATCCCCATACATGATATGCGGGATTCTAATTTAAGCAACCACCATAAATTCAATTGCAATTAATACACAAAACAACTAAATTAATCATCCGGGTTTGGGTATGATAGCGTTTCCAGTTTTAGTAACTCTCATACATGGCATGAAAGCTCTAAGTTAGGCTTACGCTCCAATCCAAACCTAGTGATTTCTCAATAATTAAGATACACTCATACTGAAATTTAAATTAATGTTACTTATTTAAAGCGTAGCTTTCTTTGGGAATCATTGGCGTTGGACACTGTCCTTGCCTTAACCCAAGATTAGATTTAGCTACTCATTTCCATTTAAAAGTTAATTGACATGAATTTAAACGACGTAATTTAAATAACAGAATTTAAATGACAAGAAATTTTAAAGGCATAAACTAACCGGCCATTTAGGCGGTGAATAATTAAATAACAAGAATTAAAATGACAAGAAATTTTAAAAGCATAAACTAACCGTCCATTTAGGCGGTGAATAATTAAATGACAAGAATTAAAATTGCAGAAATTTAAAGGCACAAATTAACCGGCCATTTAGGCGGTGAATAATAAAGTAATAATAAATAGCATAAGAATTTAAAAGAAGAAAGGAAGGAAGTAAGATCACAAGAGAGAATACTAAAGAAAAGGGGAAAGAACAAGAACAATTCTCAATGAGAGAATTATAAGGAAACAACTAAACTTTGATTCAAGAATAATAATCGCACTTACAAATGCAATCAAGTGATCTATTTATAGGCCACAAGATGCAATACAAACCACACAATTTCAATTATTCAACTAGACATAATTATATCTAATGGGCACTCACACACTTAAAGTTAAATGGATTTTAGCTATAATACACACCTAATATTAAATGGATTTTAGCTAAAATACATACCTAATAAAGCATTCATAAAGTTAAATGGATTTTAGCTATAATATCCACCTAATAGTTAAGTGGATTTTAGCTAAAAAACACACCTAATAAAGCTCTCACATAAAAAATAAAAATAGATTTCTATAAATTGGTTTTTAATCTTCATTAGGATTAAAAATAATCCTTAGGCCTTCTCCAAATAATATTTTCCATGGGTTGCTCAAATTGGGCCTTAATTCTTCATGGGCTTGAATTCTTCATGGACTTTAATTTTTCATGGGCTTGATTTCTTCATGGACTTTATTTTTCCATGGGCTTTATTTTTCCATGGGTTTGATTTCTTCATGGACTTGAATTCTTCATGGACTTTAAGTCTTCATGGGCTTGAATTCTTCATGCCTAAAAAAATAAAAATAATTTAATGTTATTAATAAATTATATATTATATATATGTATTACACATGGCACATATATATATTATATTATATTATATATATATTACATGCATACATATAATGATGTATATGTATTATATATAATTTTATATATTATTATTATTATTATTAAATTTTACTTTAAAATTTCATTTCATTCATTTTTCAATTTAAACTTGCATATAACCATAAAATATATATTAATATCTAATTTAAACTATTTTTAAGATCAAAAGAAGGGTATAATTATAACAAAATTTTTATAAAATTAACCACTAATCAGTTTTGGAATGCTTTTGAGTAGGAGCGTAAAGCCTAACAATGACAATGGGGTGATTCTCGGGTTCATATGTCAAGATTGTCCCTCTTAAGCAGGATTGGTTTGCCAATGGTCGGTGTGGTCGTGTCGCCTTTAGAGAGATTGCATTTTCCCCGGTTAGGGCTAATTGTTGTAACGCCCCACTTTTCCCAAGCGAGCGTTATCTCGAGATTTCAGGAATATATTTTTTTTTTCAATATTATATACAACATAAGTCTCTCGATATACATACTCTTATCATGATCGTTTCCCAACAATCCCAATTATACCTTCTTAGCATATCAAAATTTAATAATTAATAGACTAAGACAGGCATTATCAATCACATCAACGGAAGCAAGATCGAAACCTCAATGATATATAACCGATAATTCCTTTACAATAACCAAATCGATGTTTCACATGAAAATATCAAAATATTACATAACATCTGAACATCGTAATCATATACAAACCTACGAAACCAAATATAGCAGCTACATCTCGATGACATTCTTTCCCTTGGCGCCACTGCTTTCACCTGGAACGTTTGAATATTCCAGGGACATAGTCCAATTTAGATGCTGAATCATCTAAGTGAGAGTTCAAAAATATTTTCATGCAGATATGCAAAATCATATGCATAAAACCGATAAATCTTGACATGCACCAGCCTAAGAGAATCCCACACAGCATTTAACCCTAACCGGGGAAAATGCAATCTCTCTAAAGGCGACACGACCACACCGACCCATTAGCAAACCAGTCTTGCTTAAGAGGGACAACCTCGACACATGAACCCGGGAATCACCCCATTGTCATTGTTAGGCTTTACGCTCCTACTCAAAAGCATTCCAAAACCCGTCGCAACCCTAGCCCCAAGAGTGTCACATCAGCACTATCCCCTGAATCAACGACATCTCAGCCTTAATGCTATTGCTCAAAGGAACCTGGGGTGGTGTCCACTCTCAGCCCCGTCTCTTGAGCCAACAATCGGGGTGGTGTCCACTCTCAGCCCCGCCACTTAAGTACCGTAGGGTGAAGTCCGTCTCAGCCCCGTCCTAAGTGGGTCTCATAGCATTAACCCTAGGCACGCATCCCGAGTGCTGTCACTCGAGGGCTACGTCACAGGTTAACAACCCACGTCCCACATGGACGACACAACATGCCAATACCGAAAAATCATAAAATTAACATCCCAATGTATGTAATTTATCGTACGAAATTCAATGTATGTGTAAATAACCATTACAATAAAGCGAGCCATAGGAATGAACACTCACAATAAACCATTCATATGCTACTATAAGCCTTTTTGGGTAGAACCATTCACCTTTAGACGAAATTTCAAATTGATAAGTGCGATTTGCCTCGATTTGCGTGCCTGCCTCGATTTGCGTGCCCTCTTCTCACTTTGCACGAGTCACTTCACCTCAAGCCGCAAGGTACCCTAATCCCCCAATAATTATTAAAATATAATTTTCTCCTTAATTTTCTCATATTTTCTCCTATTTTTCTTCTCTAATAATTCAAAATAAATATCTACACAACTATTTTCTCAAATATTTTTACATAATAATTCATAAAATAATTTTCTAAGAATTTTGGAAAAAAAATTAGAAATTACCTATGTGGCACGCGCCTCCACGCGCAGGCGAGTGGGCTGGAAGCAAAGGCTGGCGCATGGCAGTCACGCGTCACCGTCTTCAACCTCAAGCCGATCACCGGCGGTTGCTCCGATGGCCACAAAACCGGTACCGTCTGAAAGCCCTTGAAGAATCGATCCTAGCCCCACCGGTTTCAGGCCAAAAGGACACCGGAAAGGCCTCCAAATGGTCGGTTACAGGTCGGCGGTGGCGGTCCGCCTCTAACCCTCGGCCAAACTTGAACAACCCTCAAAAGCTCACCAAAATGCTTCAAAACACTCCCAAAACTATCCTTGATGCCTAGAGACCAAAAGCCCTCTATCAAAGCTCCCAAAATCATCCAAAATCGAGGTCGATTTGTGCTTCAAATTCGGTTGAAAGCCCTCGGTATTTATAGGCCAAAACGACCCCCCACGTGGCCGATCTCCGGCCAAAACTTCTTCCCCATGCCTCCTAGACCACCCTAGGCCACTCCCTGACGACCTTAGGCTGCCAAATGGCCGGATTTTCCGGCCACAAATTGCGGCCAAATCTGCCATCTCTGAGTAATTTTTCGAAAATTACAGTTTGGCCCCCTGAAATTTTTCTTTTGCATTTTGGCCCTTTACCTCAAGCCCCTGATCTTTCTAACACCATCACTAAGACCCTCAAGATTAGTACTTCTCATTTCTCCCTTGAAACTTCTGAAAAATTACAGTTTTGACCTCCCTTGGGCAATTTTAAAAAATTACACTTAGGCCCGATCGATCGATTTGACCTCAAATCCACTCGATTCAATCTGAAACCACTTAATGGTTGTTCTATACATCAAATTTTAGTCCTAGACATACTCCGTTGACTTTTTGGATGTCGTTTATAACAATTCGGTAATACGAGCTAATTGACAGCTGTATTTTCGCTGTACCGAAAATTGTTCCCGATCTCATTTATTTTATCACTAAAAATCATAATTTAAATCACTTGTAGTTTCTATACCATTTTCCTTGGCTATCTAGGGTTCGGGGCACTCCCTCTGACTAATTCGGTCGTCCAAAGCTGTGTTAGTGTACCCTATAGTCTTATTTTTTCCAAAATTCCATTTATGCCCTTTACAAAATATTTTTTTTCCTCAAATTATTCCCGGGTATTACAAGTGCTATGTGGGATTTTCTTAGGCTGGGGCATGTCGGGATTTATCAGTTTTATATATGATTTTGCATATCTGTATGAAAATATTTTTGAACTCTCACTTAGATGGTTCAGCATCTAATTTGGACTATATACTTGGAATATTCAAACGTTCTAGGTGAAAGCACTGGCGCCAAGAGAAAGAATGTCATCGAGATGTAGCTGCTATGTTTAGTTTTCGTAAGTTTTGTATATAATTACGATGTTCCGAGGTTATGTAATTTTCATATGAAACATCGATTCGGTTATTGTAAAGGAATTGTCGGTTATATATCATTGAGGTTTCGATCTTGCTTCTGCTGATATGATTGATAATGCCTGTCTTAGTCTATTATTTTTAAATGTTGAGAAGGTATAGTTGGGATTGTCGGGAAATGTATATGACGATGGCATGTATATCAAGAGACTTGTGTTGTGTGTTTGATTTTGAAAAAAAAAAAAGAAAATTCTAAAATCTCGAGATAATGTTCGTTCTGAGAAAATGGGGCATTAGAAGGTCCATTCTCCTTTTTCAAAAGTAGCGTGGGTGTGTGTGTCCTGTTCATCCAGAACCTTTAAAAAAAATGAGTATTGAATATGGTCTGCCACGATGGTACTAAAATAATTGGCTTAATTTGGTCAGCTTGACTTAACATGAAGACTAGCCTACGCAAAAATCAACAAAAGATTGATAAAAAAAATTAAATAAGGGTTGTTATATATATATATATATATATGTGTGTGATGGATGTTTGTTAGCTAAGCTATTAAATGTATTTAAAGGCAGTAAAATTGTACTACCCCTTCTTTCTCTTTCTCTATCTCTCTCCACGTGATACACGAAATTCTCATAAAATGTTATAAAAAAAAATTAAAATTTAATTATATTTTTATTTGTGTAATTAAACTATGTAAAAGAATAAGTTTTAGTGTACTCATTCCCCACCATCATCTATCTTTGTAAAGTTGGATGTTTGCATTCAAAATTAAGAACATTACCGCAACTATCTTAGATATGTTCTCTTACTGTCTGCAAGTGTACCCACTCACCCACCATATGACACATGCTATTCCATGATTGAATCTTGATTGGCCAACTCAACTAGACTATGATAAAATGAAGTTTTGGGATGGGAAATATTTTATATTTATATTTTAATTTTGATTTTATTGTCACCTAAATTTAATTCTTAATTTAACCTAAGTTGATTTTGTTTAGTTTTTTATATATGTTTCTCATATTAATTTTTAAAATTAGTAGAATGTACAATATATGTATATAATTGTGTAATTGCCAATGAGAAGACTCAAATTTGAGATTTTTTTTTTTCTTCTTCTAAATATGTCAGTTTTTATGTAACAACAAACTTTATAAGAAGATTATAATTTAATTTGATAAACTTTGGCTTATTTTATTATTGATTGAAGAGCCGTATGAAAATAACCAGACTCTGAACACCATTCAAAAACTGGGCAAAATTATTCAACATCAATTGTTACCTCAAAGGTTTCCCTCGATTCATGTGCAGTTTTCCTCTTTTGAGCTTGGCCCTTTGGGGGTAAACTAATCCGAAGTGGTCTGGTCTGCCACAATAACATTAAAATTATTAATTTAATTTGGTCGTCTTGACTTTGTTTCAGCACCAAACAATAATGCAAAAGTTTATTAGGGCTTTATCCCTACTGATATAGGCTTAAAGAATATTAATTAATACATCTGTAACCTGATCCCAACCCATTCACTATCTTTGGATTCTGATTCTGGTTCTGACTCCACCACACCACTGCTCTTTGTCCAATCTTTTAGAAAGAAAAAAAAAAAAAAGGATAATATATGAGAAAAATAAATGGTGAAAAGGACGTCTAAATCAAATCATACCACCAGACGAACAAAGTTGACGGTCCATGAGGCCCACTCCACTCCACTGTGTAAATATCCGGACGAAACAGAGACCTATTATCAGAACCCCTACTAACCCAGCCCTTATCTTCACCACATTAAATCGGTTTTGGATGCAATCTATTATTTGGGAACCAATTGTGCTACGTCCGTCCGTAGGGGGCTTAAAGCGACTTTTATCGACGGCAAGTGTGTTCGTCCATCAGACTCCAGCCAGACAGAACAAATTATACGTAATTGGTGGTCAAGCATGCTGATCTTTTTACCCTGTTGGAGGAAAAAACCTTTCCACAAAAGTTGGGGCCACCTCCTTATTACTTTAAAGGATGATCTGTTGCCTACTACCAGAGTCTTGGTCGTCTTCTTATTCGAGTGCGATTTTGTTCACCCCTTTTAACGGGAGTGAACATCACCCTCACACTTTTTGTGAGGGTGAGAAAAATAACGGAACGGTACTGCCTGCCTGCCAGCGCTACTAATGATTCTGCCGGATTTTTCTTTTCATTTTCTAATCGCAAGCTCGCTGCCAGCCACATAATCCAAATTATTTTCTTCTTTTGCTTCACAAATTAATTAACTAATTAATTAATGTCAGGCTCAGGATAGGACCAACATGTTACTCCAGACAGTATGACTCAACTTATGCTTACTTCACATCAACAGTACATATCCCAGATCATGTGTTTAACTTGCGAAATTCTTGGGTGTTTAAAGTGCTACAAAATAGCTAATTCATGCTTGAATAAATAAATACAATTAACTTGGAGTTTGGAGCTTTAGACATGCCCAAACTGAAGGAAGGAACACTTTTCCTTCTTGGAGGCTGTTTGGCTTTTTTTTTTCCCTTAACTTTTAAGCTTTTTTATTTATAAATTGTATAAATGCTAAAAATTGAATAACTTTTGATAATATAATTAAATCAATATGTTTTAAACTATCATTTATATAGTTATGTGATTGGTTTAAAAAAATTAGTAAGTTATCACAACTTAAGAAAAAGATTAAAGTTGACAATTACTGAATAATAAAAATAAACTTTATAAAAATATTAATTTTTAATAAAAATAAATTATAAATTGATATTTAACTAAAAAAATTATTATAATAAATGTTGATAATATATATATAATTTTTTAAAAATATATTAAATAATATTTTATATTTAAATTTAAGCTTAATTTATAAAATATTAAATATATTAATACAATAAATATTGATATATATATATATATATTAAATATGAAGATGGAGAGATGAAGGAGGCGATGGTAGGCAGTGAATGATGGAGGGGACACTGATAGAGGCGAAGGCGACAAACAATGGAGCAGGCGATGATAGCGATTGATGATAGAGGAGGTGACAACTAAAGATGGAAGCAACGATGATGAAGGTCAACCATGAAAGAAGTTGCAATGATGAAGGGTAGACGAAAGAGACAGTAATGTTCGAAATAGTTGAGTTGTTTGAAAACAAATTGGTAATTGACTTGATCTACGAAATAAGGTATCAACGGCTTACTTGAAAATTTTGAGGGGTTTAATTTATTAAAAATACTATTAAAATAGTTTATAGGCTTGATAATGTTTAAACTCTTAAATTTTAATAAATGAAGAGCTAAGAGGTTGTTCGGCTTACCGATACAGCTTATAAGCTATGAAGAAAAAGTTGATGGGAGAGTTTTTGCAAAACATTGCTTATATATGTGCTGCATTGATCAATGAATTTACTATTTTACCCTCATTATTTTTGTTAATTTTCAGTTATGCTTTTCCTCTTAAACCTCTACCTCTCGTCGCTATGCTTCCCCAATGCTTTCGCCCGCCATCATCGTCGTCTCCATCGATCGCTCCTCGTCAGCCATCACCCCACCAGCCGCTGCCTCTATCGATCGCTGACACCATCGCCCCCATCGATTGCCGACTCTATCTACTGCGCGTATGTATATATATATAATATAATAATGATAATATATTATTATTATTACATATGATATTATTATTTGTATTATATATGATATATATAATACATATAATAATATTATGTTAGTATATTTTTAATAATTTATTAACATTTATTGGTAAAAATTTACATCATTCAACACCATATCTATTTTAGTTTTTTTGGTCAAGTTTTGATAATTTATCAACTCTTTCAAACCAAACACATAATTTTTAATTCATAAATTAAAAATATATTTATCTAAACATATTATTAATTTAAACACTACTCAATTTTTAACTTAAAAATTAAATAACTTAAAAGCTATATATAAAAAAAAAAAAAGGGTAAGCCAAACGGCCTCAAAATAAGCTGTATAACCTATAAACTAAAAACAGAGCTTATAAGCGGTGAAACCGGTAAGCGATGTGGCTGCCCTTCAAATGTCTCTGTTCTGTGCAAATGCCTTATTAAGCAACTAGTATTGCCCTTTCCCTCCACTTCTTCCCTGTAACTCAGCAGCTCACGTGCCCATGGAGGAATGCTTCCATATCTTTGTTGTCATCATGTTGTTGCTGCTGCTGCTGCACATCCCAGCAACCTGCTCAGCAGCACAAGGCATCGATACTGATCTATACGCTCTTCTAGAACTTAAAGATAGCGTAGAGTTCGATCCCCAACATGTCTTGGATAAAAACTGGACCACCACATCCTCATCCTCATCCTCATCAGTTTGCAGCTGGGTTGGAGTTACTTGCAGTGAGAGCACCCCCCAAAGAGTTGAAGCCCTGGAAATTCCAAACATGCGCTTACAAGGTACCATTCCCCCAAAGCTGGGGGACCTCTCTTCGCTCACCCGACTCGACATCAGCAACAACACTTTCAAGGGCCCTCTTCCTGACGAAATGGCTAATCTTCGTCGGTTGAAATTAATCAATTTTGAACACAACCAATTCAGTGGAGAGATTCCGGAATGGTTGGTAGAATTGCCCGAGGTGCAGTACTTGAACCTTGGCCGAAACAATTTCGCAGGTTTCCCAGCTTCCCCCAGTTTTAGTCCAAACTTGGAGTATTTGAACGTCTCGTTTAATCAAATAAATGGAGACATTCCACAAGAGATTGGCAATCTTAGTAAACTGAAGAGTTTGGACATGCAGTCCAATCAGCTGACGGGTAATATAAGAACCATGTACGGCATCCCATCGCTGGAACATATTGATTTTTCATACAATAGCCTATCTGACATGCTTCCTGAAGATCTCTGTCGTTCTCTTCCAAATCTTAAATTCCTTCGGCTGTCATGGAACCACCTAGTAGGCAAATTCCCTTCCAGTTTAGCTGAATGCTCAAAGCTTCAGAACTTGTCGCTGTCATTTAACAGCTTTGAGTCGGAGATACCCGCTGGGTTTGGGAACTTGACCATGCTCCAGGAGTTGGCTCTTGGTGGCAACATGTTGACAGGTAGACTTCCATTCATTTTTACTTAATTGTGTTCTTATTTTTGGGTTATCGAATATGGCCCGAAGTTACGATCTTTCGGGTGTGTACCGAGCAAACTCATTGGAAATGCTTAGTAGCTCACAAATCATTTACACTGGAGGAGTGTTTGTTAATTGAGATATGAACAATTAACAAAAAGTGGGAAAATATAAAATATTTTAGGAAAAGATATTTTTTATTATATTTATTAAATTTATTTGATAATTTACTAAAAATATTTCTTATAAGTATGTTCAAATAAATTTATCTTTCCTCCTCAAAAATAAATTTATTTAGTACCCTTACAGATAAAAAGAATAATTTCTAAGTTCTTAATATATTCTAAAAAAATTAATAAATAATTTAAAATATTTTTCCATATTATTTTGATCATTTGGTATAATTTATAAATGAATTTGTGTGAGCTTGCCCACAAGGAAGTTCAAAACTTGGTCACAACTATAAACAATTAGCCTTTTGCGATAGCAATTTTAGCCCGCATGTAGCTATCAACACGTATCAACACGTTTCGTGTATCAAAATTTGGAACAGGTCCTTCAAAGGCATTTTTTCTTGCAGGAAGAATTCCAGACGAGTTGGGTAATCTAATTTATTTGGAGGTCCTAGCCTTGGAGAACAATAACCTCAATGGAAGCATACCATCATTCATCTCTAACTTGTCTTCATTGAAAGTGCTTAATCTTCACTCAAATAAACTCAGTGGTGGCTTACCAAAAGAAATCGGCAACTGGAGTACTTCAATCACACAGATTGACCTCAGTGATAACCATCTGTTAGGTAACATTTTGTCCTTATTGGGCGAGTTTACAAATGAAGACCATTTTGTGATTATGTTCTTTATCACCTTTAGAGAACAAAAGAAATGACTCATTTCTGGAAGTGCTACCAATTATCCTCGTGTTTTTATTTGATTTGGCAGGCAAAATACCAGATGAGATTGGTGCTCTTTCAAGCTTAGAGATTTTAGCGATCAACTTCAATTATTTGTCAGGGAAAATTCCCACTTCAATCTTCAACATGTCAACCTTGGAAATGCTTTCACTTGTAGAAAATAACCTTACGGGAAATCTACCACCAAATTTGCCTTGCAATCTAGAAACTCTTTATCTTGGAGGAAATCGACTCAGTGGGAGCATCCCTGGACTCTACTCCAACAACTTCACAGGTCCCATTCCTGATTCACTTGGGAATTTACGAGCACTAGTGTTGGACCAAGCGGAAAACTCAACAAGTCAGAATCTCAAACATATTCGATAGAACAAGAAGCATAACAGAAACCATTAGCAACCAACACATAAACCCTAAACAGAAATAAAAGAGCTGAAAAGCAAAACGAGGACACAAGAAATTTACCGTGGTTCACCCGAAATGGGCTACGTCCACGTTGAGCTCAGTAAGGAAGAGCTCACTGCACTATATCGAGTAGGGTTAAGTAAACTGTACATCAATGGTTCTTCTAACAAAACAGCCTCACAATCTCCAAATACACATTAGAAGCAAACTTAAGAACCAGAGATTACGACAAGAAGAGTAGTCTATACAAAGATAAACAGAGCTTACTCAAAGCAAAAAAACCCTAACCCAATAATCCCTTTCTTTCTCTTTTCTTTCTTTGATCTTTCTGTGTTGTTCACCATCCCGAGGCATTATACCATTTATATGAGATTTGAGCGGCTGGGATTGAGGTTGATAAAGGCAGCATCGATGGTCCTTAGATAATCGTAGAACACGATTAACAGCAAAGGCAGAAAGGACAATCGAGAGAGGCATTGGGCAGAGCAAGGACAATCAAGGGGCGTCGGGTATCAGAAGGCGCCTTTAGATTGCTGAGGTTGCCTAAAATGCCCTCCAAAAGACGACAGCGTTTTGATGCTTCACCCACAATAACTAGAATATCTGAGTTTGGGAGAAAACAATCTCCAAGGTGGACCAGGACCCGTTGACCGCCTGAGCTTCACAGAAAACATTCTTGTCATTGGATCACCTTCGCCTCCTCCAGAACTGGGATTCATCACTTCCTTGACAAACTGTAAGAAACTGAAAAGGGTGTATATAAATAACAATCCATTGAATGGCCGCCTTCCGTCTTCCATCGGGAATTTTTCTGGTGCCCAACTCAACGCTTTTGTGGCATCTAAGTGTGGGATCACAGGCAATATTCCCAAGGAAATTGGCAATATAAGCAGTCTGGAATCCTTGTTTCTCAACAACAATTACTTGAATGGATCCCTTCCAAATACATTCAGTGGATCATGGAAACTCGACAAACTTGTTCTTCCCAACAATGCTCTGCACGGGTTGATTCCAGAAGATCTATGCCAATTAGCATATTTGGCCTCTTTAGATTTGGGTGGAAATCACCTTATTGGTCGATTGCCAGACTGCCTAGGAAATGTTACATCTTTACGATCCCTTAATCTAACCTCCAACCATTTTACATCCAAAATACCAGTAAGTCTGTGGAGACTCACAGACCTCTCTGAATTTAACTTGTCCTACAACTCCTTCACTGGCTCTCTCCCCCAGGACATTGGGAATTTGACGGGTGCCACTCTAATAGATCTGTCGAACAATCGAATCTCCGGCAATATTCCTAGCGCTATTGGTGGTCTGCCAAACCTGGCCTATCTTTCCTTGGCAAGTAATAATTTTAGCGAACAAATTCCAGAGTCATTTGGCAACCTTGTAAAGCTGTGGTCCATAGATCTGTCCGGTAATTCTCTCACTGGAGAGATTCCCATGTCACTGCTGCAACTTCCTCTTCGTTATTTTAACGCATCAGGTAATTGCTTGAGTGTGAAAACTGATCAAGAATGGAAATACAGGTTTGGAAGTGACAGCGTTCTACCAAATGGAAAATTGTGCCCTCACGTTCGGTCCAAGTGCCATGACAGACCAAAAAGTTTGCTGTTGTTTCTCTGTGTTTTCTTGGGGATTGCACTTTTGATGGTAGTGGTTTGCTGTGCATTTTTTCTTCTCAGACGGCGACGGAAACATCAATTTCCAACTTCAAGAATTACACACCAAGAAATTGAACGAGCTACTAATGGATTCGATGAAAGACACTTGCTAGGCACAGGGAGGTTTAGTTCAGTGTACAAAGGGACTCTGAAAGGGAAAGTCGTGGCCATAAAGGTCTTCAATCTGCAGCGTATTGCATTCAAGAATTTTGATGCAGAATGTGAAATTCTGTGCAAAATTTACCATCAAAATCTTACTAAGGTCATTGGCTTTTGCTCTAACACTGATTTCAAAGCCTTGGTACTGGAGTACATGCTGAATGACAGCCTTGAGAAGTGGCTCTATTCTCTTGACTCTTTCCTGGATATAGGGAAAAGGTTAGGGATAATGATAGACGCAGCACGTGCACTGGATCATCTCAACCATAAACCATTGCTTCACACTGATTTGAAACCAAGCAACGTTCTGCTAGACAAAGACATGGTTGCACACTTGAGTGATTTTGGCATTACAAGTTATTCCAAGGATGAGGAGAGTGTGGCTCAAACCAGCAACCTAGGCACAAGTGGGTACTCGGCTCCAGGTTATGCTTCTATCTTTTACTACACTTTAATAATACTTATGCTGGCTGCTTTTCTATCTTTTACTACACTTTAATAATACTTATGCTGGCTGCTTTTCTATCTATTTTCTCATGAACATTCTTTTCAAGAAGTTAATCCTAGTTCTTCATGCAGAATATAGACTGAAAGGATCAGTGTCGGCAAGATCAGATGTTTATAGTTTTGGGATTACATTGATGGAAACATTTACAAGGAAAAGGCCCACTGATCAAATGTTCGGTCCGGAATTGAGCTTGAGAGATTGGGTAAAAGAGGCCTTGGATAGCAGTTCTGTTCATCAAGTTGTGGATGCAGGGTTGATAGGGGAAGAAGAATTTGAGGCAAAGGTGAAGTGTGCGTCATCCATCCTGGAACTGGCATTGAAATGCTCTGAAGAATCGGCTGAGGAAAGGATGGATATCAAAGATGTTGTGGAGAAGCTCAAGACAATAAGAGACGATCAAATCCCTAAAAAATATTGAGTGACGATTGGGAAATGTTGTGTATTCAAGTGTGTAGTGTGAGTGTGTGTCTCATATTAGTTGTGTAAAGAGATGAAAGTGGATATTTATATTTCTCTCTCTCACTTAGATTTGGGTCTTAAGGACATTAGATTTAATGAGTAGGCTGACCCCTTGGCTCATGTCGCTGCTGCAGCCGGCGTCTGATTGGGCGGGTTGGGTCAATTTATATATATATTTTTATATAAGGAAAATAAAATTATTTTCATTTATTTTTGTGCTTCTTCCCAGCAATAGTCTGATTTCCAGGCGTGCGGGATTCCGTCCATTATTTCTTCGACTATTCGATTGCTTCAAATATCGGATATTTATGGAGATGTTTAATGCCGACGTCAATTGGAGCGTCTCCAAAACCCCATATAAGGCCGGTTTCCCTCAGTGTCTGGGCATCGAAGCCCATTTTGTCTGTTGCTTTCTCTTGTTCGATGTTTTGGTCGTGGACAGCCAGTCCCTCAGAGTTCTGCTAGAGCCCACCGTCGTGGCTGCCATCGCCGGGCTGGTCATTGTGTCCTGCGAAGCAAATGCCGTAGCCTGTGATAACTGGTACGGGGCGTGTCTGCTTTCAGGACATCACTTCTGACGTGCTTCGACAGCTGTCTCCGTTTTCAGATCTGCTGTTTCGACGACTTGCTGGCTTGAATTCTCAGCCTCTTGTATCTCTTCAGTTCGACTCTCGTTCCGGTTATTTTGTGTTGAATCTTCTTGCTGTTACAAGATACAGATATATTTCTATATTGTTGTTGCCTGCTAGTTGGGTTTGTGAAACTTCCAATTGTTGTGGTTGCTGTTGCTATAGTCGGATTTTATTGCTGTGCTAACAGGAAAATCAGAGAGTCCACTTTTCATGTCAGCTTAATTGATCTTTGTTGTTCGCTAATAAGTGGCATTGGTTGACACTCTGATGATTCTGGATGAAATACAGGGACTTAATTTCGTACAATATACGGGCAGTCGAAGAAAGCCACAACACAACAGATACACCTTGCAAGGCTAATATTACCGTATACCTAAAAAGTAATCCAGTGCTCAAAACTTATCCATTAAATCATTTGCAAAATAAGAACCTCTAATTATACCTTTTCGATTGGCATGAAATGATAATTCTATCATTTTATTCTATAAAAAAACTCTAATTATAACAATGAAAAATAACCATAAAGGAAAGTTATACATAAATATTTTTTATACGTATGATTTATAGTTACCGTATATAAGTTTTTTTTCCCCTTATTTTTGGTTGTATACAAGTTATTTTTGCTGCAAATATAACCACTTTTTTAAGATATTTGATCATATGAAGCTCATTGTCTTCCTTCTGTTGTATATGATACATTTGATAAGTATTAAGTAATGTTTTATAGTAAATGAATCAGTTTATCTTTTCATATCTAAAAAAATTATAATTTTTACCATTTGAATGGCTACTCTTTCCAAAACAGGAATAAGATTATATAGAGAAGTTTTCTATCATTTTAAGTCCAAATCTAATGTGAATTTAGGCTCAAATTTAAATGTTTCTAACAATTATATAACAAGAAAAGAATTTACAATTTTAAATGTTAAATATAAATAACAAGACGAAATGACCAATCCAAATGATTGAGAAAGTGGGACCTTTGATTGCTGCATAATGCATTGGTTTGAACATTGTTATTATTGAAGCCCCAAACGATGTCGTTGGGGTAAGCAGGTGGAGGGCCGCGTGCTGCAACCTTGAGCTGCCATCTAGCAGCCAATTGGAGGGCAGCACGTGGCAACCACCAGCTGTCCGCTAATGGCGCCCGGTTGCATTATCTACCCCTCTCCTCTTCTCTCTTGTCCGTATGCTTTTGTTCTGTTAGAATATCGTGCTTGCACGATCTGATCCGAGCCATCCATCCATGCTTTATGAGACATGATCCCAGCCCTCAATCGTCACTATTTATCTTCTCCTCGGGATATGGTCTGAGCAGACGTTTAAGGCGAAAGAGGCAAAAATCAATCAAAGAAGAGAATAGGGTTCGAGAAGAGAGAGATACCCTTCGTCTCCGACCTAGGGTTATCTGGTTTGCTTCGGTTCCTTTCTTTCTTTCTCTGTAAATGTTTGTATAGCTTTATAGTTATATGGTTCGATAGGGTTTTTTGCCTCTTAATCTTTTTGAGTGATTATTGGGCAAGTTTTGTGTTTCTCGAACCACTATAAGTACAGAGAGATTGAGGGGTTTTTCTGTAGGTGTATTTTTGATTCAATCATAAGTGCAGTGAGCTCTCCATATTGGAGCTCAACGTGGACGTAGCCCTATTTGGGTGAACCACGGTAAAAATCTTGTGTCTCTTTTCGCTTTTTCGTTTCAGTTCTGTTTACCTCTGTTTCGCATGAATGACTGTTAAAGCTTTCCATTCCTTCTGTTTGATTGTGTGTATGTGATTGGGATATTCTGATTTAAACCCTAAGGTTTGAGTATCAGTGCTCAACAAACATGAATTTGAATTTCTATTCTATTAATCTTGGGATTATCGTTTTTGTGCGGTCTTCTATGCTTATACCCTCGATTACGTAGAAAGAATTAAATTACAGGTTGGATCTTTGATCCTTTCGTAAGAGAAAAATCAAACTCATGATCTACTAGACTAACCGATATATCGCTCAACTTTTTGCTGACCTATCTCCTGGAGTCTCTATCCCACCAATCTTACAATCAATACGACCAAGGCCCATTAGAGAGATGGTATAGGACAGAGAGGAAGCAGAATGTTCTAGCGGCCGGCTGGCTTTAGACAAACTTGACAACTAACTATATTTACAATTTCGTTTCCCTCTTTAAACTTACTGCTTCCCTACTCATTAGATCAAATCTGTTTTGTTGGCTTTACACATTTCCATTTGTGCATCTTTCAAAGAGATTGATCCAAAAGATTTCCAATATCATTCATGGAGAAAACATGTTTTCTTCTTCTACATGTCACCACGTTTTAAGCGCATTACTGTCCATGTCTTGAAGTTGAAGCTTCCTTGGCAAGAACAGCACCCAGCATTATTGACACTGATCAATCAGCTCTTCTTGCTTTGAAATCCCTTATAACTTTTGATCCTGCCGATGCCTTGCTCTGAAACTGGACTAGCGACCCCCCAGTTTGTGACTGGCTTGGAGTCACTTGCAGTGTTCGCCACCAACTATAACAAAACAATCTCTCTGTTACGATTTTTTTTCTATGTAGCAAATTTCTTAATATTTTGTTTCGAAACTATTAAATTATAGACAATTTAAAGGAGTTAAAATTTTTTTCACTAAATATAGTTTTTAGCTACGAAAATTTCAACTACGCTATAAATTTCATAGTTAAAAGTTATATATTTTGCTGCATAATTATTAAATTGTAGACAATTTAAATGAGTCAATTTTTTTGCCACCAAATATAATTTTTCAATACCAAAGTTTTATCTACGATCCTAAATTGCGTAGCTAAAAAATAAGATTTTGCTATAAAATTATTAAATTGTAGTTAATTGATAAATTTATTTTTTTAAATTAAAAATAATAAAAATTAAAAAATATAAAAAAATGAGCAAGAAACATTTGATGGCAAAAAAATTTCACTGTGCAAGCCCTGAATATTAGCCTCCAAACACTTAAGTTTTTACTGTAGTGCAAATCCTCCCTCTCATGCAAACCCACTCCAAAAGGAAGAATCTTTCGAGTTAAATCCTTAGAGCAACTCAGTTTTGTTTGTCAATTCTCGTCAAATCCACTCCAAAGCTTCAATCCCAGCGAATAACCAACCCTTCATCCCCGCCAAATCCAAATCCAAAGCCTTCAATCCCAATGAAGAACCAACCTTTTATCCCTGCCAAATCCAAAACCTCATTGCAGAGAATCTGTTTCTTCCCCAAGACAAACCCACGACGCGACAATTTGACAGTTCAAACACCTTTGGTACATCAATTTGATCAACGAAGAACCAACTCTTTATTCCCGCCAAATCCAAAACCTCATTGTAGGGATGCCAATCTGTTTTTTTCCCTAAATTGATTTTACTCTTATTGCTTAGATTTATTGATTATGTTTTAACTGTACAAGTACACCATATGTTTGATAAAATGACTAATAAGTGATTTGACCACTCTTGTACATTCTGTGAGTATAAGAGTTTTGTTAATTTGATACAATGTGTGTATGTACTGGAGTACATGCTGAATGGCAGCCTTGAGAAGTGGCTCTATTCTCTTGACTCTTTCCTGGATATAGGGAAAACGTTAGGGATAATGATAGATGCAGCACTTGCACTTGATCATCTCCACCATAAACCATTGCTTCACTGTGATTTGAAACCAAGCAACGTTCTGCTAGACAAAGATATGGTTGCACACTTGAGTGATTTTGGCATTACAAGTTATTCCAAGGATGAGGAGAGTGTGGCTCAAACCAGCAACCTAGGCACGAGTGGGTACTCAGCTCCAGGTTATGCTTCTATCTTTTACTACATTTTAATAATACTTATGCTGGCTGCTTTTCTATCAATTTTCTCATGAACGTTCTTTTCAAGAAGTTAAATCCTAGTTCTTCATGCAGAATATAGATCGAAAGGATCAGTGTCGGCAAGATCAGATGTTTATAGTTTTGGGATTACATTGATGGAAACATTTACAAGGAAAAGGCCCACTGATCAAATGTTCGGTCCGGATTTGAGCTTGAGAGATTGGGTAAAAGAGGCCTTGGATAGCAGTACTGTTCATCAAGTTGTGGATGCAAGGTTGATAGAGGAAGAGGAATTTGAGGCAAAGGTGAAGTGCGCGTCATCCATCCTGGAACTGGCATTGAAATGCTCTGAAGAATCGGCTGAAGAAAGGATGGATATCAAAGATGTGGTGGTAAAGCTCAAGACAATAAGAGACGATCAAATCCCAAACATTGAATGACGATTGGGAAATGTTGTGTATTCAAGTGTGTGTGTAAGTGTGAGTGTGTGTCCCATATTAGTTGCGTAAAGAGATGAAAGTGGGTATTTATATTTTTCTCCCTTATTTGGATTTGGGTCCAAAAGACACTCAGATTTTGTGAGTGGGCGAATCCCTTGGCTCATGTCGCAGCTATAGCCGCCGTCTGATCGGGGGGTGGATGGGTTGGGTCAATTTATATATATATAATAGTGATGAACTTGTGTGATACACGGGATAATTTAATTTAAAAATAAAAAAATAAATTTGTTATTTTAAATAATTTTAACTGAATTGATAATTATAATTTTTTTAATTCTTAATTATTTATTAAAATTTAAGTTTAATTAATTATTTGCTATTCAACATGTTAATGGAGAACACTTTTAATTCAATATGCTAAAGAATAATTAACACATTAAGTAGGTCACTTGACAAAATATTTATAATTTTATTTATTTATTATATTATATTTATTTATAAATAAATATTATAAAATTTATAATATATTCACTCAAAACTAAGAACCTCTAATTATACCTAAAATGTAATCCAGTGCTCAAAACTTATCCATTAAATCATTTGCAAAATAAGAACCTCTAATTATACCTTTTCGGTTGGCTTGAAATGATAATTTTATCATTTTATTCTATAAAAAAAACTCTAATTTTAAAAATGAAAAATAACCGTAAAGGAAAGTTATACATAAATATTTTTTATACGTATGATTTATAGTTAAAGTATATAAGTTTTTTTTTCCTTTTATTTTTGGTTGTATATAAGTTATTTTTGCTACAAATATAACCACTTTTTTAAAATATTTGATCATATGAAGCTCATTGTCTTCCTTTTATTATATATTATATATGATATATATATATATTTTTTAGATGGCATTCCATCTCAAACGTCTTCGTTGCTCGGCCCCAAAATCACACCCCTCACTTTGCAATTGGGTGTGCTTGAGTTACATGAATTATACAATTGGGTCGGTGACGGGAAAGAGGCAAGAACTCGGTTGGTGACGAGGGAGGCCAGAGGTGGGCCGACGACGATGGAGGCGAGAGATTGATTAACATGAGGAAGAGGAAGCATAGTCGCGATGGAAGAGGAAGCACAATCCCAATGGAGGTTAGTTGATTCATTGGCATGAGAAAGGGGAAGCATAGTTGCGATAGAGGTCGGTTGATCGATGCTAGGGAGGCCAAAGGTTGGCCAATTGGTGACACGAGATAATTGTGTAGGAAGTGAGAGGTGGATCGATTTGTCGGCATGAGGAAAAAGAAGCATAATCGCAAGGAAGGCGAGATCTGGGTTGGTCGGTGACGAGGAAAGGGGGTCCAAGAAGACAAGAGGTTGGTTGGGTCGAGGAAGGCAAGGTGCCAGTCCGGTAGGGTAGGCAAAAGGTCTGTTGGTGGCCGAGAAAGGCGAGGGGTTAGTCAATAGCAGTGAGGTTGTTTGGCGAAGAGGAAAGTGAAAGGTTAGTAGGTGGCGACAAGGAAGGCAAGAAGTCAACGGTGGCGACAGTAGCGAGGAAAACGGAAAAAGAAGTTGACAAATTTAACCATTGTACGCTTCTCAACCACGCATGAAAGTCACGCGCTATGCTGATTGGATAAGAGGCGTGTGATTATTACAAATTAAAAAATTGAGGTGTGTAGTTGTTTTAAAATATTAAGTTCAAAGGTGTAAGAAGTCATTTAAAGTTGAGGGGTTAAATGACTGCAAGGCAAAGTTGGAGAGATATTTATGCCTTTTGCCTAACCATTTTCTAGCTTGAGTTGAACGGCAGAAATGAAGTAGGGTTTATTTTGAACTGCAATTGTGTTGACAAGGACAGGATAGTACTCGAATGAAAATGAATAGATGTTAGTTAGTAATTTAAATTTCCACTCTTCTTGGGTGCAAAAGGTAAAATTTCTCACCTTAAGGGCCTCTCACACATTGCCCCACGCATATGAGAGGGGTTAATCATGGTATACGACAGCGCACCAGGTAGAAAGTACAATGCATGATGCATACAAGAAGTCACTCTCACAGGAGGGTGAAATTCCAACACTGCGGCTGTAACGACCCGTTAGTGGGTCTAGGTGTTATGGGTATTTTAATTTGCACATTAGAGTTGTTGCCTTTATTAATTAATTGTTAAAAATATTATATGAGTTGGTAATGAGGGTAAATTAATGAAAATAATATTTGGTGTGAAAAAGTCTCAAAGTTGTGGGCTAAATGGGTTTGGGCCTTATTTGAATTAGACCATTGATAAATAATTAAATCTTAAGTGTAAATGAATTGGGTTGAACCCAAATCTCAAGAAAAGTCCATTGGGCCTTAGTTGGATTGGGCTATATATATATTTTGACTTGGGCTTGGGCTATGGGCATAGAGAATGGTATCTTAATTAAAAAGAAAAAAAGATTAAGAAAATGGTAAAATGACCAAAATGGGTAAGAGATATGTGAATTGTGTGTGTTAGTATGAAGGGCAAATTAGAGAAAATTAAAAGGGAGATGGATTGAAAGGAGTTGGGAGACAAGTCTCCCACATTTTTTCCCTCCTTTTCTTTCTTCTTACTTTCTTGTTCCCTTCTTCTTCTCCCTCTCCCGATTGTCTCTTCTTCCTCCATTGTTCTTCTTCATTGAAGCTTTAAGTGGAGACTATGGAATTTTCAATTTCAAGGGGTGTCTTCATCTCTTTGGATTTGTAACCATCTAAGGCAAGTTCCCTTCCTTCTTGTTTCATACGCAAGATCTTCTTCTTCTTCTTCTTCTCCTTATGATTGTGTAAGTTTTTCTTCTCTTGTTTATCTTTTAATGCAAGTTCTTCAACCTTGTTTCCATCTTAGAAGGCTTGTTTCCTTCATTTTTAAGTTGTTGCTCTTAAATTCTTATTCTCGGATTCACTGACCATGTTATGTTCTTTGGTCTATAACTCCTTGTGTTTATATCCAAATTGAGATCCGTTTGTTGGGTTGTAAACTAGACATCTTAAGCTTCATTTTAGACACAAGAATCGAATTTTTTGACTAAGATTTGATCATGTTATAGCCTTGTAAATCCCTGCTAAGATCTGGAAATTTTACTGCTTTCGAGTAAACTAACCTTGTTGTACTCTTTAGGGTATAACTCTCTGTGGTTATATCCGATTCAAGATCCGTTTGTTTCTATATAAACTAGACTTGATAATCTTCATTTGGTAAATTTTTTAGAATTTTTGGCTGCCTTTTGGGCCTACAGTATCCTTGTAAATTCTTGCCCAGAATCTAGAAATGTTTTGCTCTGTTTTTGACTAATCTGTTCTTGCTTCGGTTTTTGGGGTATAATGCTCTGTGGTTATATCCAAATTGTGATCCATTTATTTTTTATATAAAATAGACTTCATGGGCTTCGATTCGGTATAAGATTTGAAATTTTTTGTTATGATTTGTACCCATAACAACCTTGTTGAATTCTATGTAGAATTCTGTAAATTACTGTTACAAATTCTGCCTTGTTTCGGTTTTTGTGGAATATCTCCTTGTGGTTATTTCCGATTTCAAATCCAGTTGATGTTCCAGAAACTAGACTCATTAGGCTTTGATTTGGTATATCGTTTGTGGTATTTGACCAAATATTGAGCCCAGATTGAATTTTTGAAAATATGCTTGAAATCTGAAAATTTCTGAAATATGTTGTTATTCAACTCTTCCTATGTAGTCTATCCTTCCTACGTTTAAAATTATGATTTTTGTATAGTTCTTCCATTATTTTTTTGAATTATTCTTGATAACCCTCATTGTTGGATAAAAAGGTTTTATTTTCCTTATTTCGATAAATCTTGCAATATTAATTCGTTTTCTTGTTGAACATTGCAAAAATCTAAATAGGGTTTTGTGTCACCCTACATTTCTTAAGGAATGACATTTATTCATTAGGGTCTAGTGTCATGCAAGATTTAGTGTTTCTTGCATGTATAAATTTTGATTCCTTGCGATTATTATTGGGGTAAAAATATACCGTAAATATTGGTTTGGGCATTTCTATAAGTATGAGTCAATAAATGTATTAAAATTTACCATGTGATCATAAGATAGTGCACACTTTAATTTATGTAATTGTGCATGTTAAGCATGATTTGAGATTTTTCTTAATCATTAAGGATTGACATGAAATGGGGATATGCATATGTGATGCATGATCATACTGATTTGCGCACCTATTATTTTGCGCGACGGCTAAGTCCCTGGATGAGAAAGGATATCCTATGAGGGCTTGACGGGGGTGAGGTGGCCATCAACCCAGAAGGCGTGGCTCAAATTGTTATCATTTGTTGATGTATTTTCATGATGCATATATATTCATGAATGGATATATATATATATATATAGGCCGTGAGAGCCTTGAGAATTATGCGGAAAAATTCCCTACTATTGGTGCATATGCATGAGCATGGGAACGAGTGCATAATATATGTAATAATCACGGCATGGGAAATTAATGTAAACGGAGAACTTATGAGTCGCGTTATACTAATATCTCCTCATAGAGTTGTTTATTCTATCTTGATTATCCCTGCCTTTGATTCTATATCTCCATGCTTTATAAATACACTTGCTGAGCCTTGTGGCTCACCTTGTTTACTCTCATGTCATTCCAGGTACAAGTAGAGCAGTGGTTGAGGGCGAGCCCAGTGGGGCTAAAACCCAAGGTTATAAGTGTACAGAGACCTTCCAAATTAGATGGTCTATGTTAGCATTTGTGATGAGGGCAAGTGTGAGGAAATTTTATGTTGTAAAATTTGTTAGTGCCCTTGTATTTCATTTTGTTTAGACTATGGTCTAAGATGTTGTAAACCTTTATGTTAGCTTCCGCTGAGTTTATCTAAGGATAGTATTATGGTGTTGTATGTTATTGTTCAATATCACACTTGTGATGACCTCCTTTCGGATATCCTTTGCTAGCGGGACTATCCGGTAGTGGGCCACTACAGCGGCTGCCATGACTCGAACCTGCATCATTGGATGTAATCTACTACTTGAAAATTAACCGTGCTACGCCGGTGGAGGCAAATTTCTACTCTCCTATGCTCTAATAGGGACATGTTCATGTGTAAAAGCTACACACATCTGAACTCAATTTTCCTATCAGTATTACTCTAAGAAAATTCTTGCATTTGAAGCTTACCTTTTTACCCCCCCTCCCCCGGAAAGTCGATTTTCCTTTCTGAACTTTTCCCTGCTGGTCTTCCTTAGCTTTCTTTAAGGGTGCGTTTGATTGTAAGGGTGAAATTTGGATGGAAAGAAAATGAATTTCAGGGAATTAAATTCATGAGAAAATGAATTTCTGGAAATTGGAAGTTTAAACCGTTTGATTGGTATAATTTTCTAACTGAAAAATTATATTATTTTCCATCTTTTGGTGTTTGATTGGTAATATTTTTCATAGAATTTGGTCATTTTCCTGATATTTCATGTTTAATAGGTATTATTTTCTATGAAAAATGACCAATTTTTCATGAAATTCAATAGTGAAATTGTATTGAAAAACATTGAAAAATTAAAATAATAACCTATTTTAAATTAACTAAATCATTTTCACAGATAAATCAAACCACAAAATTAAAAAAATTTTGTTTTCCAAACTTATATATACAAAATTATATATATACACACATACAAATATACACATTTTCGCATACAGAGACATATATATACACATATATATATATATATATATACACACAGACCTGCCGCAGCCTCCCGCTTACCCACCTGTTGCTGCTCGTCGCCGTTGACTTGCTCGCTGCCTCTCTCTCTCTCGCTCGCTCGCCTGCCCTTCCTCTCATTCGCACACAAATACATATATATATATATACATACACATACATATATATATATATACGCCCTCTCTCTCGCTGTCTCCTCGCTCATCCACCCGTCGTCACTCACCATCGCTGACCTACTTGCTAGCTCGCCCTCTCTCTCGCTTGCTTACCTTCCATCTCGTTTGCTCTCTATCCCTCTTTTGCTGCAGCTTCAATAGTGAAGTTGAAGGGGATGAAGACGGGAGCACAGTGAGTTGCTGCTCCATTTGCCTGAAAAATCAGAGCTCCTCCCCCTATGGAATTTGTTTTCCATGATTTAAAAGAAAAAGCTATCACGTGACAAGAAATAAAAAAATGAGTTCCGTGAAAAACTTTTGCTATCAAAGACAACACAAATGAAAAGTTGGGTGGAAAAGATGTCTTTTCCCAATAAAAATAGGCTATCAAACGCGACCTAATTTCTTTCACATGAAGCTAAGAACTTCACTCTACCTCAAAGCTACACAAATTCAGCTTATTTTTTGGGTGGCCAAAATCATGATTCAGAAGAAATTCAAAAATTAAGGTTACGTTTTTTTTTTTTTTCTTATTTTTAGTCTATTTTGAGTTTTTAATTTTTTAAAATAATAAAAATATGTTTATTTTATTATTTTTAAAAATGTATTTTTGAAAATAAGAAATTTTTTTATAAAGAAAATCTAAAATAACAAAATATTATTTTGATTGTTTTCATGTAAAATAATTTCTAAGTCCAAAATATGAAAAATATAATTCATTTTTCATGTTTTGGCTGTAAAAAAGAAAAAAAAAACTATAATATATTTATATTATAATTAAAAATATAAAATAACATATAATATATTATTAAGTAAATTACACATTATATAAAATAATATTTAATATAAATTATATGTTAATAATTGATTTATTAAATTCATTATTTTAGCATAACATTAAAATTTTATTAAAAATAGTTAATTTTATCATTTAATAATCAAATTTATTGAATAAAATATTATAAAATAATTTTTTTAAAATTTTAAAATAAACTCTTTTTTTATTTTTTATTTTAATTTTTTTTAAAATAATAAAAACACATTTGAAAACAGATTATCAAAATAAAATATTAAAAATAAATTAAAAATTAAAAATTAAAAATAGAAAGAGAACGCAAGGACTTAATATAATTAGGGTGAATAATTCATTTCCTGAAAAATAATATTTGTAGGATATTTTAAATTTAGGTATAGAATATTTCATTTTCATCTCATCCAAAAGGTAGTGTTTAAGAATCTCTGAAGCTGCCCGGCCCCACTTCCCATGAAAAAGTTGATGTTTTCTTATTTTTGAGAAAGTGATAGATTAAGTGATCTTTTACGTAAGACTTATTGGGATACAAGATCATCATCATGCCTCCCGTAATATCTTATAGATTTTTAATATATTAACATTATCTGACAACAAATTTTTTTTTATATAACAATATGTTATAAATATACTATGAAAATAAAATAAATTATGAGATCAAATATTTAAAATATAAATAAAAAATTATAACAAAATAATCCACACATCACTAAAATAATAGATGATGATATCCAAAATACTTTTGGTCCCAAGTTCAAATAATACGATAGGTAAGGATTTTTCAACTTAATATTACTTATTTATAATTTATTTGGTTACGTTGTTGTGAATTATTTATAATCTGTAATTTGAATTTTATTAACCAAATTCTATAATTATATATTTGATTTATTTAAATGTTCTTTGTACGTATAAAAGAAAAAAAAAAAACCTATTCATCCTCTCGTGGAGGTCCACATTGTGGCGCGTTTGATTAAATAGTGTCGGATTAAGATGCCAAAATTATCAATTTATTTTTATTTTTTACATTGAGAATGATATTTTCTTTTTCTTTTTTTTTTTATAAAATATTACTTCACTACAAATTTTACATTCAAACAAATAGAGCGATGAGAACAAACATGAAGGTGAAGATGCAAATATCTATAGTGATGATAAAACGTTGAGATAGAGAAGATCTAATTTGATGCACATTCTATGCCTTCCAGGTATTATAACCTATACCTTCTAGATTAGACGTAATTAAGAAGAAGCAGCCCGCCATGCAAATATCTATAGTGATGATAAAATGTTGAGACAGAGAAGATTTATTTAATTTGATGCACATTTTATATATGTCTTCCAGACACTATAACTTATATCCTCTAGAGGTAATTAAGAAGAAGTGCCCCCCCCCCCCCCCCCCCCCCCAACTTATTTACTCAACTGCAGAAGGACTGGACACTCTTTTGAGTTTTGGAAATCATCATCGATGTGTTTGAGGTAATTGTTCATCTCGTATGGTCTTGAGCTTCTCCACCACATATTTGATATCCATCCTGTCTGCAGCCAATTCTTCAGAGCATTCCACAACTATCCTGTCTGCAGCCAATTCTTCAGAGCATTCCACAATTTCCACTGCCAGTTTTAGGATGGATGTCACGCACTCAACCACCTTTGCCTTAAATTCCTCTTCCCTTATCAACCCTGCCTCCACAACTTGATGAACAGTACTGCTATACAAAGCCTCCTTTACCCAATCTCTCAAGCTCAATTCCTCACCGAACATTTTATCAGTGGGCTTTTTTCCCGTGAATGTTTCCATCAACATAATCCCAAAACTATAAACATCTGACTTTGTCGATGTTTTCGTCCAATATTCTGCACAAAGAAGCACTTAAAAGAGTCAGTATCTAACATCATCTTCTTATGAAAAGGGGTTATGAGATGGTAATAAATGAAGATAATTGATATGAATGTCTTTGATAAGGACCATCACATGTATTAAAATAGAAAAAAATAAAGAATCAGAAACAGAAGCATAACCTGGATCAGAATACACAGTTGGGTGCAGTTTTTTAGGCCTAGCATCCTGCTCCACGTCTGAAGGAGGCTGCTGCTTCTCCGACTTTGTAATGCCAAAATCACTGAGATGAGCGACCATATCCTCGTCTAGCAGGACATTGCTCGGCTTCAAATCGCCGTGAAGCAATCCTCTTTCATGAAGATATTCCAATCCAGAAGCCACACCGATCATTATCTGCAACCTCCGCTTGATATCCAGCTGGGAACACTTCCCCGAGTGCAAGCACCCCTCAAGGCTGCCTTCTGGCATGAACTTCATCACCAAAGCTTTGAACTCACTGTAAGTTCCGCGGCCCATCACCATAGCCAGAGAAGTTAACGAGCATCTGTCGATGACCGGAGTGAGATTCGGAGGGCTACCCAGCCCCCGCAGCCTCTTCGACTCTGCTTCGAAATTTTTCAATTCAATTTCCTCCAGCTTGAACACCTTCACTGCCACCACAATTTCCTTTTGGGCTGCTTCTTCCTCATCTTGTGGGCGACTCAGACTCCCTTTGTACACCGAACCAAACTTCCCTTCTGGTTTGAGTTTGTTGCTTTCATGGAATCCATTGGTTGCTTTGTGAAGTTTTTTGTATGAATTCACTGCAGCTAGGAAACGCTTAAGCACCACGAAGGCGAAGCCCAGGGCGAGCAAACCGATCGAAATCCCCATGAAACCACACACAAAAAGAGAGGTCCTTCTGGCATTGTAAAGAGGAGGGCAATGGCAATCCAAATCGTCGTTCGACTCGAAAGCATCCTTCGGGAACTTCGTGAAATTTCCTCCGCAAGGAACTTTCCCCTTCAATTTATTATTCGACACGTTGAAATACGTCAGGCTCAGGTTCGATAGCGACTTTCCGGGAAACTCTCCGGACAGATTGTTAGAACGTAGATCTAGGAGCTCCAAATTCTCCAGATGGTTGATATTCTCAGGAATCGAGCCGTTGAATTGATTGTTCGCCAGGGACAGATGAGTCAGGTCCTTGAGTTGTTCGACCTCTTCAGGAATCCAGCCGGAGAGGTTATTTTTCGACAAATCCAAGAATTTCAGTGAGGAAAGATTACAGATAGCGACGGGAAAATCCCCTTCTAGAGAGTTGTTGCTCAAGTTGAGGTGAACTAGGGCTGAGAGCCTCCCGAGCTCCGGGGGGATGGTGCCATGTAGGCCCATTCCAGAAAGGTTCAAGCCTTGAACTCTTTTGTTGGGATTGGAGGTGCATGAAACTCCCATCCAGGAACAGACCCCGGGAGATGGATCGGCCGTCCAGTTTTTGAAGAGATCGTTATCACGCTTCATCATTTTGCCTCTCGAATTTAAAAGAGTTGTTTGATCGTCGAAGATACGGCGGCGGTCTTCTGAAGGAGTCGCCGGAATGAGCAGTGGCAGCAGTAATATGGCAAGAAGAATACGTAAATGGAAAAGATTAGTTTGCTCCATGAGCATGAGCATGGGAAGTTGGGAGATTTTGTGTAGATTGTGGAGTTGCAGAGGCTTAAGCTGCGGACCATGGCGACGACATATATAACATATTCCTATATATATTAATTAAGCCACCCAGCAAAAATATAACATTTCCGACGACCGCATTATGCGTACATACAGGTTTACACACAGTTTTATACATACATGTAAAATGATAATATAAATAATTAATAATTAAATACATAAAATATACAGACTTATGTACATAATCTTATTTTAATTATTAAATACGTGTTATATGTATATAAAAGTTTCTATATAGTTTTATTTTAAAATTTATATCTACACTTATTTGTCGCCTCCTCTTTACTCTTTCTTCTCTTTCTGCGATGAATGGAGCTTGGGATTCATTTGCATTGAAGATAAAGCGATTGGGCTTTATCGCTTATCTTCATCCTTGATGAAGCCTAATTGGCACTAGGCGATAGCTGCCAAGTGATGAGAATGTAGCAACGAGGCAACAATAATAATGAAGATGTATCAAAGAGACGCATAAAGTGGCGAGGCGACAACTATAATGAGGATGCATCAATGAGGTGGGGCGAGGTGACAACGACGACAAGGATGCATCGACGAGGCAACAATGGCGAGAGGCAAGATGAGAATTGTTGGAGATAACCATGGAAAAGAGAGAGAAAAGAGAAATGAGACGACGAAACATAGAATTGATAAATTTATAATTAACTGATATGTGTTTTTGTCATTTAAATATATATTTATCAACCATTTTGTATAAGTACCATTTTTCATTTCACAATGCCTCTTGCTGACATGTCATCTAAAAAACTATCACCACTGCACTCTATATCTATTTATCTACACATTAATAATTTTTTTATTTTTTTTACAAATATGTGTCCCATAGACCACACCTCTAATAAGATTATAAGTTTATAACTAAGTAAGATGGATAATCACATATATATATATATTATAAGGTTATTAATTAGTTGGTTATATTATATTAGCAAAATAAATATTTTAAAAGCTATATTATTATATTATTATTTTTTAAAAGTTTTTTTTTATTCATATATTTGTAAAAAGAGTAATGAGGTACTAACAAGCATCCAAGGTAGTGCCATTACGTCAGTAGAAGTAATTATGGTTTAGACTTAAAACTTAATAGATCAATCATGATCATCTATACACATTGCATACAAGATGTTCATATAGTGTTGAGATTATTGTTCTTGTACGATTCTCGTTGCTTGTGTTTTCAATTTCGATAAAAGAGATAAATTATAGGTGAAGATTTTATCACACTATATAAAATAATGAATCAAACCTATAATTTATTACTATAAATCTTAATTTATCGTAACCTAACTACTTAATCTATATCATGAGAGCACTATACACATTTAGTCTTTGTTCAGGGAAAGGATAGCTTAAGTATAAAAAAATTATTGAAGCAAAGGAGCTTTGCACAAATAATAATAATAATAATAATATTCCAAAGTAATTGAGCGTGACCCTATGCATCCTATGCCACGGGATTCACGAAGTTCTCACTCACTCATGTACTATATATATATAAAATAAAAGAAATCTTGTTTATAAAGTTAAAAATTAAAAAGAAGATGAGAGAGCCATATATCATAGTCCCTCACCAAATAATGTTCCCTTTCTCCTTGGATTGTTCCCACCAGTATCTGCTACCCCACTCCATGATTCATTGAACCTTTGCTTGTGTAATGAACTATATATATATATATATATATATGAAGGAAGATTTGGATAAGACTTCAATTCAATTACACTTAGTCTTCATTTGGTACCATATTATTAAAGTTAATTATTAATTCATGATTTTACCCCTCCCCTCTCTCTCTCTTTAGTTTTTTCATGTTTTTTCTTTTGTAATTTATACTAAAAGGATGAAGATGCAAACATATATATTCAATTATCAAGCTCCTAATTCAATTTTAGGTTTTCCATTGTTAGTAATTTGAAAAGTTTTCCTCTTTTCATTAGCTCGCTGCGAGGTCCATTCTTCTTTTTCAAAAGGGATGTGTGTGTCCTTTCACCTAGAACCTTTAGAAAAAATGAGTATTGAATAAGAAAATTCTATTTAGAACTCACAACTCAACCTCAAAAAATTTCACATTAATTTTAAAATTCTTATTTTACCTCTCCAACAACTCACTTTTTTCTCCGCCTTGCCTCTCTGTTTCTCTTCCGGACACAAACATGCAAACACATACATACATATATATATATATATACACACACACATGCGACCACCATGATCGACCCTCCCAAAACACATGCGCATGCGTACACACACATACACACTCTCTCTCTCTTTATGTATATATATATATGCGAAGGCATACACACACACAAAAACTATGGCCGCGACCATGACAGCAGTCGAGGAACCCAGTGTTCCTCGATTGGCCCGAGTCGGGGAATGATGGGTTCCTCGACTGTTGGGAAACCCAGCTCTCCTCGACTGCCAGCAGTTGGGGAAACCAAGTTTCCCCTTTTTAATTAGTTTTTTTATTTTAATTAATTTTGTTATTATAATAAAATTAAAAAAAATACAAATAAATAAATTTTAAATATCTACATTTAAAATATTTTTTTTAAATATATGTATCTTTACCTAATTCAATAAGATAAATTAATTAATTATAATTTTTTTTAAGTATAAAAAATTCAACGCCTAAGATGATTTAATACTTAAATCATGTGTATTTTTAAGTAATTCAATAAGATAAATTAATCAATTTTAAATTTTTTTAAGTATTAAAAATTCAAGAAGATGATTTAAAATTTAAAATTAGTTAAATTATAATTACTTAAAATATAGATATTTAAAATTTATTTATTTATATTATTTGACAATTTATCTTTGGCAATTTAATTATATTTGTTATTTTTCATATTAATTATATTTTTATATTTCACATTTTAAATATATGTGTGAGAATAATATGAAATTAATGATATTTTAAAAAAAGAATAAAAAAATTTAAAAGGCCTAAACTTAAAAAAATAAAAAATAAATACATTAATAAAAAAAATAAAAAATTACAAGACCCCGCACCTCGCGGTGTAGAGGTTTGAGAATCGTGGAGGTTCGAGAAATCCCCACGCCTCATGGTACAGAGGTTTCCATGGCCGTAGCCAGGCTTTTGTGTGTTAGTGTGTATATATATATATATATATATAGGTGTGTGTGATATATATATATATATGTGTGGTGTTGGGTTCATGATCGCTATATATATATATATATAAAAGTGTGTGTTTATATATATAGAGAGAGAGTGTGTGTGTGCGTGCGCGTATGTGTTGGGGGGCGGTCGGCCGTCATGGCCGACCCAACAGTTGGGTTCATGGCTGTATGTGTGTATATATATATATATGTGTGTGTGTGTTTGTGTGTATGTGTGCGGGAGAGAAACAGAGAGGTGAGGCCGAGACTGGCAATTGGAGAAAAAAATGAGTTGTGGGAGGGGTAAAATAGGAACTGTAAAATTAGTGATAAAATTAGTGCGAATTTTTATGAGGTTTGAATTGTGAAGAGTAAAAATTCGAGCTCTAAATTAGAATTTTCCTATTGAATATGGTCTGCCACGATGGTACTAAAATAATTGGCTTAACTTGGTCAGGTTGACTTAACATGAAGGCTAGTCTACGCAAAAATCAACAAAAGATTGGTAAAAAAATTAAATAAGAGTTGTTAGCAAAGCTATTAAATGTATTTAAAGGCAGTAAAATTGTACCCCTTCTCTCTCTTTCCCTTTCTCTATCTCTCTCCATGTGATACACGAAATTCTCATAAAATATTAAAAAAAATTAAAGTTTAATTACATTTTTATTTTTATAATTAAACTATGTAAAAGAATAAGCCTTAGTGGACTCATTCCCCACCATCATTTTTGTAAAGTTAGATGTTTGCATCCCAAGTTGAATATTTGCATTCAAAATTAAGAACACTATGGCAACTATCTTAGATACGCTCTCTTGCTGACTGTAAGTGTACCCACTCACCCACCATATGACATATGCTATTCCATGATTGAATCTTGGTTGGCAACTCAACTAGATTATGATAAAGGAAGTTTTGGGATGGGAAACACTTTATATTTTAATTTTGATTTTATTGTCACCTAAATTTAATTCTTAATTTAACCTAAGTTGATTTTGTTTAGTTTTTTATATATGTTTCTCATATTAATTTTTAAAATTAGTAGAATGTACAATATATGTATATAATTGTGTAATTGCCAATGAGAAGACTCAAATTTGAGATTTTTTTTTTCTTCTTCTAAATATGTCAGTTTTTATGTAACAACAAACTTTATAAGAAGATTATAATTTAATTTGATAATATATGAGAAAAATAAATGGTGAAAAGGACGTCTAAATCAAGTCATACCAGACGAACAAAGTTGACGGTCCATGAGGCCCACTGCAGTCCACTGTGTAAATATCCGGACGAAACAGAGACCTATCAGAACCCCCTACTAACCCAGCCCTTATCTTCACCACATTAAATCGGTTTTGGATGCAATCTGTTATTTGGGAACAATTGTGCTACGTCCGTCCGTAGGGCGCTTAAAGCGACTTTTATCGACGGCAAGTGTGTTCGTCCATCAGACCCCAGCCAGACAGAACAAATTATACGTAATTGGTGGTCAAGCATGCTGATCTTTTTACCCTGTTGGAGGAAAAAACCTTTCCACATAAGTTGGGGCCACCACCTTATTACTTTAAAGGATGATCTGTTGCCTACTACCACAGGTTATTATTCTATATATATATATATATATATGTAAAGGGCAAAAATAAAATAGAAAAAGCAAAGCAGGTTCGGGGTGCTGAGTACTGCCTGCCTGCCAGCACTACTAATGATTCTGCCGGATTTTTCTTTTCATTTTCTAATCGCAAGCTCGCTGCCAACCACATAATCCAAATTATTTTCTTCTTTTGCTTCACAAATTAATTAACTAATTCATTTCAGGCTCAGGATAGGACCAACATGTAACTCCAGACAGTATGACTCAACTTATGCTTACTTCACATCAACAGTACATATCCCAGATCATGTGTTTAACTTGTGAAATTCTTGGGTGTTTAAAGTGCTACAAAATAACTAATTCATGCTTGAATAAATAAATACAATTAACCTGGAGTTTAGAGCTTTAGACATGCCCAAACTGAAGGAAGGAACACTTTCCTTCTTGGAGGCTGTTTGGCTTTTTTTTTCCTTAACTTTTAAGCTTTTTTATTTATAAATTGTATAAATGCTAAAAATTGAATAACTTTTGATAATATAATTAAATCAATATGTTTTAAACTATCATTTATATAGTTATGTGATTGGTTTAAAAAAAATAGTAAGTTATCACAACTTAAGAGAAAGATTAAAGTTGACAATTACTGAATAATAAAAATAAACTTTATAAAAATATTAATTTTTAATAAAAATAAATTATAAATTGATATTTAACTAAAAAAATTATTATAATAAATGTTAATAATATATATAATTATTAAAAAATATATTAAATAATATTTTATGTTTAAATTTAAGCTTAATTTATAAAATATTAAATATATTAATACAATAGATTTTGATATATATATATATATATTAAATATGAAAATGGAAAGATGAAGGAGGCGACGGTAGGTAGTGAATAATAGAGAGAACGGTGATAGAGATGAAGGCGACAAACAATGGAGCAGGCGATGACAATGATTGATTATAGAAGAGGTGACAACCAAAGATGGAAGCAACGATGATGAAGGTCAACCATGAAAGAAGTTGTAATGATGAAGGGTAGACGAAAGAGACAATAATGTTCGAAATAGTTGAGTTGTTTGAAAACAAATTGGTAATTGACTTGATCTACGAAATAACGTATCAACGGCTTACTTGAAAATTTTGAGGGGTTTAATTTATTAAAAATACTATTAAAATAGTTTATAGGCTTGATAATGTTTAAACTCTTAAATTTTAATAAATGAAGAACTAAGAGGTTGTTCGGCTTACCGATACAGCTTATAAGCTATGAAGAAAAAGTTGATGGGGGAGTTTTTGCAAAACATTGCTTATATATGTGCTGCATTGATCAATGAATTTACTATTTTACCCTCATTATTTTGTTAATTTTTAGTCATGCTTTTCCTCTTCAACCTCTACCTCTCGTTGCTGTGCTTCCCCAATGCTTTCGCCTGCCATCATCGTCGTCTCCATCGATCGCTTCTCGTCGGCCATCACCCCACCAGCTGCTGCCTCTATCGATCGCTGACACCATCGCCCCCATCGATCGCCGGCTCTTTTTATTGCGCGTATGTATATATATATAATATAATAATGATAATATATTATTATTATTATATATGATATATATAAAATATATAATAATATTTTATTAATATATTTTTAATAATTTATTAATATTTAATGATAAATTTTTACATCATTTAATACCATATTTATTTTAGTTTTTTGGTCAAGTTTTGATAATTTATCAACTTTTTCAAACTAAACATATAACTATTAATTCATAGATTAAAAATATATTTATCTAAATACATTATCAATTTAAATACTATTCAATTTTTAACTTAAAAACTAAATAACTTAAAAGTTATAAAAAAAAAAAAAAAAAAAAGGGTAAGCCAAACGGCCTCAAAATAAGCTGTATAACCTATAAACTAAAAACAGAGCTTATAAGCGGTGAAACCGGTAAGCGATGTGGCTGCCCTTTAAATGTCTCTGTTCTGTGCAAATGCCTTATTAAGCAACTAGTATTTCCCTTTTCCTCCACTTCTTCCCTGTAACTCAGCAGCTCACGTGCCCATGGAGGAATGCTTCCATATCTTTGTTGTCATCATGTTGTTGCTGCTGCTGCACGTCCCAGCAACCTGCTCAGCAGCACAAGGCATCGATACTGATCTATATGCTCTTCTAGAACTTAAAGATAGCGTAGAGTTCGATCCCCATCGTGTCTTGGAGAAAAACTGGACAACCACATCCTCATCCTCATCCTCATCAGTTTGCAGCTGGGTTGGAGTTACTTGCAGCGAGAGCACCCCCCAAAGAGTTGAAGCCCTGGAAATTCCAAACATGCGCTTACAAGGTACCATTCCCCCAAAGCTGGGGGACCTCTCTTCGCTCACCCGACTCAACATCAGCAACAACACTTTCAAGGGCCCTCTTCCTGACGAAATGGCTAATCTTCGTCGGTTGAAAGTAATCAATTTTGAACACAACCAATTCAGTGGAGAGATTCCGGAATGGTTGGTAGAATTGCCCGAGGTGCAGTACTTGAACCTTGGCCGAAACAGTTTCGCAGGTTTCCCAGCTTCCCCCTCCTTTAGTCCAAACTTGGAGTATTTGAACGTCTCGTTTAATCAAATAAATGGAGACATTCCACAAGAGATTGGCAATCTTAGTAAACTGAAGAGTTTGGACATGCAGTCCAATCAGCTGACGGGTAATATAAGAACCATGTACGGCATCCCATCGCTGGAACATATTGATTTTTCATACAATAGCCTATCTGACATGCTTCGTGAAGATCTCTGTCATTCTCTTCCAAATCTTAAATTCCTTCGGCTGTCCTGGAACCACCTAGTAGGCAAATTCCCTTCCAGTTTAGCTGAATGCTCAAAGCTTCAGAACTTGTTGCTGTCATTTAACAGCTTTGAGTCGGAGATACCCGCTGGGTTTGGGAACTTGACCATGCTTCAGGAGTTGGCTCTTGGTGGCAACATGTTGACAGGTAGACTTCCATTCATTTTTACTTAATTGTGTTCTTATTTTTGGGTTATCGATGATGGCCCGAAGTTACGATCTTTCGGGTGTGTACCGAGTAAACTCATTGGAAATGCTCAGTAGCTCACAAATCATTTACACTGGAGGAGTGTTTGTTAATTGAGATATGAACCATCAAAAAGTGGGAAAATATAAAATATTTTAGGAAAAGATATTTTTTTATTATATTTATTAAATTTATTTGACAATTTACTAAAAAAATTTCTTATATATATTTTCAAATAAATTTATCTCTCTTTTCAAAGGTAAATTTATTTACTACCCTTACAGATAAAAAGAATAATTTCTATGTTCTCAATATATTTTAAAAAAATTAATAAAAAATTTAAAATATTTTTCCATATTATTTTGATTATTTCATATAATTTGTAAATCAATTTGTATGAGCTTGCTCACATGGAAGCTTAAAACTTGGTCACAACTATAAACAATTAGCTTTTTGCGATAGTAATATTAACCAGCATGTAGTTATCAACACGCTTTGTGTATCAAAATTTGGAACAGGTCCTTTAAAATATATATTTATGGTGTACTTCAAAGGCATTTTTTCTTGCAGGAGGAATTCCAGACAAGTTGGGTAATCTAATTTATTTGGAGGTCCTAGCCTTGGAGAACAATAACCTCAGTGGAAGCATACCATCATTCATCTCTAACTTGTCTTCATTGAAAGTGCTTAATCTTCACTCAAATAACCTCAGTGGTGGCTTACCAAAAGAAATCGGCAACTGGAGTACTTCAATCACACAGATTGACCTCAGTGATAACCATCTGTTAGGTAACATTTTGTCCTTATTGGGCGAGTTTACAAATGAAGACCATTTTGTGATTATGTACTTTATCACCTTTAGAGAACAAAAGAAATGATTCATTTCTGGAAGTGCTACCAATTATCCTCGTGTTTTTATTTGATTTGGCAGGCAAAATACCAGATGAGATTGGTGCTCTTTCAAGCTTAGAGATTTTAGCGATCAACTTCAATAATTTGTCAGGGCAAATTCCCACTTCAATCTTCAACATGTCAACCTTGGAAATGCTTTCACTTGTAGAAAATAACCTTACGGGAAATCTACCACCAAATTTTCCTTGCAATCTAGAAACTCTTTATCTTGGAGGAAATCGACTCAGTGGGAGCATCCCTGACTCTATCTGTAATGCTTCTAAACTCGCCATCCTAGACCTCTACTCCAACAAATTCACAGGTCCCATTCCTGATTCACTTGGGAATTTACGAGCACTAGAATATCTGAGTTTGGGAGAAAACAATCTCCAAGGTGGACCAGGACCCGTTGACCGCCTGAGCTTCACAGAAAACATTCTTGTCAGTGGATCACCTTCGCATCCTCCAGAACTGGGATTCATCACTTCCTTGACAAACTGTAAGAAACTGAAAAGGGTGTATATAAATAACAATCCATTGAATGGCCGCCTTCCGTCTTCCATCGGGAATTTTTCTGGTGCCCAACTCAACGCTTTTGTGGCATCTAAGTGTGGGATCACAGGCAATATTCCCAAGGAAATTGGCAATATAAGCAGTCTGGAATCCTTGTTTCTCGAGGACAATTACTTGAATGGATCCCTTCCAAATACATTCAGTGGATCATGGAAACTCGACAAACTTGTTCTTCCCAACAATGCTCTGCACGGGTTGATTCCAGAAGATCTATGCCAATTAGCATATTTGGCCTCCTTAGATTTGGGTGGAAATCACCTTGATGGTCAATTGCCAGACTGCCTAGGAAATGTTACATCTTTACGGTCCCTTAATCTAACCTCCAACCATTTTACATCCAAAATACCAGTAAGTCTGTGGAGACTTACAGACCTCTCTGAATTTAACTTGTCCTACAACTCCTTCAATGGCTCTCTCCCCCAGGACATTGGGAATTTGACGAGTGCCACTCTAATAGATCTGTCGAACAATCGAATCTCCGGCAATATTCCTAGCGCTATTGGTGGTCTGCCAAACCTGGCATATCTTTCCTTGGCAAGTAATAATCTTAGCGAACAAATTCCAGAGTCATTTGGCAACCTTGTAAAGTTGTGGTCCTTAGATCTGTCCGGTAATTCTCTCACTGGAGAGATTCCCATGTCACTGTTGCAACTTCCTCTTCGTTATTTTAACGCATCAGGTAATTGCTTGAGTGTGAAAATTGATCAAGAATGGAAATCCAGGTTTGGAAGTGATAGCGTTCTACCAAATGGAAAATTGTGCCCTCACGTTCGGTCCAAACCAAAAAGTTTGCTGTTGTTTCTCTGTGTTTTCTTGGGGATTGCACTTTTGATGGTAGTGGTTTGCTGTGCATTTTTTCTTCTCAGACGGCGACGGAAACATCAATTTCCAACTTCAAGAATTACACACCAAGAAATTGAACGAGCTACTAATGGATTCGATGAAAGACACTTGCTAGGCACAGGGAGGTTTAGTTCAGTGTACAAAGGGACTCTGAAAGGGAAAGTCGTGGCCATAAAGGTCTTCAATCTGCAGCGTATTGCATTCAAGAATTTTGATGCAGAATGTGAAATTCTGTGCAAAATTTACCATCAAAATCTTACTAAGGTCACTGGCTTTTGCTCTAACACTGATTTCAAAGCCTTGGTACTGGAGTACATGCTGAATGACAGCCTTGAGAAGTGGCTCTATTCTCTTGACTCTTTCCTGGATATAGCGAAAAGGTTAGGGATAATGATAGATGCAGCACGTGCACTTGATCATCTCCACCATAAACCATTGCTTCACACTGATTTGAAACCAAGCAACGTTCTGCTAGACAAAGACATGGTTGCACACTTGAGTGATTTTGGCATTACAAGTTATTCCAAGGATGAGGAGAGTGTGGCTCAAACCAGCAACCTAGGCACAAGTGGGTACTCAGCTCCAGGTTATGCTTCTATCTTTTACTACACTTTAATAAAACTTATGCTGGCTGCTTTTCTATCTATTTTCTCATGAACATTCTTTTCAAGAAGTTAATCCTAGTTCTTCATGCAGAATATAGGCCGGAAGAATCAGTGTCAGCAAGATCAGATGTTTATAGTTTTGGGATTACATTGATGGAAACATTTACAAGGAAAAGGCCCACTGATCAAATGTTCGGTCCGGAATTGAGCTTGAGAGATTGGGTAAAAGAGGCCTTGGATAGCAGTACTGTTCATCAAGTTGTGGATGCAGGATTGATAGGGGAAGAGGAATTTGAGGCAAAGGTGAAGTGCGCGTCATCCATCCTGGAACTGGCATTGAAATGCTCTGAAGAATCGGCTGAAGAAAGGATGGATATCAAAGATGTGGTGGAGAAGCTCAAGACAATAAGAGACGATCAAATCCCTAAAACATATTGACTGACGATTGGGAAATGTTGTGTATTCAAGTGTGTAGTGTGAGTGTGTATCTCATATTAGTTGTGTAAAGAGATGAAAGTGGGTATTTATATTTTTCCCTCCTACTTAGATTTGGGTCCTAAGGACACTCACATTTTGTGAGTAGGCGAATCCTTTGGCTCATGACGCAGCTGCAGCCGTCGTCTGATCGGGCGGGTGGGCAGGTTGGGTCAATAAATTATTTTCTTTTATTTTTGTGCTTCTTCCCAGCAACGGTCTGATTTCCAGGTGTGCGGGATTCCGTCCATTATTTCTTTGACTATTCGATTGCTTCAAACATCGAATATTTATGGCGATGTTTAATGCCGACGTCAATTGGAACGTCTCTGAAACCCCATATAAGGCCGGTTTCCCTCAGTGTCTGGGCATCGAAGCCCATTTTTTTTGCTGCTTTCTCTTGTTCGCTGTTTTGGTCGTGGAGAGCCAGTCCCTCGGAGTTCTACTAGAGCCCACCGTCGTGGTTGCCATCGCCGGGCTGGTCATCGTGTCCTGCGAAGCAAATGCCGTAGCCTGTGATAACTGGTACAGGGCGTATCTGCTTTCAGGACATCACTTCTGACGTGCTTCGACAGCTGTCTCCGTTTTCAGATCTGCTACTCCGACGACTTGCTGTCTTGAATTCCCAGCCTCCTATATCTCTTCAATTTGACTCTCGTTCCGATTATTTTGTGTTGAATCTTCTTGCTGTTACAAAATACAGATATATTTCTATATTGTTGCTGCCTGCTAGTTGGGTTTGTGAAACTTCCAATTGAGTGGTTGCTGTTGCTATAGTCAGATTTTATTGCTGTGCTAACAGGAAATTCAGAGAGTCCACTTTTCATGTCAACTTAATTGATCTTTGCTGTTCGCTGATAAATGGCATTGGTTGGAACTTAATTTCGTGCAAAATATATGGGCAGTAGAAGAAAGCCACAACAGAACAGATACACCTTGCAAGGCTAATATTACCATATACCTAAAAACTAATCCAGTGCTCAAAACTTATCAAGTCATTTGCAAAATAAGAACCTCTAATTATACCTTTTCGATTGGCTTGAAATGATAATTCTATCATTTTATTCTATAAAAAAACTCTAATTATAAAAATGAAAAATAACCATAAAGGAAAGTTATACATAAATATTTTTTATAAGTATGATTTATAGTTACGGTATATAAGTTTTTTTTTCTCTTTATTTTTGGTTGTATATAAGTTATTTTTGCTGCAAATATAACCACTTTTTAAAAATATTTGATCATATGAAGCTCATTGTCTTCCTTTTGTTGTATATGATACATTTAATAAGCAACGTTATACAATAAATGAATCAGTTTATCTTTTTAACACCTACAAAATTATAATTTTTACCATTTGAATGCCCACTCTTTCCAAAACAGGAATAAGATTATATAGAGAAGTTTTCATCATTTTAAGTCCAAATCTAATGTGAATTTAGGCTCAAATTTAATATTTCTAACAATTATATAACAAAAAAAGAATTTACAACTTTAAATGTTAAATATAAATAACAAGATGAAATGACCAATCCAAATGGCTGAGAAAGCGGGACCTTTGATTGCTGGATAATGCATTGGCTTGAGCATGAATTTGAATTTATATCCCACTAATTTTGGAATTATTGTTCTTGTGCGATTTTTTGTACTTGTGCCTTCAATTATGCAGGAAAAGCTAAATCGCAAATTAGGCCTTTAGTCCTTATGTAGGAGAGGAATTGAACTCACGACTCACCGAATTATATCAGTAGATCACTCAACTTTTTACTATCCGACTTATGTCTTGGAGCTCTGTCCCACCAATCTTACAATCAATATGACCAAAGGCACATTAGAGACGGATAGTATAGGACAGAGAGGAAGTAGAATGTTCTACCGGCCGGCTGGCTTTGGACAATCTGGACCACTAACTATATTTACAATTTTATTTCCCTTTAAACTTACTGCTTCCCTACTCATTAGATCAAATCTGTTTTGTTGGCTTTACTGATCATTTCCATTTGTGCATCTTTCAAAGAGATTGATCCAAAAGATTTCCAATATCATTCATGGAGAAAACATGTTTTCTTCTTCTACATGTCACCATGTTTTAAGCGCATTACTGTCCATGTCTTGAAGTTGAAGCTTCCTTGGCAAGAACAGCACCCAGCATTATTGACACTGATCAATCAGCTCTTCTTGCTTTGAAATCCCTTATAACTTTTGATCCTGCCGATGCCTTGCTCTGAAACTGGACTAGCGACCCCCCAGTTTGTGACTGGCTTGGAGTCACTTGCAGTGTTCGCCACCAACTATAACAAAACAATCTCTCTGTTACGATTTTTTTTCTATGTAGCAAATTTCTTAATATTTTGTTTCTAAACTATTAAATTATAGACAATTTAAAGGAGTTAAATTTTTTTTCACTAAATATAGTTTTTAGCTACGAAAATTTCAACTACGCTATAAATTTCATAGTTAAAAGTTATATATTTTGCTGCATAATTATTAAATTGTAGACAATTTAAATGAGTCAATTTTTTTGCCACCAAATATAATTTTTCAATACCAAAGTTTTATCTACGATCCTAAATTGCGTAGCTAAAAAATAAGATTTTGCTATAAAATTATTAAATTGTAGTTAATTGATAAATTTATTTTTTTAAATTAAAAATAATAAAAATTAAAAAATATAAAAAAATGAGCAGGAAACATTTGATGGCAAAAAAATTTCACTGTGCAAGCCCTGAATATTAGCCTCCAAACACTTAAGTTTTTACTGTAGTGCAAACCCTCCCTCTGATGCAAACCCACTCCAAAAGGCAAAAACCTTCGAGTTAAATCCTTAGAGCAATTCAGTTTCGTTTGTCAATTCTCGTCAAATCCAAATCCTTAGAGCAACCCACAATGCGATTCTATACGCATACCCACTCCAAAGCTTCAATCCCAGCAAATAACCAACCCTTCATCCTCGCCAAATCCAAATCCAAATCCAAACCCTTCAATCCCAACAAAGAACCAACATTTCATCCCCGCCAAATCCAAAACCTCATTGCAAGGAATCTGTTTCTTCCCCAAGACAAACCCACGATGCAACAATTTGACAGTTCAAACACCTCTAGTACGTCAATTTGATCAACGAAGAACCAACCCTTCATTCTCGCCAAATCCGAAACCTCATTGCAGGGATGCCAATCTGTTTCTTTCCCTAAATTGGTTTTACTCTTATTGTTTGGATTTATTGGTTATGTTTTAACTGTACAAGTACACCATATGTTTGATAAAATGACTAATAAGTGATTTGACCACTCTTATACATTTTATGTGTATAAGAGTTTAATTAATTTGATACTTTGTATGTATGTATATATATATATATATACAAACATATACATATTCCATTAAATCAGTGTTCGTATTACATTTTACGGGCGATTGATTTTTCTATGTTATTTATTGGGAAAACTGATCATTTTATTGTTATTTGTTTGGCTTTTAGCCTTAAGATGCTAGATATTGTGGTTGTTTGTGTATCTATATTGCTATCACTCTCAAACAACATATATATTTATAACAAGTATATTTTGTGTATAACAAAAGCTCAATAATTTTAAAAGGGAAGAATTCGGTCTAATAAGTTTTTAACACTCAATTCACCCCCCGCTTGAGTGGCCATTGTGTGTCAAGGGACCAACAAAGAGTTGGATTCTGTGGCACTTCAATTTCAAATTCTGATTCAACAGCTTCCCATAGTAGCAGACCCCTGAGATATGCCTTCATTTTCACAGACCAAACATGATAATTTTCTCCAATGAAGATTGGAGGAGAAAGAGCAGAGATATTGCTGCTTGTAGCCATCACAAAAATCACTCGAATCTTTCAAGTGTTTTGGCTTTTAAGTGAGGTTTTCTTACTTGTTTTCTCTCACACATAGTCACTAAGATTAAGAAGGCTTTGATACCAAATGCTGGAAGTTCTGTGTTGTTTATATTGAAGAAGAAGGCGACAAGAGAGATAAAGAGAACGATGCAAATTTTCCATTACTTCAAAAACTTATATATTTGATACAAAAGTATGGGTCAATACCAAATCTCCATAATTTAAGGAGAGTTGTTCCATTGTCTAAGGCTGAAATTCAGCTCCCCACCATAATTCATTCAAATTTCAAGTACATTCATTAATTACATTACAAAAGATTCAAAAAGGAACATGATTGGTGCATAGCTTTGTATCACACACATGAACCTTTATCAATATAACAACAACTTCCTCTTTTTCCTTGGTGGAGTCAAGGTCCAATGTCTATTTTGAGAGTGACCCCATAGTCTGAAAGGGCTTCTTTCCCTATTTTTCTTGTCTTTCAAGGGTGGTTAGCTTCCTTAACCACAAAATTACTAAGGAAAGCTCGATTGATTAACTCCTATATTTCTTCTCTAAGTTGTTGGCACGCTTCTATATTGTGCCCATGGTCGTGATGGAAGCAACAATAGTTGCTCAAATTTCTTTTGTGAGTCGATGTCTTCATTGGATGAGGTCTTCTCATGTAATCCTTATCTCCTATTGTTGTTAGTATCTTTGCTTGGTTGTTATTCAACAGAGTAAAACAAATCAGCCTCCTCCAAGTATTGTCCGAATCTAATAGGTCTTGGGCTAGCTCTTACCCCACGATCATCTGTCTACTGCTCAATAGACTACTTGGGTGTAACGCCCCGCTTTTTCGGGCGCATTATAACTTGGGACAATTTCGGGACAATAATTTTTTTCTTTCAAACATTAAAACTAAACCACATCATACCTCAAATTGGTCCCAGAACTTCCAATCATTTTTTCTCGAAAGAGAATCACTATACACATCAAATGCGGAAGCAATGATCGAAACCTAATATTTTAACATTAATAATAAATAAATTCTTACATCTTCGACATTTCTCAAAACGTTCAGAATCTAAAGTAGTAGAATCAAAAATACATGGGCTACATAACCTACATTTCATTCTTCCTACACTCTGCTAAATGCCATTTTATGCCTCATTTATCCTTGTATCTGCGACAATTTCCTCTTGGAACGTTTGAATATTTCAGGGGCAAAACCCAAGTTAGATGATGAACCATCTAAGTAAGGGTACATAATGTTATGTCATATGTGTATACAGTGTCTTTCATCGTAGGTGTCAACTGCACCCCTCATGCTACCTACCATTTTTGCAGCCCCCTCTTTCAAAGCCGAGGTGTATGGGTGCACCATTGGTAAAGTAGCGGTGCCAGTTCGTACTCTCTACGGCCTCAAATGCGAGTGATCAATGATATAAATGTGTATTTATGTATTACATAGTCATGTCATGTGTGTAGTCTACGTGATAGATACATATCAGAGTATGCCAATATGATGAAAACATTTTTGAGGAAGTGCCACTTACCTTCTCAAGCTTATCGGGCTACCTCGATCTCCGTGCCTTATCTAGTGCATCGCCTCGATTTGTGTGCCAACTTCAAAATTTGCACGAGTCTCTTCAACTTCAGCCTCAAAGTATCCTAATCACCATAATTATTTAAATAAACGTTAAAACCTATTCTTCCATAATTTCTGGCATTTTCTATAATTTTCTCTCTATTTCTTCCTATTTTTCCTCAATAAATCCAGATTAAATATTTCTAAAATATTTTCTCAAATATTTCACTTCGATAATTCATAAAATAATATTCTTGAATTTCTAAAATTTTCTAAGGAATTTTACTCACCTTAACTTAGCATCTCGGATTTCCTCGGTATGCATGCCCTATCCTTGAAACGCGTGCCCGGGCTATTTTTCTCACCAAAATCTCCGGGATATCATTACATCTTCATTTCCTATTTTGCAGGATTTTTCTAGGACTTTTCGACATTTTTCCCAATTTTCTTTTCTTTTTCTTCCTTTTCTTTCTTTTTCTTTTCTATTTTTTTCTTTTTCTCTTTTCTTCTTACTGTTCATCTTCCTCCTTCCCTTCATGCACCTGCAACTTCTCTTTTTCATTTCGTTTTTTTCTTCTTCTTCTTCTTCTTCTTCTGTTTTTTCTTCTTCCTCGCAGCTTCTTCGCACAGTGTCGCCCGCCTGCAACTCCATGCCCGAGCCGCCTTTGTGGCTGCCCCGCTCGACTTCGGCCGCTGTTTACTCGCGGCCGCCCGAACTGCCACACCATCGCAGCCTCCTGCCATCGACCCACGTCGCCACCAGCTTCCTTGAGCGCACACCTGCACGCTGCCATGCTTGTTGCGTGTCCAGCCACTTTCGGTCGTGCTTCCATTGCCTTCGCGGCCTGCTCGCACCATCACCGCGGCCTTCAGCCTCCTTCGTGCACCCGCTGCCTCGATCGCCCCTGCCCGCGTGCTTGCTGCCAGCAGCCCTTGCGTTGCGGCTATGGCAGCTCGAGTTGCTGCCATGGCCGCTGAAATGTTTGCTGGCTGCGGCTTCCAAGCTCTCTCGACCTCTCTCTTTCTCTCACTCGATCGCTTCCACTCTCTCGGTGAAGCTCTCGGCCGAGCTTTCTCCCTCGCATTAGCTCTCTCTCTCGGCCAGCTCATGGAGCTCTCGGCCATGGCCGTTTTCGGCCATCTCCCATTCCCTCACTCTGATCTCTCTCTCTATCTCTACCTTTCTCTCTCTCTTACTTCAGTGAACTCTCGCTTCCTTGCTGCTCTTAAACAGCCAAAACATATCCAATTTATAGGTCCCTGCCCTGGCCACCAATCCACCCATATACATATATATATATATATATATATATTACTGTTAAATGCTTGACCACCACGCACTTAATTAGAAAATCCCACAAATCTTGCTAGCGATATCCTTAAATCATGCTGCCACAATCTCCTAATTTTTAGCCAAAAATCTCGGCCATTCACACAAGCTGCGTCTGCCATGCACGTGCATATATATATATATATATAACTATTTATTACATTTTAAATTAAAAGAAATTATATATTAAACCCCAATTTTATCATAATATCACTTAGGTAATTTTCTTATTACGACCGTGCCCTCAATCACTGATTAAACTTGAATTTTAATGTCGAAAATCCACAATTAATAACTTAAATTTTACCCAATATAGATGATTTCGACTCAATGTCCTCACCGAGCTATCGTTTCCTCCTAAAATCACTGAAGGGTTGTTATGCAAAATCGGAGCTCCCCTAGGGTTCCGTTGATTTTTCGGGAGTCTCCTACAACGATTTGGTTTTACAACCTAAATAGCAGCTGTATTTTAGCTATACCGGAAAATGTTCCCGATCCGATTTCTTTCGATACCATAAATCTTATCTCGATATGCTTGTCGAGACCATATAATTTTCTTTAGACAATTTCACTCCGAGGCATTCCCTGCAGTTGATTCGGTACTTATAACTGCTATTAAATTAATTTTTCAGTATTCTAAACCTATTAAAATTACGTGACAACCTTATACGAACATGGAGTATTACATTGGGTTTCTTCTCCTTTTTGTCAGGTAGCTCACCTTTTCACCTACATCACCTCCATCATCTCCTCGACATTGATGCACTTGTGTGCTTGCTCTAGGATCTTGATGAAAATTCTTTGATGGTGTCTTTGCCAAGGACTGAGTATAGGGGCCTTCCTCAAATTATTTTGGAATGCTACCATTGCAATCCTCTGACCAAAGTCTTTGATATTTAATGCTTCTTCGTTGAATCGAGCTACAAAACTTTTCAATGATTCTCCTTCGTTTTGCTTGATGTTGACCAAAGTCGTCAAGGACTTGCCATGACGTTTCAAGGGTGCAAAGTGGGCCAGGAAGCAAGACTTTAGCTACTTGTAATTGGCGATCAATCAATGAGGCTCGAGTATCGCGCTTTGGCATGCCCCTCCAAGTGGTTGAGAAAACTTTGCACCACATGGTGTCAATGGTGACTTGGATGAGCATGCCGGAAGAGAAAAGCTTCACATGGATAGTTGGGTTAGTGGTTTTGTCATAGAGCCTGATGGTAAGAGTGCGAAAGTGCTCGAGCAATACCTCAGTCATGATATCTCGGTCAGGGGCTAGCTTGGTCTTGAAGCTTGGGCTCCTCTAGATCTTCTCTCTTCTTGAGCTCAGCTCAGGAGTTAGCTTGCATTGTGGTATGGTGTTCTAAAAGCAATCATGCTAAAAATTCATATTTGTAAGCTAATGTTTTGTTAGCAAGAAAGTCAAGGGTTAATAGTTGATGATACTGGACCGATCACCGAGGTCTGCCTCGAACCGAGTACCTGTAGGGGCGGGGCTGTAATCCCCCGGGAGAACTCCGACGCTCAAATCAGTAGAAGAAATATGCCCAAAATGGAGAATGAACTAGGAGTCAGATATCCGTACCTGTAGAAGTCGATCTCTATTTAAAGATGGGGTAAAGCCCACTCTGAAGAGATAAGATAACTTTTGAACCGAACGTTGGAGAGAATCTCGGTTGACTGGGTCAACCTCGTTGAAAATAAAATATGAGATGAATGATGAAGATATAAGTGACATGTGGCACTTATTGGGGGAGGCACGTGGCGGCACCACATTGGAGATCTCCAAGGGTAGTATAGTATTTTTGCCCATAGTAAAATATTCCCTCATCACTTGCCCCCCCAACTCCTTGAGCTGCGAGGGAGAGAAGCTCGGGCAGCTGAAGGAGTAGTCTTCTCAGCTTTCCTGAAAAAAAAGAGATTTTACAAAGAAGATAGATGAATAAGATTAAAGAGCTCTATTATTGGTTTTGCTGGCTCGCTTCTCAACTAAACATCCCATCACCACTTCTCATGGCCCTCCAAGAATTCTATAAAAAGGGGGGTGGGGATGGTCCCCTCCTCACAATCACTATTGGAGTGAAGATATACTTGGGGGTGAAGAAAAAAGGTAAGAGATCTCTCATCTTTTTTTTTTTTTTTTTTTTTTAAATAGGCTTTTTCATTTGCGTGGCCGAGACCAGGGGTCTCGGCCACGTTTAGAGCCGCGGGCGCGGGCCAAGGCCGCGCTAGCCGAGGCCGCGCGCCTCGGCCGTGCGGCTTGCCCGCGCGCTGGCCTCGGCCGCGTGCCTCGGCCGCGCGAGGGACTCCCTGCCCCCCCTTTTTTATTTTTTATTTTTTAGGAGGCCCTTGGTCTCGACCTTGAGACCTCTTTTCCCCTGATCTTTTTTTTTTTTTTTTTTTGGCAGGATTCTCACGGGGCTCGAGAGGTTGTAAGTGATGCCTTCAAGTTCATCAAGGGACGGACCGGCTCCCTTTTAAGGGTTCTCTCATGCGTTTTTCTTCTTTCCTTGGAATTCTTCTCATCAGCCGGTATTCCTTTGCCTCCCTTCTCTTATTTTTTGTGGCTTTTTCTTGTCTTTCTTCCCATGTCACGCTGTTTTGGTAAGTCAACCTCCATGGCCTCCTCTAGCAACTCAGATGGGAATAGCTCGGACACTTCCAGCTCCTCTAACTCCTCTTCCCATTCTGGTAGGCCAATAGGAGACGCTGGGACCTCTCGGCCTCGTCCTTTATCTTTTGATAATGATACCGACACAAAGTTAGAGCTCCACCATAACGGTCTCCCTGATGAACTAACCCCTGCCTATTCTTCCTTGTCCGATGATGAGGTCTCCGGACTCGTCCGGAAATATCATCTTCCCGTTAAGGGCTATTGGTATTCTGCTCCCTCCAACCTTAGAGCCCATCAATCCCCTCCGGGGGGTTTAACCATCTATGAAACCTCTCTTGAAGCAGGGTGTCGGTTCCCTTTCGAAAGCACCCTTGTCGAGATCTTTCGACTCGTAGGGTTATCTCCCTCTCAACTAGTGCCCAACGGGTGGAGGAACTTAGTATCTTTCGTTATATGTTGTCGGGGGAGAGGTATTGTCCCCAAAGCTAAACTCTTTTTAAAATTATTTCGCCTCGTATGTGTTGATAAGTCTGAGTTTCGCTATTCTTTCATGGCATACCCTGGCTGTAAGTTTCTCGTAGACACCCCGTCCTCCTTAAAAGGTTGGAAAAATTGATATTTTTTTATGGGATCTGGCTCCGCTACTATGGGTGTGACCACCGCCTGGCGTCGGCCTTCCCGTGAGAATTTCCCTCGTGAAATGACCTCTTTAGAGAGGAGAGACGCCGAGCTTTTGATGGGTTTGGAGCACGTCAGTACGGCCAGGTTGATTAACGAAGAAACCCTGTTTCTCGGGGGTCTATGTCGATACCCCTGCCCTGCAGCCGACATTCCCTTAGGTTGATTTTTTTAGTTCTCTCGCACCGCTTCTTGTCTCTAATTTCTGCTTGCTTCTTTATTCTAACGTTTGATCTTATTTTGCTTTGCAGCCAAGATAATCGATGATGCAGAGTTGTGGAGGACCGACAAACAGGCTGCTGAAGAGGCCAAACGGGCCCGGAAGAATGCCAAGAGGCATACTCGAGACTCCAGGCTCCCACCTAGGCACAAGAAATCAAAAGCCTCCGGGTCCCGCTCTTTTCTGCCCCACACCGAGACAGGAGGTTCTCAGGGCACCGAGCCTCTCTTTGACATGCTTGAAGAAGAGGCGCCTATTCCCGCCAGGGCTCTTCACCGACCCAACTGGAATGTCCAAGAAACAGACCACAGCAGCGAGGCTTGGGTGGTGACTCAGCTTGTTCAGGGTCTTCCCACTCGGGCAGACATGGAGGGGGCCGCCGACCTGACTTCAGAGACCTTGGAGTCTTGCTACGGCCAGGGCTTGGTTCAGGTTAGCCCTCCGGACTTTTAATATAGAGAACTCTTGTCCCCTATATTCTAACTTTGTGCTATTTGAACAGAGTATTGTAGCTCACAACGAGCTCCAAAGGCGAATGGCGAGAAATTCACAAAGGATGTTGGAGATGGATAATGCCCTCGCCGACTGCCATAGGACCATCGAGCAGCGGGACGAGGATCTGAGGGTTCAGGAACAACGAAACGAGGAGCTTGAGGGACGTCTTCAGGGGCTTGAGATTAGCCACCACGCCCTGGAGGGAGAGTTAGGACGGGCTCGAGAGCGGAACCGGGAGCTTGAAGAGAAGTATGCAAACCCCACCCAACTCCCTGAGGTGAGAGGATTTATTAGACATTAGCTGCAGGGGGTATGGAAGAGAGGTTTCACTCGCTGCATGGAGGAGGTGCAAAGAGCCTATCCAGACCTCAGTTTTGCTCCCGTCAGGTCCATGGAAGATGTGATCGCCGAGCTCAGCCGGGTATCATCCTCCCAAGCGCCAGCAAACGAATCCGAGGAGTCCGAAGGAGAGGAAACTTAGTTGTTAGTTGCATGTATCTTCTTTCCCCAAGTTTGGGTTATGTTGGACTTCTGATATTTCAAAAAATGCTTCGTAGTTGTGCCTTTTTTGTAATAGTTTGAGCCGAGTGATCTCTGTTACCTGATTTCTCGCCCCTCTATTTTGCTTTTATTTTAGGGGTGGCCCCCTTGGGGCCATATCTGACCCTTGACTCTTCCTTTTTATTAGGGGTGGTCCCCCGAGGCCATATTTGACCCGTGACTCTTCCTTGTTATTAGGGGTGGTCCCTTGAGGCCATATTTGACCCGTGACTCTTCCTTTTTATTAGGGGTGGTGCCCTGAGGCCATATTTGACCCTTTGTTCTTACTAACTCCGGTGGGGATGAAAGGACTCAAAAATTTGGAGGCCACTGAGTTCGGGGAAGGGAAAACCTTTCCTTCCTTTTTGCCTCTTGCCCCCTCTCCTTATTATTTTTTATATTCCGTAGGATAGTCTGCACATATAAAAAGAAAAATAATGAGGTTTTATTGAGAAACATACATAGCTTCAAGATCCTTGGGGGTAGCCCATTATTGATAAAATTTCCTCAAGTTCTGAATATTCCACGCATTCTTTATTGGAGTGCCGTCCATAGTTCCAAGCCGGTATGCCCCAGGGCTGAGGGTCTCGGTAACCCTGGTAGGGGCCTTCCCAAGTCGGCGACAACTTATTGGAGTCTCGGGGGTTGCTCACACTTGCTCGTCGAAGGACCAGATCGCCAGGTAGAAAACTCTGAGCTTTCACCCTTCGATTATAGTACCTCTCAACTCGCTGATTATAAACCGCTTGGCGGACCCTTGCCTCCTCCCGAAGCTCCTCCACTGTATCTAAATTACTCCTCAAGGCTTGTTCATTGGATTCTGGATCAAAATGCTCCACCCTAAGAGTAGGGATCCCGATCTCTACCGGAATAAGGGCCTCTGAGCCGTAACATAAGTTGAATGGGGTCTCTCCGGTGGACCCCCTCCTCGTGGTCCGGTAGGATCAGAGGATGCTCGGTAATTCGTCCACCCAACTTCCATCTGCCTTGTCCACCCGGGCTTTTAATCCATGGAGCATAGTCCTATTGGCAAGCTCAATCTGTCCGTTAGCCTGTGGATGTGCTACTGAGGTAAAGTGCTGCTTGATCCCCAATTCTTGACACCATTCCTTAATCGTCCGATCTGTGAATTGGGTCCCATTATCTGAAACAATCACCCGCGGGATCCTGAACCGACAAACCAGGTTCTTCCATAAAAATTGCTTTACTTTTCGCGCAGTGATGGAGGCCAGGGGCTCGGCCTCTATCCATTTGGAGAAGTAATCTATCGCTGCGATCAAGAATTTTACTTGACCTGCGGCAGGCGGGAACGGACCCAGAATATCAATCCCCCATTGGGCGAAGGGGCACGGCTGAACCAGGTGGGTGAGCATGGCGCTAGGAACATGAATTAGGTTGGAGACCCGTTGGCATCTTTCACATTTCTTGACCAGCTGCTCTGCATCAGACACCATAGTCGGCCAGTAGTACCCTTGTCGAAGGACTTTCTGATAAAGAGTTCGGGCTCCTATGTGACTCCCACATATTCCCTCATGGATCTCTCTTAAAACATAATCAGCCTCACGTGGCTTTATGCACTTCAAGAGTGGTTGAGTGAAGGATCTCTTGTACAACTCTTCGTTGATTAGTATAAATTTTTGGGCCCTCCTTTTTAGCTCCCGGGCCTCTAAGTTACTCTCTGGTAGCTTTCCATCCTTCAAATAACTAACAAGAGGGTCCATCCAACTTGGCTCTAGATCGAGACATAGTTGCTCCACCATCTCATCAATGCTTCTTTGAGGTAATGTCTCAATAAGAATCTGTCTAGAATTGGTTGGAAAAGAGGCCGATGCGATCCGGGACAAAGTATCTGCTTCCATATTCTGGGATCGAGGCACATGCTCAATCTTTACAGATTGAAACCGACTCATCAGTTCCTTAACGAAAACCAAATATTTGGACATGTGGTCCTCCCTAGCCTCGTATTCTCCCTTCACCTGCTGAACAACAAGGTTAGAATCAGATTGTATGTTGAGATGCTTCGCCCCAAGCTGTGCTGCGAGCCTCAACCCAGCTATGAGGGCCTCGTACTCTGCCTCATTGTTAGACACCCGAAACTCAAAATGCAGAGCGTATAACCAGGACTGACCCTCAGGGCTCTTTATCATTAGCCCAGCTCCTCCGCCCCCAGAGTTTGAGCTGCCATCCACTGCCAACATCCATGGTCCTAGGCTGTCTTCTGGAGGTCCGCCAAGCCCAAATCCTTCAGCGATGAAATCAGCTAAGGCCTGGGCCTTAATAGCTGACCGAGGTCGATACTCTATGTCGAATGCTGTTAACTCCATTGACCACTTCAACATTCTCCTTGAGAGCTCTGGCTTCCCCAAAATCTGCCTTAGAGGCTGGTCAGTAAGCACGATGATAGAATGCGCCTGAAATAGGGTCGTAACTTTCTCGCTGAGACGACCAGGGCAAATGCTAATTTCTCCATGGGGGAATACCGAGCCTCTGCCACAGACAATCGTTTGCTCGTGTAGTATACTGGCCTCTGCTTCTTATTCTCTTCACGCACCAGTACCGAGCTCACTGCCTCTTCTGCCACGGCCAAGTAGAGGTATAGCGGCTCACCCATCTTTGGCTTAGTAAGGACTGGCGGTGAGGCTAGACATTCTTTGAGCTCGTTGAAAGCCTCCTGGCACCCAACGTCCCAGACAAAATCTTTGGTCCTGGATAGGGCTTTGAAAAAAGGGATGCCCTTTTCTGCCGATCGAGAGAGAAATCTCCCCAGAGCAGCTATCCTTCTGGTGAGTTGCTGGACCTCCTTAATACTTCTCGGGGTCGACATGTCTAGTATCGCCTTAATCTTCTCGGGATTCACCTCTATCCCACGATGATGCACGATATACCCAAGGAACTTTTCTGCAGAGACACCAAAAGCGCATTTAGAAGGATTAAGTTTCAATTGGAACCTACGCAAGGTTTTGAAGCACTCTTCTAAATCTGTCGGATGCTCCTCTGCCAGCAGGCTTTTCACTAGCATATCATCCACGTAGGCTTCCATGTTGCGACCCAATTGGTCCTGAAAGAGCCTATTCACGAGCCGTTGATATGTAGCCCCTGTATTTTTTAAGCCAAAAGGCATAACAGTATAGCAATAAGTGCCCCGATCAGTGACGAATGCTGTCTTCTCCTGATCTTCTTTATGCAACGGGATCTGATGGTATCCCTGAAAAGCATCTAGGAAACTCATGAGGTGGCATCCGGCCGTGCCATCAATTAGGGCATCGATCCGGGGAAGTGGGTAACTATCTTTTGGACAAGCCTTGTTCAGGTCAGTGAAATCAATACACAACCTCCACTTACCTTCCCCCTTAGGAATCAAAACTACATTGGCGAGCCATTCGGGATAATCGACCTCCCGAATATATCGTGCCGCCATTAGTTTTTCCACCTCAGCCTCTATGGCCCTTGCCCTATCTGGGGCGAAATTTCTTTTCTTCTGTATGACAGGTCGGTACCCCCCACTTCACTCCCAAACGGTGCGTCATTACTGCCGGGTCTATGCCTAGAATGTCGTGGACTGACCATGCGAAAATATCTACATATTGGCGAAGAAGGGATACAACCCGGGTCCGAATAGGGTCTTTCAATTGGGCGCTCACCCTTACGCATCTATCGACTCTGTCCGGGTCCAACGGTACCTCTACAAGCTCGTCCACTGGCTCAGCAGTTTTTGGGTCTTGTGGACCTTCTAGTAAAAAACTGACAGTAGCGGGAGGGGAAATCCCGACTTCCCCCACAGTAGGGCTCCGTCTCCGTCTTGAATTCTCTTGCGGCTCTAACTGCTCCTGTACAACACCCTTAGCTGTGCTGATGGATGCCATGTAACACTCCCGGGCAGATCTTAGGTCTCCTCGGACTTCTCCAACCCCCGCCGCAGTGGGGAACTTAAGCACCATGTGATAAGTACTCGGCACAGCCCGCAGAGCATTTAGCCCCGATCTTCCGAGGATCATATTGTAGGCCGATGGGACATCCGCTACCAAAATGTCTAACATGACCTGGGTAAACCGAGAACCTTTTCCAAGAGTCAACAAGAGCTGAAAGACACCATCTGCATATACCACTTCCCCGTCGAATCCAATCAAGGGAACACGAGCGGGCTTCAACTGTTCCATTTCGTATCCCATACCTAAAAAGGCTCGCCGATATAAAACTTCAGAAGAGCTCCCCGGATCCACGAGAATCCGCCGAAGCTCTCATTTTCCCAATTTTGCTGTGATGACTAGCGGATCATTAGAAACCGGATATCCGGGCAAGTCGTCATCGGTAAAGGAGATAACATCCCCTGGTCTAGCCCTTTTGACTCCTGGACGTCGATGCAGATCAGAACTCTCCCCCAACTCCTTGCCTGGCACCACCCCAGCCGCTAGAGTATGAAAAATCAACTGTTGCGGAGGACTCCCATCCCTCTGGCGATTCTGTCTCCGGGGCGGGGTTCTGGTTCTGCGTCGTTCCTGAGATCTACCGCGCCTGCGAGGGGGGCTCCTCGATCCCCTTCGTTCACTCCTTTGTGGTTCTGTATCCTTAGCTACAAACCTCCTCAGGAAACCTCGATTGATGAGCTCCTAGATCTCTTCTTTAAGTTGATGGCACTCCTCCGTGTCATGTCCATGATCTCGATGGAATCGACAATACTTGTCTTTACTCCGCTTGTTACCCGGGGCTTTCATGGGTCTCGGTTTTTTCAAGTAATCCTTGTTCTCGATTGTGGCCAGGATCTCAGCCCGAGGAGTATTAAGCAGGGTGAACCTGACTGGACTCCATCGAGAGCCCGACCTCTCCCCCCGTCGACCCGATTTATCTTCAGGCTTTTGCTCTCGGTTCTGACTTCTCTTCTCTTTCTTATTTGAGTATTCACTTCTCTTGACCCGCATCACCTCCTCGGCATTAATGTACTTGGTGGCTCGGCTCAGGATCTCTGTGAATGTTTGAGGAGGCCTCTTAGCTAGTGACTGGGTAAAAGGGCCAACCCTCGAGGCATTCTAAAAGGCCACCATAGCGATACTTTGATCAAGATTCTCAATGCTCAATGCCTCCATATTAAACCTGGCCACAAAATCTGTTAACGACTCCCCTTGGTTCTGCTTGAGATTCACGAGGGTCATAGTAGACCTTCGGTGCCTCCTTAGGGGAGCGAAGTGAGCCAAGAACCTATTCTGAAGCTGTCCGAAGTTAGCGATCGACCGATGTGCCAGACTTGAATACCAGGACCGTGCATGTCCTTCCAAAGTGGCTGGGAAGACTCTGCACCACATAGCATCAGGTGCCGCCTGGACCATCATGTGAGAGGCGAAGAGATTTAAGTGATCAGTGGGGTCAGTTGTGCCTCCATATGGCTTAATAGCTGGGATTCGAAGGCACTCGGATGGGGTAATTGCCATGATCTCCCGACTTAATGGCTGATTAGAAACAATGTCGTGTGGCTCTTTTTCCCTCTGCCTCAATTCTGCAACCTCCCTCTCCAAATGCCGCAAACGTCTTTCTCGCTGAGCCCCACCAGCCCGGGAATAATCGGGACCAGAGGACTCCTCATCTTCCTCCGAGCCTAGCTTCCCGTACTCGCTTCGCTTAGAGGGCCCGCTCCGTCTCTCGTCCCGATGGGACTCCTTTCCAGTGCGGGGGGATTCGCCTCCTCGAAATTCTCTATGACTAGAGTGGCAATCCCCCTGATGTCGACTGTCATGATTAGAGTGCTCCACCGGTCTCATCTCCGGGGGCTGCTGTTGGGCCAAAAAGGTGTTAGAGCAATTCCGTCAGATGTTGGACCTGTCCCTCTAGCTGGGCGACACGATCCTGAGGTGGCGAGGGATTCGGGGGGTGACCTCCTACGGGGCCGCTCTCAGGTGGGTGGTTTTGACTCTGATCTGGGACGGGCTGGGTCCCAGCAGCTCGTGATGGATTTCTTCTTGTCGCCATAACGGGAGGAAACTTGAGCTCGACCGAGGTACTCGACGAATAAGGGCAGATAAAGTAACCGGCCCCACGGTGGGCGCCAAATGATGATACTGGACCGATCACCGAGGTCTGCCTCGAACCGAGTACCTGCAGGGGCGGGGCTGTAATCCCCCGGGAGAACTCCGACGCTCAAATCAGTAGAAGAAATATGCCCAAAATGGAGAATGAACTAGGAGTCAGATATCCGTACCTGTAGAAGTCGATCTCTATTTAAAGATGGGGTAAAGCCCACTCTGAAGAGATAAGATAACTTTTGAACCGAACGTTAGAGAGAATCTCGGTTGACTGGGTCAACCTCGTTGAAAATAAAATATGAGATGAATGATGAAGATATAGGTGACATGTGTCACTTATTGGGGGAGGCACGTGGCGGCACCACATTGGAGATCTCCAAGGGTAGTATAGTATTTTTGCCCATAGTAAAATATTCCCTCATCAATAGTCAATCAATAGCCGAATTGAAATGTATTTTAAATAAATAAATAAATATAAAAGGCTTAAAGTTATAACTAAAAAGTTTCAATAAATTAAGAAATTTTTATTTTAAAATTATTTCAGCAACAAAAAGAAGGAAATGGATGCTCTTTCTCGGCAAAAATTGATTTAAAGGCTTATATAGGAAACACAAATGTTCTTTAAATATAAAATTCTAATATTTTGTGTCACATTCAACATTCATTTCATTAGAAAAAAGAGAGATAACTCCGACATGGAGTGGAATCAACAGGGTGTCTCTATTTCCATCACCGACTTAAACTCGATAATGAGAGTACTTTCTGAGTAATAGACACGGAAGAAACCATAGCCTTGGAGATTGAATTTGATGGATGCATGCACTTGAACCTGTGGTCCAAACCAATTGGTTGACCCAAACCAATTAGTTGACGGAATGGCCATACCCTCCAATCTTTACTTTGTTATTAGAGGTCAATAAATAAAATATTTTAAATAAAAATTTATTAGATATGAATTAAGGAGACGTAATGTAACGTGTAACTCTAAGTTTATAATAACTACATCGACTAGTTTTTCCTGTTGAAAATAAATTATTCAGCATATAAGATCACAAATATATTTTTAAATGTGTAATGCTATCTTAAAGTTTAGTCAATTAAAAGTGATCTATAAAATTTAATTTTTGGACTATTGAGTATTAAATTATCATGAAATTAACGTGTAAAGACATGAGTTATATTTCTAAATTAATGATGGATTAATTTAAAAATAATAAAAATTATTAACTACTTTTAGGAATTATATAAGGATTATGGTCTCCAATTGATAATTTTAATCTCTCTACATCCCCATTAACAGAGAAATTCTAAAGAAACTACGAATCAATTGAAAGATCAAAAGATCCATTTTGATCAATCATAACAATGGATACAGATACCCTTCCGCTTATTATTTATTTTATTCTTAGTGATTTAATATGAATTTTCTTGAAATTTAAATAATAATTCTACATTTCGTTGCCTAAACACTCAAGACTCTCTCTTTTTGTCTCCCTCTCATTACTCTTATTCCTGTTTAACTGTCTTTTACTTAAACATAGAAAGATTTTTTAACAATGGTAATTGCAAAAATAAAGAAAGTGTTATGACCCATTTCAAATGGAGCGTCGCAAACGTAAAAGACTTTATGATTAATCTAAGAAATCGGGAAATTTATTGATGATCTTTTTGCATATCAAGTTTTTGAGTACTAGATTTTTGTTTCTTTTGCTTAAATGGATATTTATAAAAAAAAAAAACTACTAGTAGTTCAAAAGAAAAGCACAAAAACAATGGGCCCATGACTTTGAATTACTTTTTGGTTATAGAACAAGACAAATGCCAGAAAGTGGGTCAGCTAGCTAGTCCTGAAAACGATTGTCAATTGGAAATTGATCCTCGCCAACCCTCTTTACGACTTGGATCCTTAAATAAGATTATCCAAAAGCACGCTTGTACTTGCATTAATTTTGTCAAAAGTTTCATCTTCACGAACGCGCAATTACATGCTTGAAAAATTATCACCTCAATTGTTGGCGACGAACCAGAGACGATGTGAGCGAGCGCCAGTTATCGTCCAATTAACCCATGACCAAACCACTGTACTTAATTTGACCGATTAAGAACACCACTTGGTTGCTTCTTCCACCATTCATCTAACATATTCCTACGGGCTTACGACAAGGCAAGGCAAGACTTTTGGTTGACGAAGAAGACCAGGCTTAATTTCTCGTCGCATTAATGTCGGTTCCCACTTGTAACCCACTTCTTTATCTCTACACAATCGACCTAGCTATATCTATATATACACATCCTGGTTTCCTATAGGCAACATATAATATACATTACATGTATCCAAAAGATTCCGATTCACTCATGGAGAAACCATGCTTACTTCTTCTTCTTGTTACCATGTTTTCGGTGCATTATTGTCTTGAATCTTCCTTGGCTGGAACAGTGACCAACATTGACACTGATCAATCTGCTCTTTTTGCTTTGAAATCCCATATTTTTTACCCTACCAATGTGTTGCTCAAGAACTGGACTAATAGCACGCCGGTTTGTACTTGGTTTGGAGTAACTTGCAATGCTCGCCACAAAAGAGTTGCAACCTTAAACATTGCTAACATGGGCCTCATAGGTACCATCCCTCCAGATTTGGGGAACCTCTCATTTCTTGTTTCGCTGGACCTTACCGCCAATAATTTCCATGGTGATCTCCCCAAAGAATTGGCTCATCTTCGTCGATTGGTGATCCTTAGTTTTGCATTTAATAACTTCACCGGACAGATCGCATCGTGGTTGGGTCCCTTTCCTAGGCTTCAGTTATTGAATCTTGAGAATAACAGCTTTTCAGGTACTCTCTCTCTCTCTCTCTCTCTCTCTCTCTCTGCAACACTGAAACAGTAGTAATCTCATGCAGGAAATGTTCCAGAAGAAGTTGGTAAACTTGAGAGGCTAAAAGGGCTGGTCATGGACGGTAACCAACTTCAGGGCCCTATACCATTTGGCATCTTCAACATCTCGTCACTTGAATATATCTCTTTTATGTACAACAAGCTCAGTGGCAGGCTTCCAACAGACGTGTGTCGTTATCTTCCAGAACTGCAATACTTTAGAGTATCTGGCAATGAATTAGAAGGCCAAATTCCATGGGGTTTACAAGAGTGCTCAAACCTTCAAGTATTGGGTTTGTCGAAAAACAAATTCACTGGATTCATACCAAGGGAGATCGGGAACTTAACCAAGCTTGAGGAGTTATTTCTTGGCCTAAACAATTTGGCAGGTACATAATCTAATTAATGGCAACCTTCTATTTTAGTTCTAGTTATCTTTCAGTTAAGTTACTTAAGAATTTCATTTTTATGCGTGATTGAACACTTGCATCCGTCCTGTGGTTGAAACAATTTGAAAGGTAAGATTTTTTACAGTTGTTTTTAATACTTGTACACATCTTATTCATATAGAATAAATAGAATACGTTTTAGAGTACTTTTTGTACAATTTATCATATATATATATATGAGATCCATGAAAGAGTGCACCCTCCAATCCACAGTTGATCCCTAGTGTCTAAACTGAACTGTTCTTCGTTTTCCTCCATGGATAAATTTTACCTTTCCAGAATTACCATCCCAATCCTTTTGGATCAACCGAAAGCATGTTCCTGATCCACATCCACAGATCCACTCCATATGAAAAGAGAGAAAGCAATTCATTGGATCTATCAACCCAAAGCATTGGTTATCATTCTGTTTGATCTTTATGTGTTTGTGCTGTTTAGATTTCTCTCTTGTTTGTTTGTCTACTCTTTGTTTTGGTTGTGGTTGGATTTCAACCAATGTTTCAAAAATCGGACCAGAGAGCGAACCGGCCTATTAATTGGGTCACGGGTCAGTTGGTCCGACCGGTTAGATCGGAGTAGTCCGACCGGATGATGTCATATATATATATATATTATAATTAAATAATATATATTAAATATATATTTTAATATATATTTAAAATACTAATATTCTATATATTATTATGAGAAATGCTATTATTAACTAATATACAACTAATATTTTATATATAATTGTTATATATGTTATTAAAGAATTAATTAAGAATTAAAAATTTAAAAATAAGTGAGAATGTGAAAAAATCGGGGTCAACCCAGTTCCCGGTTCAACCGGTTTTGATCGGGTTGAAGAAGATTTGAATTTTTATGTCAAACTGGACCGGATAGGCCACCGGTTCCCGGTTAAACCAGTCCGACAGGCCGGTCCAGTCCGATTTTGAAAACAGTGATTTCAACTACATATGTAATGTCCTCTCCTTACTTTTTTTTATCAGGAAATAAAATGTATAGACCAAAATAAACTGTACAAATACACTGGGCATCCCCAAGCAATACAAAGGAAATAACCAAAGCTAACGATCTATAATAAAAGCCTCATAGTGAGTTAAAACATGAGGATACAAAACAAAAATAACTCTGCATACATTTGTTTTAACCCTCTTAATGATGTTATTCACGGATGGACTTTGTGATGGATGCCCTGATCCTCGGAAGGTGATTAACGCCTTGCTATTGTAGGATAGAAGGGGAAAATCGGAATATTAAGAAATAAAGGTCTATTTGTATTAATTTACTTGATGAATACAAATGAGCCAGACAACCCTTTATATAGTGGTTGTTCGTGACCCTTCAAAGTGATACATCTTGTAAAATATAAGACATGACTGTTGGAAATGAAAATATACAACTATTGGCGTTGGTAGTTATTGAGCGGTTATGGGCGGTTGCTGTCAACAGGTGCAATGGTTGGCTGGCAGTGGGCGTGCTTCTGTGGCCATGCACCTGTCATGGGCCTTGCGTGGCCCTGCTGGTGCTGCATGGTGCAGATGGCTTGTCATCGGGTGCCCTTGCTGGCGCCAGCGCCCATGTCATGCGGCCTGCACCAAGACAAATGGCCTCGGCCGGCCCAGCATGCGGCAGTGCGGCCTGATCTGTTGCGGATGCTTGTGGTGCTGGCTTAGCTTGCGCACCAGGCTGCAGCAACTGTGGGTCTGCAGCAGTTGCTTGTGCAAGATTGCAGTCATGTGCTGGCACGGTGGGAACCTCGGTTGTGGTGGTTGCAACTTGGGGGCTCAACATTCCCCCCCCCCCCCTTGGGAACCATCTTGTCCTCAAGATGCAAGTAGGGAAACTGGTAGGCAAGGTACTCGGTTGACTCCCATGTAGCCTCCTCGGGTGCCATGTTCTCCCACTGCACCAGTGCCTCCGGTATCTTCTTGCGATTCTTCTTGACCACACGGTAGTCTAGGACCCTTAAGGGCTGGACCAGCAAGGTGGTGTCTTCATTAAGCTCAGGCAAATTGTGCACAACATCGGTGAGATGGCCCACCTTGGCTTTGAGTTGTGACACATGAAAAATTGGATGCACGCGTGTGTCAGCCGGCAAGTCTAACTTGTATGCAATGGGTCCAATCTTCTGAAGGATCTTACAGGGCCCATAGTATCGGTAGCCCAACTTCATCTTTGCAGCAAAAGTCACACTCTTCTGCCTTCTTGGTCGGAGCTTGACATAAACCATGTCGCCTTCTTGAAATTGCTTGTCTTGCCTCCCTTGATCATAGTAATTCTTTATGCGAGATTGTGCCTTGACCAAGTTGGTTTTTAACTCTTCCAAGAGTTCATCTCGTTCCACCAATGCTTGATCCACACTGTCCATGGGGGATTGGTTGGGCGTATATGAGACAAGTGTTGGAGGAGTCCGCCCATAAACGGCTTCAAATGGTGTCCGCCCCAATGATTGATGGAATGTGGTATTGTACCAGTATTCTGCCCATGCTATATGATCGGCCCAAGTGTGGGGATTGCTTTGTGAAAAGCAACGGAGGTATTGCTCCAATGTTCTGTTGGTGACCTCCATTTGGCCGTCGGTTTGTGGGTGGTATGAGGAACTAGCAGAAAGTTCAGTCCCTAGCATCTTGAACAACTCCTTCCAGAAATGGCTGGTGAAGATGCGGTCCCTGTTGGTGATGATAGTGCGTGGCAGGCCATGTAGCCGCACCACTGTTTGCATGAACACACGAGCCACGGACTGGGCTGTGAATGGGTGAACCAAAGGGATGAAATGAGCATATTTGCTCAATCGGTCCACCACGACTAGAATAGAGGAAAATCCTTGGGATTTTGGAAGGCCCTCTACAAAGTCCATTGTTAAGTCCTCCCAGATTTGTTCAGGCACGGGCAAGGGTTGCAGCAATCCGCTAGGGAGTGTGGAGTCGCTCTTAGCGCGCTGGCAGGTGTCGCACTCAGCCACGTGCCTGGCTATCTGCTGCTTCACGCCTTCCCAATAGAAGAGGCGGTTCAGTCTTTTCCAGGTGCGGTAACTTCCCGAATGGCCTCCTTCCCTTGAATTGTGGAAATGGCGGATCAGGTTGACCCTCAGATCCTACATATCTGGAACATATGCTCGCCCATTGTACAGTAAAAGGCCATTTCGTAATTCATAATCATCAGGGGAAGTACCTTCTTCGATGGCTTGTATTAATTCTTGGCTTCGCTGGTCGGTTGTGAGTGCATCTCGTATCTGCTACCAAATTGCCCATGTAGGCCCTGTGATGGGTAGCAGTTGTGGCCCATCTTCCCGCCGGGACAAGGCATCAGCCACCTTGTTTTGGGCACTCGGTCGGTATACAATCTCATAGTCAAAGCCCATAAGCTTTGCCACCCATTTTTGTTGGGCGAGTGTGAGAACTCGCTGCTCTAGCAAGTACCGCAATGGCTGCTGGTCAGTAACAATCTTAAAACGTTGCCCCAAGAGATATGGATGCCATACTCTGACTACTTCAATGATGGCTAGCATTTCTTTGGCATATGCGGACCATGTTACTTTAGTTGGCCCAAGGGCCTTACTAAGGTAGGCCACTGGCCGATCTTGCTGCACCAGCACAGCGCCGATGCCAACATTGATGGCATTTGTATGCACTTCAAACGGTTGGGAAAAATCTGGCATAGCCAGGATAGGGGTGCATGTCATGGCTTGCTTGAGTTCTGCGAAGGCTTGGTTTGCTTTATCTGTCCACTGAAAATTGCCTTTCTTGAGCAATTGAGTTAACGGCTTGGCGATGATTCCATAGTGCCGCACAAATTTGCGGTAGTAGCCGGTGAGTCCCAAGAAGCCTCGGAGTTGGGTAATGTTGGTAGGCTGCGGCCAAGACTGCATGGCAGCAATCTTGCGGGTGTCCACCTTAACTCCTTCTGGACAGATCCAATGCCCCAAATACTCTACCTCTGTCTGGCCGAATGCGCACTTGGATAGTTTGATGCAAAAGTGGGCTTGGGCCAGTATGGTGAGTGCTTGCCGCAAATGCAGTAAATGTTGTGCTCTTGTCTTGGAATAAATTAATATGTCATCAAAAAATACCAAGACAAACTTACGAAGCACTGGCTGAAAAATCTAATTCATTGCCTCTTGAAATGTCGATGGGGCGTTGCATAGTCCGAATGGCATAACGAGATATTCGTAATGGCCATGATGGGTTCGAAAGGTTGTCTTGTGGATGTCTTGTGGGTACATGCGGATTTGATGGTATCCTGCACGTAGGTCCAACTTTAAAAAGATGGTTGCGCCTCCCAACTCATCTAACATATCATCAATTGAAGGGATAGGAAATCGGTCTTTCACTGTAGCCTTGTTTAGGGCGCGGTAATCAATGCAAAAGCACCATGTACCGTCTTTCTTCTTGACGAGTAGAACTGGTGAAGAAAAAGGACTCGTGCTCGGTCGTATGAGATTCTGATGAAGCATTTCCTTTACTTGCTTCTCTATCTCATCTTTTTGGTGGTGGGCGTACCTGTATGGGGGTACATTTACGAGCTGTTGCTCGTCTATGAGGGGTATGCAATGATCACAATCCCTGCTTGGTGGTAGGGTGGTTGGTTCTTGCAAGACTCAAGGAAAATCTGCAAGTACCTCTTGAATGTCTACTGTTATTTCTTCCCTCGGTGGGTCGGTTGTTGCTGGAAAATCTTCTTGACTGCGGGGTTGGGTTGCCACTTGAATGGCATAGCATCCACCACCCGCTCGGATCAACTTCTGAATTTCATTTTCGTTGGCTGCACGGTTGTGACCAGGTTGCATTGACAAGCATACTTGTCGGCCTCCAAGTGTGAACTCCATAGCGAGTCGCTTGTAATCAAATGCCACTTTGCCCAATTGAGATAGCCACTGCACACCCAATACGATGTCAACCCATGCCAAGGGTATGGCATATAGGTCCACCATCACTGTAATGTGATGGATCTTCAGGCTAACGGACTTGCATTGTTAGGTGCAAGTCAGCCTGTCACCGCTGGCTACACGCACTTGAAAAGCGTCTATGCGAGTGATTGGGATCTGCAGCCTTTGGGCAATCCTTGTGCTGATGAAATTATGCGTTGACCCGTTATCAATAAGCAGGCTAACTTCTTTGTTGCGCAACCAGGTTGTGATGCGCATAGTCTGTGGGCCGGATGAACCAGCCAAAGCATGTAGGGATACTTCTGGCTGTTCATCAACATTTGTTGCTGTGCCTTCTGCAGGCCAGTCAAGAGGCATATCAGGCTCTGCCTCCTCCTCGTCCCAATCTTGTAGGTCACACTCGATCAGAAACGCTTGGGCCTTCTTACACTTGTGACCCGGAGTGAATTTCTCGTTGCAATTAAAACATAGGCCTTGCTCGCATCGCTTCTGCATTTCTGCCCATGAGAGGCGCTTTACGCCTGGGGGAATAGGCTTGCTGGACGTGGCTTGTGGCGGGGGTGGTACCTTTGGCTTGTACCCGCTAATGTTTGCAGCCACGGCAGGGCCTTTGTAGGCGTAAGCCTTACGTATGGACTGCAATTGCTCGTCCTTAAGCCTTGCAATTTCAATGGCATGTCGCAGATGGGTAGGCCTGTGCAACTTAACTTCTGTTGCCAACTCTGGCTTAAGGCCTCCCACGAATGCCCCTACTAAGGCCTTTTCCAGGCCAATCCCTTACTTGTGTGGCGACCCTCTCGAATTCTTTTTGGTAATCTCTAAGGGATCCAATCTGTTGCATTTTTGATAGTGCTTCATCATAATCCATGTATCCAGTGGGGCCAAATCTGGTGCGAACTTCTTGTTCAAAGTCTTTCCATTTGATGGTTTTGCCTTGACTTTCATAGGTACGTGAAAGCCATTGCCACCAATGATTTGCTTCTCCTTCCAAAAAATAGGCAGCATATTTCGCCTTTTCTTGACTGTTCATATCTTGTGTCTTGAAGAATTGATTGGCACGACTTAACCAAGAGATGGGGTCTTCGCCACTAAATGTGGGGAATTGCAAGCGTGGCTTAAAAATAGATCGATAGCAGCCAAAAAGGTTTCCTTCATCCTCCCTTTCGTCTTCTTTTTCCTCATCCTCAGATTCATTCTCAGATCTTGAGGCATTCCTCTGATTAACAGATCCAGTTCGCTGCCTTTGGGAAGATCTACTATTACTTCGCCTTGATGATTGACGCTGCTCTTGTTGTTGTTCCATCAAAAGCGTGAGTCTTTGCAAATTTTGTTCCATTCTTGTAAACCTCTCTTCCGTGGTGTTGGTCATAGATTCCAAGGTTTCAATTCTTTCACGGTGTGTTGGTACTCCAGCCATTATTGGTTGGTCGGTTGGAAAATAAAACTTCGGAGAACGTCTTCCAAGCAGTGGGTAGCCTCTCAACGAAAACATCAATGATGGATGCCCTGGTCCTCGGAAGGTGATTAACGCCTTACTATTGCGGGATAGAAGGGGAAAATCGGAATATTAAGAAATAAAGGTCTCTTTGTATTAATTTACTTGATGAATACAAATGAGCCAGACAACCCTTTATATAGTGGTTGTTCGTGACCCTTCAAAGAGATACATCTTGTAAAATATAAGACATGACTGTTGGAAATGAAAATATACAACTATTGGCGTTGGTAGTTATTGGGCGGTTATGGGCGGTTGCTGTCAACAGGTGCAATGGTTGGCTGGCAGTGGGCGTGCTTCTGTGGCCATGCACCTGTCATGGGCCTTGTGTGGCCCTGCTGGTGCTGCATGGTGCAAATGGCTTGTCATCGGGTGCCCTTGTTGGCGCCAGCGCCCATGTCATGCGGCCTGCACCAAGACAAATGGCCTCGGCCGACCCAGCATGCGGTAGTGCGGCTTGATCTGTTGCGGATGCTTGTGGTGCTGGCTTAGCTTGCGCACCAGGCTGCAGCAGTTGCTTGTGCAAGATTGCGGTCATGTGCTGGCACGGTGGGAACCTCGGTTGTGGTGGCTGCGACTTGGGGGCTCAACACTTTGGCCTTAAAAATATGACGAGTCCTAACTGTCCAAAGAAAGTAGACTGCACTAGTCAGTGCAATTTTCTTAGCCTTACTCTGCCAAAAAGACACACTAGCCTATTTTTTAAGCCATTTTAAGGCACTAAGCAATAGAAGACATAGACATGCGGATGCCAAGCCAAGCTTTAATATGCCCCAAAATCACTGAACTCACTGAACACTGGAAGAAAACATGCTGATGCGACTCATCACAGGAACCATAAAGACCGCAGCTTCTGTCAATGTCCAAAAATTACAGATTATCCTTCGTTAACAGTTTGGATTTAACACTAAGCCACAGCATAAGGACATGCTTAGGGGTAATAGACACATTCCAAACGTAACTGTCCCATATCTTTTTAACCCCTTTCGGACGGAAAAACTCATAGGCACTTGATAAGATACTGCCTCCCACAGCCCAGCTAGATAGCAGTTGAATGGCAGCCTCCATCGACCCCTCCGATTGACAAAGAGAGTCTTTTATAGACAGGATACACTTCAGCAGAGGCGAGTCTCCCTTTCTTGGAGATCATCCCCAAATTGTACCATTGCAAAGATAGACATGGTTAACCCATCAGACCCATAACGAGTCTTTCTTTTGGTGGATATTCCATAAAGCTTTAACAAGCAAGGCCAAATTCCAACACTTCAGATCTTTAAAACCAAGTCCACCCTTTGATTTTGGAAGGCAGACATCCTTCCAAGAAACCAGCGAGTGATTGGAATTCCACAAGAAGGCTTTGCACAATCGAGTGATCTTGACAATAACCGCAGCTGGAATCGGCAATATTGAAAGCCAAAAACATTCCACACCTTGAAAAGTGGCTCTAATCAACTCAGCTCTACCTGCATAGGACATTGAAGCACTCATCCATGTCCTCTTTTTACTTTGATTGACCCTTAGATTGTGGAATTTATTTGTCAGTAAATAATTTTGAATTGTCTATTGAATGGCTTAATGTTTTAATGGACTTGGTAAAGGATTATTTGATAAGAGTTTTTAAATTTCTATTTTTAGTTTTCGTTTCCATTAGAAAAATACAAAAAAACATATAGAACACATTTTCTTCTTGTTTTTGTTAAGTAAAGTTAAGTGGTTAATTAATTTTATATTATTATTTTTCTATTAATATGTCTTTTTACTCTAATCCCGTCTAATTACTTAAATATTTTTGCCGGATAATTGTTTTGCAGGAGGGATCCCGCAGGAGTTGGGTAATCTGGTTAATTTGAAGATTCTACACTTGAGAGATGCTAACCTTACTGGTTTCATCCCAACCCACATTGGAAATTGTACTTCAATCACAGTGCTAAACCTATCAAACAATAACTTGACAGGTATATACTTGTTCTTCACTAAATTATTATTATGCCCAATAATTACAATTAATGTTGAGATACAAACACTCGAGCCATAATGGAAATGCCAAGATAACCCACAAGTAGACAAATAAAAAGTGAATATAATGAATGAGATAAAAATCAATATGAGCATAATAATCATGCCAAGTTATTTAAAATACAAATACTTCTAATAGTGTGTTCCTAACCCGAACCATAATAATATTTTTACGTCAACATAAATTTAAATTTGGCTCCAATTTTGCCTAGAATTAAACCTAAAATCTTATCCTCGTATTTTGAAATTTTACAAAAAATTTATTTTTAAAAGGGTCAAACATAACCCCAATTTTGCTAAGTTTGACCGTTCTCAGGTCAAACTTGCTACCCACCCCTCGCCTTTCTTCTTTCTCGTCCAAATGGTCTGGGGTATGCTTTGTTCTCGTTTGGTTCTTCTTCTCTTCTCCTTCTATCCTCTTCTCTCTTTGTGTGGTGATCCTTCTAGCGATTCCTTCATCACCTATCTGTAAGCCTCCAAAGGATGCCACTATTCCATTTCCTTAAAATGAAAAAGTTGAGATACAACCTTAATTTTTTAGAAAATTCCAATGCATATATATGCAAATTTTCTCAACATTAATCTAATAGAATGCAGCATTTTCAAAACTTTAGTATGTCAAAAGACACTAACATAAAGATAACGCAGTCTATCAGGTGAATATATAAAATCACAATTTCAATATCACCACCAATTGCAATCTATAAGATGCTTCCAGGTCTAGTCATCAAACAAATACAGTAATAGCAAGAACTTTTTCCTCTAAACTCAATTACAGTAACTTCAACAGCCAAAACTTTTCTTAGTCATCACCTCGCCTAATACAACGTTGATATGCTTACCCGGCCCACAAATACAAATAATTTTTTTGAGCAAAAAAGTAAAATCCAAAGCTAGGCCATCCAATTATGGCAAAAATAATGGCTATGGCATAAAAAATGGCAAGTGATAAGTGAACTCGTATTTACGATCATATCTATTTTACAGATTGGCAAAGCCTAAGAGTTGAGGATAAACATGATTAGATAAATCCATTAATTGTGAACAGAGTGCACCCTTCGCCAATCCACATTCATGACTGAACCAAGCTGTTTACTTCCACATGCTAATTCTGGCTTCCCAGAACCTTGCCAATCCTTTAGGCTAGTGGCTAAGGGAATCTTACTTCATTTTCAATGATGATCTACAAACAAGCGGCCTTAGAAGAAAATCCATAGGTGGCGTTTGGTGCCTTCCCACTTTATACTTTCCCAGCAATGAACATCCTTGGAGAAGAGCAGACGACATCCAACCACAAATCATGACCAAAAAGTATTGTAGAGATCAAGAATTCATGGAGTTTATTTAATGGACATCAAAAGAAGATGCTACGGATAGCATCTTCTTTCTTCCATCCAAAAGTGAAATAGCCCACTGTATAACTCAGTGATCTTACAATCTATAATAATGTCAAGGGGAAGAGACCTTGTTTCATATTCTTGACCATTGTCCTCCAATACATAGCTAGGCTATTTGGTATGTGTTATGCATGGAAAAATACAGAAATGAGAGAATCGTAGAAGCGCCACGTGGCAGCCCGAAGGAGCGCTACGTGGCAAGACCACCATGGGTGACCCAGGAGGTCACCCGGGGGTGGCAGCAAGGTGTGCCCCCGAGTGAGGGTCACTCGGGGGTAAGGTACCCCCGAGTAACCCCACTCGCGGGGGCAGGGGAGGGGGTTGCGCCTCAGTGCTCAAGGCAGCCAGGCGCGCAAGGCCTCCTCGCACCCGGCCCCGTGCACTCACGCGCATGATCCCGCGTGCTCTCCCTCGCGCCAGCACTCACATCCTCGCCCGAATGAGGGTCACCCAGGGTACCACGCCCACATCCGCGTGCCCCACGCCTTCGCATCAACACCTCCAAGAGAATAGGCCTAAAACCACCCCCACGAGACTCAGTCAAAGCCTCTCCGAGATTCTTGCCGTGAAGGTCGGGACACACGACACATGGATGCCCCTCCCATTGTTATAAATAGGAGGTCTCTTTCTTTCATTGGGTATGCAATCTCTCGCTCTCGCATTTACACTCTTGCTTTCAAGCAATTTACTTCTATGAGGGTCTGATTTAAGCATTGGAGGGTCCGCGTGGGGACTTTCACCCACACCCCTAACCGATTCTCTTTCTAGCAGGTCATCCATTGTTCTCAACCTAGCCAAGGGACTCACCCATCGCTGTTTCTACCCCCGGAAAACTCATTCATCGCTGTCACTTCACCCCGGAAGACTCATCCATCGCTCAAATACGCCACACGAGGGTCACCCATCACTCGGATCGTCCATAAGAGGGTCACCCATCGCTCGGATCGTCCATAAGAGGGTCATCCATCGATTGTTTTCCTTTTTTACAAATTTATTGTTGTAATCGTGAAATAGCATCTTCTTTCTTCCATCCAAAAGTGAAATAGCCCGCTGTATAACTCAGTGATCTTACAATCTATATGTATGTCAAGGGGAAGAGACCTTGTTTCATATTCTTGTCCATTGTCCTCCAATACATAGCTAAGCTATTTGGTATGAATGTTGGGAAATTTTTGATAGACCACTGGATGATTTTGGATTTCAGAGGATGATTCTAATCCCCAACCCACTAAGGCTGCATGAAGCATGATCTATTTGATGTGAACCCGCTATGGGACAAGGCCAAAGGAACCCACAAAAGATTAAAATGAACCCCAGAAAAGCCAAAATCGGATAGAAGAGCAAAGAATTCCCGACCCGTTGATTCACGAATCAAGAACCTAGACTATATTAAAATCTAGACCCGTTGATTATGCGGAAACAAGAACCAAGAATTGTTGAACGCCACAAAGGAATCATTCATTTGATAAGTTCAAAGTTTTGTTCATTGAAGAACAAAATTGAAGAGATGGATCTCTCAAATTCAAAAATTCATAATAATCTCTGTCTAATATTTACAATGGAGAAGCCTTTAAATAGGCGAATAATTAAATCCTAATTCTACATGGAAACAAATAAAAATCCTAAATTACATAGAAAATAAATAAATGACTAGATTTGGTCAGTCAATCAATCAATCATTCATTTTATATTCCAAGATCTTTTCAATCAATCAATCAGGCAATCAATCAATCATCTATTCCTTTTATGCTCTCAAATCTTGTCAATAAATTAACCAATCAATCAATCATGCGCCCAAATCTTGCAATCAATCAGTCAATCAACAACCATTCCTTTTTATGCGCAAATCTTGTCAATCATCCAATTCCGACATAGTTGACTAGGTTGACTTGTCGGATTGCATCATTGTTAGTCGGCCCTCCACAATTCTCATCACTGTTAGCCTCACAGGGACAGATTATTCTTATCATTATATTACAAATTTGCTTATAAAAAATTATTGCAAATAAACCCAACCTTATTTTATATCTAAAATGCAATATTTAACAAGAAGTTTAGCAAAGTACCTTGTGAATTGGCCTATTTCTCTGAAAATGGATAATTACAAAAACTCCTCGTACGGTAATTCACGCAAAAGTTTCTTACGAGTCCCCTCTTTAGTTATTAGTTAATTGGTTTCTGGGAGGGATCCGCAGGAGTTGGGTATTCTAGTTAATTTGAAGATCCTATGCTTGGAAAATGCTGGCCTCACTAGTTATCATCCCAATCGACATTGAAAACTGTAGTTCAATCACAAATATAAACCTAAAAAACAAAATACTAGACAGGAATATTTTTCTCACTATTATTTGGTAAATTTACAATGGTCAATAGTTACAATTAGTTTTGATTTTATTTTATTTCTTAACATGGGAGAAAATACAACACAATGCTAGAGAGAGAGAGAGAGAGAGGAATAAAAATGGGCAAGCAAAAACACCGAAGCGTCATGCAGACTTTGGTTTGTGCTGCTCAGAGTTGAGGAATTCAAGATAAGGTTCTCTTTGACTTATTCTATTCTTCTGTGCTCATCCTTGAACTTTGGATTTGTTGAGAAAAAGATAATAGAAAGGTCAAGAACATCAAAAGTACATAAATAAATTAACAATTAAAACAAAAAGAAGCCAAGCAATTCTTTTATTTAGAAAATTGAGAATAAAATGAATAAGATTGAAAGAAAAGTTGTAGACCACAAAATATATAAATATATTTGTATCATATGCAAAAAAGGAAAAAAAAAAAACTCGTAATCAGTGAACAAATGCACAATAATGTAGATGTAACAATCATGATTCAGGAATGTTAATTTTATTTTATTTTCTTTAACAGGTATAATACCAGAGGAAATCAGTAGCCTTGGGAATTTGGAGCAATTGCTGATCCACTTCAACAACTTACGAGGCCCCATTCCAACTGCCATCTTCAACATCTCAACATTAAAAATCATTTCACTTGTTAATAATCACTTCTCTGGAAATCTACCACCAACTATGGGCAATGGGCTACCCAATCTTGAACTACTCTATCTAGATAGAAATGAGCTCACAGGAGCAATCCCAAACTCAATTACTAATGCTACTAAACTCACAGAAATAGATCTTTATATGAATAAATTGAGGGGTTCAATTCCTCTTTCCCTTGAAAAATTGGTACTCCTTCAATACTTGAACATCGGTAGAAACAATCTCACTGGTCAACGCCCATCTCTAGAATTGAGCTTCCTCAAATCCTTGACCAAGTGTCGCCATTTACAAATATTGTGGCTGAATGAAAATCCTTTAAATGGCTACCTTCCATCTTCTATTGGAAACCTTTCCACTTCCCTCACGAGCATTAGAGCAAGATACTGTGGAATTATAGGCAACATTCCAAATGAAATTGGTCACTTAAACAATTTGGTACTCTTAGATCTTGGCAACAATTTTTTGACTGGTTCACTTCCCACAACACTCAAAGCACTAGTGAATCTTCAAGAACTATATCTCGATAACAACAGTCTACATGGTCACATTTCTGATGATCTTTGCTACTTACAAAAATTGGGATCCTTATATTTGGAAAGGAATAAATTTTCAGGTCCAGTGCCAACATGTTTAGGAAATATCAGTTCTTTAAAAAACCTTTACCTGGGTTTCAACAAATTAACTTCCAATTTACCAGCGAGCCTGTGGAGCCTGAAAGATCTTTTGCGTCTTGACATGTCCTCAAATGTACTTACAGGCTCTCTACCCCAAGAGATTGGAAGTTTAAAAGTTGCCATCTATATAAATCTGTCAATGAATCAATTCACAAAACAAATACCTAGCACGGTTGGAAGTCTCATAAACATGATCCGTCTTTCTTTGGCACACAACAAATTTGAAGGTCCCATTCCTCAGTCAATTGGAAAGATGATTGGTTTGGAGGACCTTGATCTATCACATAATGATCTTTCTGGCACGATTCCCACATCTTTAGAAGCACTCTCATACCTCAAGTATTTTAATGTATCTTTCAATCAATTGAGAGGAAAAGTTCCAAGTGGAGGACCCTTCAAGAATTTCACGAATATGTCTTTTTTGTCAAATGAAGCATTGTGTGGCGCCTATTGGATACAACTGCCACCATGCCCTGATGGTTCCCCTCAGCATTCAAGGAGAAAAAGAGTGCTTGTCTTTGTATTTGTTTTCCTGGGGGTCGGATTGATAATTCTTGTGTTGACCCTTTCATTTGTGTGGCTGAGATGTCGAAGAACAAATCCACCTTCAGCTCCGACTCTTACGTTAAATACAATAACACACGGAAGAATTCCACACCATGAACTTGTACAAGCAACTAATGGGTTCAATAACAGCAACTTGCTTGGCAGAGGGAGTTTTAGTTCAGTTTACAAAGGAATTCTCAGAGATGGGACAATCGTAGCCGTGAAAGTATTCAATTTACAGCTAGAAGGATCATCCAAAAGCTTTGATAGAGAATGTGAAATGCTGCGCAACATTCGACATCGAAATCTAAACAAGGTTATAAGCAGCTGCTCTAACCTTGATTTCAAAGCCTTGATACTTGAGTATATGCCTAATGGAAGCCTTGACAAGTTGTTATACTCTAGCAACCTTTTCTTAGATATCCAACAGAGATTAGACATAATGATAGATGTGGCATGTGCATTGGATTATCTCCATCATGGTTATTCTACACCCGTGGTTCACTGTGATCTGAAGCCAAGCAATATCCTGTTAGATGAAGATATGGTTGCGCATGTGAGTGATTTTGGCATTGCCAAGTTCTTAAGAGAGGGCAAGAATGTTGTGCAAACCAACACGCTAGCTACAATTGGTTATACTGCTCCAGGTTTGCTTCTATCATTAGATGTTTACTACAATTACTTTAATTCTCTATTTTTCTTTCTTTCTTATTCCAATATATTGTTAGTATGAATTTAATTTGAGTTCATGCAGAATATGGACAGCAAGGATTAGTGTCCACGAGGTGCGATGTATATAGTTTTGGTATTTCATTGATGGAAATATTTACCAGAAAAAAGCCCTCTGACGAAATGTTTGATCAAGATACGAACTTAAGAAGTTGGGTGAACCAGTCAGTACCAAATGAAGTGATTCATGTTATGGATACCAAACTGTTGAACTTACAGGAAGAACACTTGTCTGCAAAGATCCATTGTGTGTCAACCATCCTAGAATTGGCCTTGAATTGCTCTTCAGAATCACCTGAGGAAAGGTTCAACATGAAGGATGTTGTAGCATCTCTAAAGAATACCAAACGTCAATTCCTCTCAGATTTGAAATAATGTGAGAAATGACTCACTATTTTTAATATCTCAATATTTATGATATATACGTTAAATTGTGCATCATAGGGTAGTAAATTTTGATGGGCTCATTATGTCGAATATGCAGGACTTTCTTAGTGCAACTCAAGGTGCTATGTTCTACATTCATGACAGAAAATAAGCTGGAATCAAGGTGGATTAATTAATTATGGTGGAATTATATGCAACCTCGACTTATTTATAGAATATCAATATTTATCATATTTTCTTTTAGAGGTTAGGATTCTTGTAAATTGCATTTGTAGTATTGCGACTTCAATATGTATGCGTGCATATATGTGTCACATTTATATTGTTATGACTCGATATGTATGTATATATGGATTTCTTAAGTTAAAAGTTTCTTCATGGTCTACGAAGTGTCAACGATTGAGAGACTGATCTTGGTCTTATTCGCGGACAAGATCAGATCATTTTGATTGCGATTGGTTTCTTGATTATATTTTCTTTCTAAATTTGAGGATGTACCTTCTAGAAACTACAACTTTCTATATCTTGTTGTATCCTAATTTGTACAAGTTTCCAAAACTGAATTCGGAAGACATTCTATTTTATTTTTTACGAACTTCCTATATTGATAGGAAGGCGTGTATATATTCAAATCAATTCCCTCAACGGATGAATGAGATTAAAAAGTTTTTCCATGTCTTGTTTGACATGGTATCAGGGCCACAGAATCATAGTCACCATCACCGTTCTTTGGTACTATTGAGGCCTTCATCAATCTTCTTCATACAATGTCTACTATCCATCACTCTAACCCTTGGACACTAACCTGGCCTTGTGTTTAAGAATAGTCCCATCAAGCTTATACTTGACCTAGAACACCCATTTACACCCAATTAAGTTCATATCCTTAGAGAAGGGAACAAGATCCCAAGTATGATTTCAGTGTAGAGCTGAAACTTCCTCCTCCATGGCTTTAACCCATCGTGAGTCTAAAAGAGCCTCATGAACCGAATCAAGTTCAAGAGAGCTCACTAAAGCATGAGGAGAGGTAGGTACAAGATGTTTGGCTTTTGATCTAGTAACCATAGGATGAACAGAAGGTGCAGGTGCAGGGGCAGCTTTTGGTCTAGGTAAGTGAGGGTTAATAACAGGTGACTGAATCTCAAGACAAACAGTCACAGGTGGAGTAGATGAATTTCTAGAATCTGATGAAGAAGATGTAGATAGGACAGGAGTTGAGGGTTGTGGTACTTAAGGAGAAGAAGAAAATGAGGTGAAAGAAGGAAGAGATTGAAATACTAAAGTAGATACCCCATTAGACACCCCACTGGAAGCTAACCTAGAAGAAGACAACAATGTAGTGAAGGAGAACAAACTAGGTGTCACGAACCTAGGGTTCGTGATAGGTTAGAAGAGGAATTAGGGAATGAAATCAGAATTGTAGGAGGGGGGAAATTAGTAGAAAAAGGGAGAGATATTGAGAGAGAAAGGGGAAGAAGCAAGAGGAACGTGAGGGAGATTGGAGAGAGAGACTTAGAGAGAAAGTAGAGATTCAATATCAATTTCAGCATGCCCTCTTCTCTTACAATGGGCCTTTTTATAGGCCTTAGTTAGCTCCTTAACTAATTTCTAACAGCACCCATGTGCTCCTAACAAACACTCAAATATCTCCTAACAAACTAATATAACTAATTACATTATTGCCCTTCTAATTACCCTTGGGACATGACAATTTCCCTCCCTTAAAATGTTTCTTGTCCCCAAGAAACTTATTACCACCTAGCTGTTGCTTCTTTTATCCAATGCCCGCCTTCTCTATCTGATTTTTCTTTCTTTCTTTTCTTGTCCTTCTAGGCATTTTCTTCTTCCTCGTTCTTAAGTATCCAAGATCAATCCCCATCGTAATTCGGCCTAGAACTTCAATAGGAGCAATTTGATAGAGTTCAAGTTCAATACCAGCAGCAGTTGTTCCTATACCTCCCTCGTGCACCACAGCTGCACATTGAAAGATACCATCAGCATCCTCGAAATGCAGCAATGGAAGATTGCAAATTTGCCTTGGACACTCATACCAAGGCTGTTTGTGAGCATTAGCATTAGGAGCTGCTGCAACTTCAATTTCAGCCAACAAATCATCCCTCTATGCAGTAGACAACAACTTGGATTTGCTAGTGGAAGTACAAAACAACATAGCAATAGAAGTTTTGTTTCCTTTGGCAAAATCTTCGACTTCTTCAGCTATCTCCCTTAGCCTTCCTGCCAAAACCAGCACTAGGGGCTGTCTGATACCTATTTTAACCCCAGCCAAGGATGATTCAACCTTCTTTGGATCCAAAGACAAAGGAGCAATATACTTAGGGCCTTCCTTAATTGTATGTGGTCCATCACAATCTTGACCCGGCCTAGGATAAATGTTGCAAGTATTCCCACTCTTAGCTTCCGGTAGGTCCAGAATCGGAGGGAGAATTCCAGCTCCAATATCTGTATAAATTGATGGTCCTTCAATCAGATTTTCCTAACCCAATGCTATTCCATTTCCCACAAATTTTTTATCTGGAACACTACCAAATCCTTCTGCCCATGCACTGACCACCCAGGGTAATAAGCTGGCTTTGGCTTCCTCTATCACTTCATCAATTGCTTCTCTATTATTTCCTTGCAGTCTTTCAGTAGATGCATCTTGGGGTATTATTTGTTTTTTTAACTTCTCAATCACTGCAACTGAATCCCCTTCCTGTCATCTTGACTTCTCCTTCGGTTGGTCCATTTTGAGAAATTCCTCCTTGTTAAAACTTCCGTGATAATCATCGAAGTATTTCGCTGGAAAATTGTAATGATACTCCTTAGATAGTATCATTGCAAACTCTTGCAACTTCTCGCGAAACATTCGATCGAATTCCTTGCACTCTTCATCAAACCCACTGCTGGTTCCTTTGTCCAATTGGCTGATCCCCTCCTTATGTTCCTTGTTGCTGCCAACTGAAAATACAGCCTTCTTTGGCTGCCATTGAAGCTCCATTTCAGCTGAAAATGAAACATTCTTCTGCTGGAATTGAAGCTCCCGCGCACTGCTCCCCTTAGCTGATTTTTCACAATCAGCATACTTTGAAGACCACATACTGCTCTTCTTCAAACAAGTTAACCCAAAATTCAAAGCCAAAATTAACCTTTGTTTCCCTTTGCTCACAGTCTAGAATTTCGATTGGAATCCACCGCCTGAAATTATTACTCCATTATGATCTATCTTAATGAAGTCAGATCGGAATTACCGCAAAGGAGCGCTGGAATTCACAGCCAAGAATCACCCATCCAAATTCACCTTCAAAAATCCACTCCCAGTTGCTCTGAACTTTGCTCAGCTTCTCCACTTGCAGCTGATTCTTAATCAACAGCCTTCCACTTGCAGCTGATTCTTAATCAACAGCCTTCCACTTGCAGCTGATTCTTAATCAACAGCCTTCCTTGCTCACCGAAGGCACTGTCGGACACTACCGTCTCTGACTCTCTGCTACCGCTGCTCGCAATTGTTGCAGATTCAACAATCGTTGCCTCGAACCCGCTTCAGCTTATGGCCAGTGATGCATTAAGCTTACTTCCCTCAGTTATGCTCTGAGTTGGCTTTCTAGAATGGTCGGAATCTCCTTTCGATCAAGGAGGAAAGCACGGTTCACCAACACGGTTCAAAAGGCAACCCCAAACTGTAGCACACACAGTGCCTTCCGATCAAAGCGGCAACACCCGCAAAACTCCAGTCGGAATTCCAATTAAAACCGCCACACCTCAGCCGCACCTCTTCTTTCGGCCTCAACTGTCCGCCTTCCTCTTCAAGACTCGGATAGGAGTGTCCAAAATTCCCAGCGATAACCGCCTCACATCAACATCGGAAATCACTAGATCCTGCTTTCCCCTTCGATTCCAATTAATAGTTATCGAAATTATTGGCCGAGAGTCACTCACCTGTTGCACCTTCCAATTCCGAACTAAGGGTGCTCACTTGCTTGGAGATTAACACCTCCCAGCGCCTGCTACTGCCCAATCACCGACCATTGAAAATGGCCGCGACACCCACTGCACCACCTTGAGGAACCCGCTGTACAATCGCCAGACCTACTGCAATTAATTAGGCTGCAACACCCACTCCCTTGCTTGCTCAAACCGCAATCACTTGGAACTCCTGCACCAATCGTGACCTCCTGGCCATTAGCGTCGACCTCTGGTCACCTCCTCTATCACGGTCGGATATGAGAATCACTAGCCAGATACCGTCCTTCGACTCAACCACCAGAGTCTTAGCCAAAGTCACTCCTCCTTCAAATCCGAGTCAACACTCACCTCCTCGTGCATCGGAATCAATTCCGAGATTCAAGGGACGTCTTCGTCTTCAAAAATCGAACAATAGTGTCTCTGATCTGCAACCGCGTCTAGAAGCAATAGCCCCGACCCAATCGAAATTCGTCTGACTAGCTAGCCAATGAAATTTGCCTTCAACTGGAATCAAATCCACAGCCAAGGATTGACTGCTCTGATAACATTTGTCATGAACCTAAGATTCGTGATAGGTTAGAAGAGGAATTAGGGAATGAAATCAGAATTGTAGGAGGGGGAAAATTAGTAGAAAAAGGGAGAGATATTGAGAGAGAAAGGGGAAGAAGCAAGAGGAACGTGAGGGAGATTGGAGAGAGAGACTTAGAGAGAAAGTAGAGATTCAATATCAATTTCAGCATGCCCTCTCCTCTTACAATGGGCCTTTTTATAGGCCTTAGCTAGCTCCTTAACTAATTTCTAACAGCACCCATGTGCTCATAACAAACACCCAAATATCTCCTAACAAACTAATATAACTAATTACATTATTGCCCTTTTAATTACCCTTAGGACATGACACTAGGAAAGGGGAATTCATTCGGATTGAACTGAACATGTCTTGAAACATATACCTTCCCTGATGGATGTAAACACTTATAACCGGCTTGAGTGTGACTATATCCAAGGAAAATACATTTGGTAGTATGAAAATCAAAGTTATGCTTGTTATAGGGTCTAAGATAAGGAAAACAAGCACAACCAAATGGCTACAACAAAAAGTAATTTGGTGGTTTATGGTAGAGCAATTCAAAAGGTGTATTAAATCTGAGGAGAGAGGCTGGTAACAGATTGATTGTATGCACAGCTGTTTGGAAGGCTTCTACCCAATACTTTAAGGGCATATGAGCATGAGCTAATAGAGTAAGGCCCATTTCTAGTATGTGTCTATGTTTTCTTTCAACCACACCATTTTGTTGGTGTGTATAGGGACAAATAAATCTAGGTTGTATGCAATGGCTTTGAAGGTAGGGCAAAAAGGCCTTGAATTCCCCTCCACTATTAGTTTGTAATGCCCTAAGTTTGGTCTGATACTGCAACTCAACAAATTTGTGGAAAATGGTGAAGACAGATAGAGCATTAGACTTAAGTTTCAAAGGATATAGCCAGGTATATCTAGTGTATGCATCCATGAAAATAATGTAATATTGATGGTCTTCCATGGACAAAATAGGTGAAGGACCCCACAAATCAGAATACACCAATTCCAATGGTCTAGAAGATTTGATTTCACAATCAGCAAAAGAAAGCTGATGCAATTTGCCAAGTTTACATGAATCACAAAAGGAAAGATCAGATTGCGAAAAAAGAATATGAATTTTATTCAATACTAATCTCAATACACTGAAAGATGGATGCCCTAATTTGTCATGCCCAAAATCATTGTCCTTAATCAAAAAAGAAATAGCATGAAATTCAGCAACAACATGTGATCACGAGCAAGTTGTGATACACTAATCAAATTCTTCTTCATACTAGGTACATGAAGTGTATTAGGCAATGAAATAATAGAAGCAGGTTGTGTTTGAGTATATAATTTGCCATAGCCAACATTAGAAATAGACAGAGTCTTACCATTTCCTATGGCCACTTTGTCTCCACCATTATAAGGAGCATGAAAGGAAAGATTGTTGAGGTTGGATGTAATGTGATTTGTTGCTCCAAAGTCAACAAACCATAAAGAATCTGACAAAGAAGAAGGTTGAGATAGGTTATCAGGTTGCTAAGGAAAATGACTATAGTGAGCACCTTGGACCGATCCTATCTCATTCATGTAGACTCCATTAGAATCACTAAGGGCGGCCATATATGCTTTAGAGAGTTTATCTGAACACCATTGTTAAACTATCCAAATCTTTGATTAGAAGTTCTCTAAAAATTCCTATCAAACCGATGAAAGCATTTATCAACAAAGTGCTCTAGTTTACCACACAATTGACAGTATATTTTTCTATTGGAAGCTCTACCTCGGCCTCGGCCTCCTTTATTGACATAACTACCTCCTCGTGACATATAACCACCTCTATTGTTAAAAAAATCACCATTTCGTGATGAGTGTGAAGCCACATTTACAATCATTGAAGGAGACATGGTCGAGTCAAAATTAGTTGAAAGTGATGACAAATTCTTGGATGTTATTCTCTGCTCATGCATTAATAACAGATACCGCACCTTCTATAAGTCAATTTCATCCATTTGGTATGTAATAAGACGCACTACTATCTCATAGTCATGATCAAGACCATTTAAAATAGCAAGCATCAATTCCTTTTCATTTAGTAGCTCTCCGATAGTTGCTTGAGAATGACCTATCGTTTTAATCCTTGAATGTAATCATTCACAAACAAGGAATCTTTCTTTATAGACCGTAGTTGTTGCTTTAACTTAAATGATTTAGCAATCGTTTGACGCGAGTAAAGGCTTTCTAAAGAAATCCATACCTCAACAGATGATTTACAGTGAATCACCTATGCTAGAACCTCTTTATCAATAGTGGAGAACAACCATCCAAGCAACAATTGATCTGATCCAATCCAATTTAGGTACTTTGGATTGATTGAAGATCCAATGGCAGCTTCACTGGTTGCTGGATTTAACAGGTACTTCGATGGAGGTGGTGATTTATTGAGAGAAGACACCAAATCAAAGGCACGGAGAGTCGCAAGAATCTGCGCTCTCCAGAAAATGTAGTTGCTAGAATCGAGCTTTATCAGAAAAAAACTAAATGCCTTAGCCATCGCAGAAAAGTCTGACTGCGCGGCTAAAGAGAAAGAGGAGGTGCGAGGTGATGAGGAGGAAGGACTATGATCTGAATTGAATGCCATTGAGATAGAGCTACAACTCTGATACCATGTAACAAAACCCTAGGAAACAAATAGAGAACACGAGAGGAAGAAGAAGAAGAAATACCTCTCAGGAATTTTACTAAATCAGAGAACAAAGTATGAATTACACAAAATCAAAAGAGAAGAGACGCGGCTATTTATATAGCTGCTATCTTATAGAAGGCACCTTATAACCGCCTAACTATAACAAAACAACAGTAGTAGCAACATAACATTAAAGATACAATAAGAAGCCTGCTATGTTTTCACTCTGTAAAGGGATGGGACAAGCTTATGAAATGTGCAAATTTAGTCGAACTGTCTACCGCGACTAGTATGGCATTCCTTCCCTCGGACTTAGGCAACCCCTACACGAAATCCATGGAAATTTGCTCCCAAGCCTGATCAGGAATAACCAATGGTTGCAGCAAGCCCAGGTAAGCGACCTTCTTGTGCTTGTGGCATTGGCACACCTCACAAGCCAACACAAAAGCGGTTACATCCTTCTTTAAGTCCCTGCCAATGAAATAACTGCTTCACCCTGTGATAAGTGACCCTTATTCCCAAATGTCCACCTAATGAAGAGCCATGCAAAGACTGTAAAATCTGCTCCTTTAATTAAGCATCATCCCCAACTACTAACCTGCCCTTAAACCTCAATATACCTGCCAACAATGTGTAACTGGGCTTACTTGCAAGTTGTATGGCCAACTATGATACAAGAGACTAGGCCCAATCCAACTTCTCATAGCTAGCCGTGATTTCCTTCACCCTATCAGGAACTATGGCGGATATAGCCTGGTAGCTGCCTGTTTCATCCCTCCTCGATAATGCATCAGCCACTATGTTTTCCTTCCCCCTTCGGTATTAAATCACGTAGTCCAACCCAACAATTTGGTAAATGTTGATATTAGGACTATCAAACCAAGACCAAACCAAAGAAAATTCCTATTTGAATTCTTGCACTCTCACGGAATTAGAAACCAATTATCAAAAACAACCAAAACATAATGAAAATTTAAATTGCAGAAAGATAAAACAAACCAACAACGAGACACGATTTATCTTAGTTAGGAATGCCTTTGGCAAACCTACATCCAGCAGTCAACACCCACACATAGAGCAGCCTTTATTCAAATAAAAAACGATTAGTACATCAAGTTTCTAAACCCTCATCTATATCCTCGAGTACATACACACATTCTCTGAAGAATACGCAAGACTAAACACTCGGCCTTTCTTTCTCAAGAATAAAAACCAACACTCAATCATAGACGAAATAGAAACTCCCTCTTGGATTGCCTTTCAACTGCCTCCCGTGCCCTCTTATTTATAGAAAGGGCGAACATCCCAATATGACTAACTACTATTGGGATATTACAATTAGGCCCCCGAAAATACTAAGTAATTACACTTGGTATTTTAACCCTAATTGATCTAATCTCCCAGTCAATGCATCTCCAATATTTTACTGATCTTCTACTGCACAAAACTCTAGGCAAACACAACAGTAACTCCTTTTATTTTTGCAATTGAGTATGTAGACGCTGTTGTAACAAAAATTTGAGTCTCTCATGATCCGTCCTTATTACAAATTGATTGCCCTCCAAGTAGTGCTTCCATTTCTCCACTGCAAATAGCACCGCAAGCAACTCCCTGTCGTATATGCTCAATCCCACATGTCTTGGGGCTAAAGCCTAGCCGATGTAAGCCAAGGGCCTTCCCTCTTACACCAACACAACCCCTATTTCCACATTACACGCATCAGTCTCCAGGATGAATATCTTTGAGAAATCGGGTAAAGCCAATATGGGTGCCTTAGTCATGGCTCCCTTCAGTTTTTGGAATGCATCCTCTGCATTTGGGTTCCATTGGAAGCCATCTTTTTTTTAGTAATTCAGTCAGGGGCCTACTTATGATGCCATAGCTTCGAATAAACTTCCTGTAGTAGCTCGTGAGACCCAAGAATCCCCTCAGCTCCTTAATTGTTCTTGGCCATGGCTAGTCAACCATAGATTCAATCTTTTTTGGATTTGTTTGCACCCTTGCTCCTGATATAATATGACCCAAATACTCTTACATGTTTAGTAGCAAAAGTGCACTTGGACAACTTCACATACAATTGGTTGAATCGAAGGATTTCAAATGCCGTTTGCAAATGATCTAAATGTTGTTCATTGGTGGGGCATAACATCAAAAAAAGACGAGGATGAATTTTCTCAAGTAGGGTTTGAATATGTGGTTCATCGAGAATTGAAAGGTTGCAGGTGTATTAGTTAATCCGAAGGGCATAACGGTGAACTCATATAGCCCTTGGTGGGTTCGAAAGGCAGTTTTCGAAATGTCAGCGAGGTTCATCCGAATTTGATGATACATCGCTCGTAGGTCCAACTTAGAAAAAACAGTCGTTGAGGTTAATTTATCAAGTAGATCTCAATGACTGGAATTGGGAACTTGTTCTTTATAGTAATGGTGTTAAGTTAGCGATAGTCCACACAAAAGCACCAAGTCCCATCTTTTTTCTTAACAAGCAAGATAGGTGAAGCAAAGGGACTTTGACTGGATTGTATGACTGATTTGGACAGCATTTCTTTAACCAATTTTTCCATTTCATTTTTTTGGACAAGGAGTACCTATAAGACCTAATGTTTGCAGGTTCGGAGTTAAGCTTAAGGTGTATAGAATGGTCAAAGAATCATTTAGGGGGTAAGGTGGAGGGTTCGTCGAAGATATCCTCAAACTCAACCAACAGTAATTGTAAAGAGTCTTGAGAGTGTACCTCTAAAAGAGTGAGTAAGGTAGATACAGTTGCAGGTATGGGGCATTTGCCAAACACTTGGTCATCCTTGTTGTCTTCCCCAAATTCCACGGCATATTGGGGATATAACTAAGCCTCTAAATTCCCTTCCTGTTACAGCATTTTCTATATCTTTTTTCCCGTAATTAGCTTGCATTCTCCAGCCTCTAAGCTCCCTGTCAATGTCACTTTGCTCCCCCTATCTCGAATGTATCATGGATTGGGTCTTATTACAGTAGTTTTGTTTTCTTAGTGGCTATGACTCCTTTTTATTTCCTTTACTATTGTAGTTTTTGTAATTTCTTTTCTTTTTTTTTACTGCTATATTTGAAAATATTTCTGTTAGAGAATCAGTAAGAGAGAAAGAATACATGCTGGGATTAGAATAGGACAAAGGAGACAGTTGTAACCATTTTGGGGAAGTAATCTACTGTGGCAGCATCACCCTAAGGTCTTGTAAATACTCCCCAAGGCCTCGGAGAAGCATTATCGAAAATCAAGAAGAATATCTTACTTCTCTCTCAATTTCTCTCCTCTTTGTTCTACTTCTTTCTTCCTATTCTTCTTCCTAATTTCCTACCATGGACTACTGATTCACACCGAACCAGGAAGTCTGCCATTGTCTTTGCTTGGCAGCGACAATATTGGAATCAGAGCACTGGTCTTAGCCGGAGTTGTTAGAGGGATTCTTCAATAGCGGAGGGTACTCGCATGAAGAACTATGAGTCGTAGCTGTAGCAATTCAGCTCGACTTAGTCTAAATTCTAGAGTCAGGTAGATTAGCTGGAGAAGGGTTCAAAGCGCAACCACAAAGCAATCTTAACTATGGATCGCGAGGTGGAGAGCTCAATCGAAGGACTGGAGAGGAGGCTCAATGGTGCTCTATCTCAAATACAAGAGGATAACGCACAAATGAGAGCAGAGTTGGGGGCCTAACTACAACAGTTTATGGTCATGTTCACTCGCCAAAATACGGTAAGATTGGCTCCTAATTTCCCTCCTAGAGATAAAACAGAGCCCATATTACTAGAAAATAGAAGGGGCAAAGTAGATGGGAATAACGAGATTGGGATTAACCCAGAGGAAGATGTAGATAATATGATAGATGGAGCTAGAGAAGGACATAATCACCCCCAACAACCGGGGTTCCCTATGCCCCGGTTGGAGATTCCGATGTTTGACGGGAATAACGCCCGATGGTGGATAAGGAAATGCGAGCATATGTTTGATTGGTATAATGTGCCAAGGGGAAAAAGGGTAGCATTGGCCTCCACCTACTTCGATGACTTGGTAGACACTTGGTACCAAGGGTGGACTAGGGTCAGGGATAATCCTGCATGGGAAGAGTTTGCGAATAGACTGTGTGAGAGATTTGGTGAGAGGAGTATGTCAGACAATATTGAGGAATTCAACAAATTAAAACAAGTGGAGGAGGTGAATACCTATTTGAGGAGGTTTGAGGAGTTAAGATCCTTGATGATCAACAACGATCCCCATCTTTCTGAATCCTACTTTGTGTCTAGCTTTTTGAGTGGGCTTAGTGATGATTTGAGGTTTATGGTGAAGATGATTAGGCCTAGGACAGTGGAACAGGCGGCGGAAAGTGCAAGGCTACAAGAAATGGTGGTGGAAGCCTTGATGAGGAAGCAAAGGCAGCAGCATAAAACTCTAACTACAGGGACCCCGAGTTCAGGGGTGAAGAACTACAACCGAGAATGGAATAGAGGCAACCAAGGGGTAGAGAATTCAGTAGGATTCAATGCTGGTGGGAAGTATAACGATACAAGAAGGCAACCTGGCCTTTGTTATAAGTGTGGGGATAAGTATTAGACCGGGCATCAGTGTAAATGCCAATTGCTGTTGTTAGAAGGGGATACCGGGGGTGAATCGGAAGAAGAAGGAGATGGAATCGAAGAAAGTGGAGAATCTGGGGAAGAAGATAATGGGGAGATTTCATTACATACATTTAAGGGAATGACTAATAACAAGATAATAAAGGTGGAGGGTAAAGTTAAGGAAGGTAATTTGTCGATTCTCATTGACAGTGGAAGCACTCACAACTTCCTATATAAAGGCACTACTAAGAAACTAAAATGTCCACTCACGGACACTCAGCCCTTGAGTGTGACTGTGGCAAATGGGAGTAGGGTGTTGAATAATTCATCTTGTCCTAATTTTTGTTGGGAAATGCAATGAGAGAAGTTTGAGGCAGACCTTAGGCTGCTATACCTGGGAGGCCGCGATGTGGTTCTAGGTGTTTGTCATATGCGACAACTTATTCTCTGTTATTTTTAAAATTTGTCCTTAATGTTGTAATTGTTATTTCCTTTATTACTATTATTGCTTATTGTAGTTTGTTGCTTTAATTTCCAACTGTAATAGTTTGTTACTAGGAGAATATTCTAGGGAGAGCCCACGTGTATGGGCTAGAATAGGACAAAATCGATTGTTATAACTGCTTGTAAGAGGGAATCTGCTATGGCAGCACCCATGCTGGAGGTATATATATCCCTCCTAGACCTTCCAAGAAGGATTATCGTTGAAATTCAATATATATATATCTCTCTCTCTCTTTCTATCTCTTTGTTTCTCTCTATTCTTTCTTCCCTCTATTCTGCCTAACTTTTTCTCTCTTATATTGCTATTCACCAATTTACACTAAGTTAGTAAGATAGCCATTGTCACTAGCAATGACAATTTGGTATCAGAGTCACAATCTTGGCTAGAGTTAGTAGAGAATTCTTCTATGGCGAAAGGTGACTGTACTCTCACCCTGCAATTAAAACACAAAACAAAACACAATAAAAATTTTATATTTTCTTCTTTATTTAGGTGAGGTTTATACTCGTCAGTGTACGAGTGCAATTGTAGTCCAAATTTAAATTTATACTTTCTGGATGAGTCTAGGTCGTCCACTAAGATTTATTTATGGCAAAAGAAAAAGAATGTCACACACACGCACACGCATTTAGATGGATTGGTAACAAGATTTTTTTATGATTTTTTTTAGATAACAGAAACTAGAAAATAAAGCAAGGCAAAAGTTGAAATAAATGCTTAATGTGAGGATATAAAATTTGATAGCTCTTGAGTTAAGACAATTTTAGCACCAACCCGTTGATTCCCAAATTTTAGCAGACAAGGTTAGTAATATTAATTTAATTTCAAATATGAGAGTTTGTTATTAAATACAATTAGAGATGATGATAGTTCTAGTTTAAGCAATCCCCATACATGATATGCAGGATTCTAATTTAAGCAACTACCATAAATTCAATTGCAATTAATACACAAAACAACTAAATTAATCATCCGGGTTAGGGTATGATAGCGTTTCCAGTTCTAGTAACTCTCATGCGTGACATGAAAACTCTAAGTTAAGCTTACATTCCAATCCAAACCTAGTGATTTCCCAATAATTAAAACACACTCATACTGAAATTTAAATTAATGTTATTCATTTAAAGTGCAGCTTTCTTTGGAAATCATTGGCGTTGGACACTGTCCTTGCCTTAACCCAATGTTAGATTTAGCTACTCATTTCCATTTAAAAGTTAATTGACAGAAATTTAAATGGCGTAATTTAAATAACATAATTTAAATGACAAGAATTAAAATAACAGAAAACTAACCAGCCATTTAAGCGGTGGATAATTTAAATGACAAGAATTAAAATTGCAAAAATTTAAAGGCAGGAACTAACCGACCATTTAGGCAGTGGATAATAAAGTAACAATAAATAACATAAGAATTCAAGAGAAGAAAGAAAAAAAGTAAGATCACAAGAGAAGACGAGAGAGAATAAAAGCAATTCTCTAAGAGAAACTCTAAGAACAAAACTAAACTTTGATTCAAGTAATAACAACCTCCTCATAAATGCACCCAAGTGAGCTATTTATAGCCCACAAGATGCAATACAAACCACATAATTATTCAACTAAACATAATTATATCTAATGGGCACTCACAAAACATTCACCTAACTAGTGGAAGAAAATTAGATAAAAGACAAAAAAATACAAAAGACTTTAGGTAGTGGAATACTCATAAGAATACAAAAGACTTTAGGTGATAAAACACTCATAAAAATACAAAACAAAGAAATGTCTTTTACAAATTGGGTTTTGTTGGGCCTTTGATTAGTCTTGGGCTTTTGGTTGGTCTTGGACCTTTCTTATGTTGGATTTTATTTGATAGTTGGGCCAAATGCACTTGAAACATTCTCTAGACTCCATAGTTGGCCCATGAATTTGAGCAACAATAATGGGTAATCCAACGTCTTAGATTTATGCCCCTAATTAATTGTAGAAATCAACTTCCTTGCTTCATTCTGTAATAATATGTAATGCAAATAATTATTTTTTTTAAGCATAATTATAAAGCCAAAATGGGGATATAATTCATTAAGATTTAGGAAATATTGACCCCTCATCAAAAGGTACCTGCATGAAGAACTTCAAGTCGTAGCTGCAGCAGTTCAACTTGACAGTGACCAAATTCCAGAGTCGCGTAGATCAACTAGAGCTGGGTTTCGGAACTCAATCACGAGGCGATCATAGCAATGGATCGCAAGATGGAGAATCCGATGGGGGGGCTGGAGAGAAGACTCGATAATGCTCTGTCTCAAATGCGGGAGGACAATGCGCAAATGAGAGCAGAGCTAGGAGCCCAACTCCAACAATTTATGGTTATGTTCACTCGCCAAAACACGGTAAAAGTGGCTCCTGATTTCCCTCCTAGAGATAGAACATAACCCCTTAATACCAAAAAATAGGACAAACAGAGTAGGAGGAAATAATGGAATTGAGATTGAACTGGAGGAAGATATAGGGAATATGATGGAAGGTGGACAAGAAGGACCAAATCGTCCACAGCAATCAGGGTTTCCAATGACCCAGCGTGAGATTCCGATGTTTGATGGGAATAACCCCCAATGGTGGGTAAGGAAGTGTGAGTGCATGTTTGATTGGTATAATGTACTTGAAAGGAGAAGAGTAGCCCTGGCTTCAACCTACTTTGATAACCCGGTAGACGCTTGGTACCAAGGGTGGACTAGGGTCAAGGATAATCCTACATAGGGGGAGTTCACTGATAGGCTGTGTGAGAGATTTGAAGAGAGAAGCATGTCAAACAATATTAAGGAGTTCAATAAATTAAAACAGGTGGGAGAGGTGAATACCTACCTGAGGAGGTTTGAGGAGCTAAGATCATTAATGATCAACAACAATCCCCACCTCTCATAAGCTTATTTTGTGTCTAAGTTTTTTGAGTGGGCTCGGTGATGATTTAAGGCCTATGGTGAAGATGATTAGGCCACGAACAATGGAGCAAGCGGCAAAGAGTGCATGTTTGCAAGAGATGGTGGTGGAGGCCTTGATGAGGAAGCAGAGGCAACAACACAGGGCTGAAACCGGGGGTGCGTCTCATCAAGGGGAAAAGGGACACAACCGCGATTGGGGTAGAGACAATCAGGGTGTCAGGGAATTTAGGGGGACCCGGTTCTAGGGGAAAATACTATGAGCCAAGGAGGCAGCCTGGGCTATGTTTTAGGTGCAGGGATAAGTATTATCCTGGGCACCAATGCAAACGCCAGTTGTTGCTACTAGAGGGAGACTCGAGGGAAAGGCTAGAAGAAGAAGAAGAAGAGAGAGAAGAAGATGAGGAGTTCAAAGAAGTGGATAAGGGTGAAATCTCACTGCATGCACTGAAGGGGGTGACCAGTAATAAGATAATTAAAGTAGAGAGGAAGGTCAAGGACGACAGTTTGTTGATCTTAATTGATAGTGGAAGCACGCATAGCTTCCTAGATGAAGGTTCTGCTAGAAGATTGAAGTGTCCACTTAAGGGAACTCAACCCCTAAGTGTGACTGTGGCCAATGGGAATAGGGTGATCAATGAGTCAGTCTGTCTGAGATTTAATTGGGAGATGCAAGGTGAGAAGTTTGAAGCAAACTTGAGGCTACTGCAATTAAGGGGTTGTGACGTGGTATTGGGGGTTGACTAGATGAAGGGGGTGAGCCCCATAAGTTTTGATTTCAATAGGATGGAGGTGTCCTTTGACAAGGGGGGAAAAAGAATGACTCTCACAGGAGGAAAAAAATTTGGGGCTTGCAGAATGATAACGGGGAAGAGGCTCCATCGAGTGTTCAAAAACAAGTGGTGCCAGCTGACCCAATTATTCTCTATTGTGGCAGCAGAAGAAAGGGTCGAGAGAAGATAATATGGAGAATTGCACTTGACGATCAGCAATTAACAAGGTGAGTTTGACTAGGTACACTCTCAAACCTTTATTAATGAATTGTTGGTAGAATTTAAGGACTTATTCGCCGAACCTGTTACTCTACCCCCTACCCGAACCTTGGACCATTCAATTAAACTCAAACCCAATACTAAACCAGTAAACATCAAGTCTTACAGTTACTCCCCAATCCAAAAAACAGAAATTGAAAAAATGGTGAAGGAAATGCTAAAGCAATCCTTTATAAGACCTAGCCAGAGCCCATTTGCCTCATCAGTCCTTCTTGTAAAAAAGAAATATGGATCGTGGCATTTTTGTATGGATTACCGCCAATTAAATGCCTTGACCATCAAAGACAAGTACCCCATACCCCTTGTTGAAGACCTAATGGATAAGTTGCATAAATGCCAAATTTTCTCAAAGCTTGACCTTCGTTAGGGATACCACCAAATAAAAATGAACCCTGATGATGTCCACAAAACGGCCTTTAGAACCCATCATGGACACTTTTTGGGGTCACCAATGCACCGGCCACTTTTCAATCCCTAATGAACCAAATCTTTGAACCTTACCTAAGAAAATTCATACTTTGTATTTTTTGATGACATCCTTGTCTATAGCCCAACTTTGAACCAGCATCTACATCACCTAAAGACTACCCTAGAAGTCCTTATCTCTAATCAACTCTTCATCAAAAGGTCTAAGTGTTCTTTTGGTCAAGATCAGGTCAAGTATTTGGGTCATCTGATATCAGGAGAGGGTGTTAGAATTGATCCCAGAAAGGTGGAAGCTATGTTAGCTTGGCCCAAACCCACAACAGTGAGGGCTTTGAGGGGGTTCCTTGGCCTTACCGGATACTATCACCGACTTGTTAGAGGGTATGGAATCATTAGTAAACCTCTAACTAACCTACTGAAGAAAGGAAATTTTAGCTGGGGGCAACAAGTTGAAGAAGCCTTTAAAAGGTTGAAGGTGGAAACGAGCAGGGTACTTGTTTTGGGTTTGCCAGACTTTAGTAAAACCCTTTGTACTGGAGACAAACACCTATGGGGTAGGCATTGGGGCTGTACTATTACAAGGATGGAGACCATTGGCATTTCTAAGCCAGGCATTAAGCCCAAGGCATTTAGGATTGAGCATCTACGAGAAGGAGTTCTTGGCAATATTGATGGCTGTAGAAAAATGGCGCCATTATTTGGAAGGTGAAAGATTCATAACAAAACAGATCATGAGAGTTTGAAGTATCTGTTGCAACAAAAATTGTAAACACAACTTCAGAAGAAAAGGGTGGCAAAATTGATGGGATTAGCTAATGCACTTTCGAGGTGCCAAGAGGATGGAAATGTGTCAGCAATCACCACTGTAATACCTGAGTGGTGTCAAGAAGTCATAGACAGCTATGAGGTGGATGAGCAAGTAAAGAAGATATTGGAAAGACTAGCAATGGGATCTAAGGAGGTTGAGGGTTACGCTTTAAGTGAAGGGCTAAGAAGGTTTAATGGCCGGATTGTCATTGGCAGCAATGGGAACCTCAAGAGAAAGATTATGCAATCCTTGCATGAATCTCCTATAGGAGGACATTCAGGAATCCAAAATACTTACCTTATTGTAAGGCAATTGTTTCATTGGCCCAAGCTAAAGGCTGATATTAAGGAGTTTGTTCTAACCTGCGACACTTACAAGAGATGTAAACATGAAAATGTGGCCTACCTCAGTCTCCTTCAACCCCTTCCTATACCTGACCAAGCCCTGGCCAACGTGTCAATGGACCTTATTAAAGGGTTGCCTAAATCTGAAGGGAATGATAGTATACTAGTTGTGGCTGACAGGCTTTCTAAATTTGCCCACTTCATAGGGTTGGCTCACCCTAAAACAGCCCAAGAGGTGGCAAAGGCATTCATGGATCGAGTAGTGGCGTTGCATGGGATCCCAAGCACCATTGTATCAGATCGTGATAAGATCTTCACGAGTGTGTTCTGGTAGGAATTGATGAAGTTTATAAGAACCAAGCTTAATATGTCTACAATCTATCATCCCCAATCGGACAGGCAAACTGAAAGAGTCAATCAAAGCTTGGAGACCTACTTGAGGTGTGTATGCATTCTACAACCTCAAAGCTGGCACCGGTGGTTAGCATTGGCCCAGTAGTGGTATAATTCTAACCACCACACATCCCTGGAAATGTCACCTTTTGAGGCCAACTACGGTTACAAACCTCCCATCCTACCAGCTTTAGAGGGACATGCCACAGTTGCTGTTGTTGAGGAGTATATGCAGTAAAGAAGGGTGGTATTACAACAACTTAAGCAAGAACTAGCCACAGCCCAAAATAGGATGAAGCAATATGCAGACAAGAAAAGGAGTGAGAGGGAATTGAAAGTTGGAGAGAAGGTGTATTTACGATTGAGGTACCCCCACCTAAAATCCCTCACCCAAGGGCCGGTGTCCAAACTCAATCCCAAGTATTTTGGGCCATTTCCCATAGTCGCTCGGGTAAGGAAAGTGACCTACCGTCTACAACTCCCTGAGGAATTCCATATTCATTCAATCTTCCATGTCTCCCTATGAAAGATATCAGCTGGAGCTGAGCTGAGCTGATCAACCCAACACTGCCCACCATTCCTAAGGAGAAGGAAAATTTGGAGGAGCCGGAAGCCATTATGGACAAAAGGGTGATCTACAACCAAGGGGTGCCCATCATCCAAATGCTGGTGAAATGGCAACAAGGATACACAGGAAGTAGCACTTGGGAATACCTGCCAAGTCTTCTCCAACGATTTCCCAGGGTTGCCAGCCTCCTTAGCATTTCTTGAGGACAAGAAATGATTTAAGGGGGAGGGAATTGTCACATGCGGCGACTTATTGTTATTTTTAAAAATTTTCGTTAATGTTGTAATTGTTATTTCCTTTATTACTGTTATTGCTTATTATAGTTTGTTGCTTTAATTTCCAGTTGTAATAGTTTGTTACTAGGAGAATATTCTAGGGAGAGCCTACGTGTATGGGCTAAAATATGACAAAACTGGTTGTCATAACCGCTTGTAAGGGGGAATCTGCTATGGCAGCACCCATGCTAGGAGGTATATATATCCCTCCTAGACCTTCCAAGAAGGATTATGGAGAATTATCATTGAAATTCAATATCTCTCTCTCTTTCTCTCTCTCTCTCTCTCTCTCTGTTCTTTCTTTCCTCTGTTTTGCCTAACTTTTTCTCTCTTCTACTGCTATTCACCGATTTATACTAAGTCAGTAAGATAGCCATTGTCACTAGCAGTGACAAGGTTGATTGGATGAAAGGGGTGAGTCCAATAAGCTTTGACTTCAAAAGGATGGAAGTGCCTTTTGAAAAAGAAATGAGGAGAATGACTCTTACAGGGGGAAGGGAGGTCGGAGCCTGTAAACTGATGACCAGTAAGAGGTTACACAAGCTATTCAGGAACAAGTGGTGCCAATTGGCACAACTGTTTTCAATTGTGGCATTGGATGAAGACCTGAAACAGGTGATGCAAGGAGAATTGCAACTCACTGTTAGCCACCAACAAAGGAAGATTGAACAGGTACAACCTCAGCCCCTTATTGATGAATTGCTATTAGAATTTTAAGGACCTCTTTACTAAGCCTACCACATTACCTCTTGTCCAATCCTTGGACCACCCTATCAACCTTAAGCCTAACTCCGAACCCATAAACATTAGATCATACCGTTACTCCCCAATCCAAAAAACAGAGATCAAGAAGATGGTGAGGGACATGCTTAGCCAATCATTCGTAAGACCTAGCCAAAGTCCTTTCGCCTCACCCATCCTATTAGTCAAAAAGGAAGAAACATGGCACTTCTATGTTGATTACCGGCAATTAAACGCCTTAACTGTTAAGGACAAATTTCCTATACCCCTAGTGGAAGGCCTAATAGATGAATTACACAATGCCAAATACTTTTCCAAACTTGACATTCGCTCGGGCTACCATCATATCAAAATAAAGCCCAAAGACATCCATAAAACTGCCTTTAGAACACACCATGCACACTTTGAATTCTTGGTGATGCCTTTTAGGCTCACCAATGCCCTTGCAACTTTTCAATCCCTAATGAACCAAATTTTTTAACCTTACTTAAGAAAATTTATACTTGTATTCTTCGATGATATACTTGTGTACAGCCTCAACTTGGACCAACACCTTACTCACCTAAGAACCACCTTTGAGATCCTTAGAACTAACCAATTTTTCATCAAAAGGTCAAAATATACCTCTGTTCAAAGTCAGGTGGAGTACCTAGGGCATTTGATCTTGGGAGAAGGAGTGAGCACTGATCCGAGAAAGGTGGAAGCCATGTTGGCATGGCCCAAACCTACCACAGTGAGAGCATTAAGGGGGTCCTTGGGCTTGACCGGCTATTACCACAGGTTTGTGAGGGACTATGGAGTCATTAGTAAGCCATTAACGGACCTTCTAAGTAAGGAAAATTTTAGTTGGGGAAAGGAAGCAGAGGAAGCATTTGAAAGACTAAAGAAGGCCATAAGTAGAGTGCCCATCCTGGGATTACCCGATTTTAGCCAACCTTTTGTGTTGGAAATTGATGCATGTGGAACAAGAATATGTGCGGTATTGGCGCAGGAAGGTAGGCCGATAGCATTTTTTAGCCAAGCCTTAAACACAAAGCATCTTGGTCTTAGTATATATAAGAAGGAATTTTTGGCAGTTCTATTGGTAGTGGATAAATAGCGACACTATCCAAAAGGGGGGAGATTCATAATCAAAATTGACCGTGAGAGTTTGAAATTTTTGCTACAACAAAAATTACATACTCAATCACAAAAGAAGGGAATGGCCAAGCTAATGGGTTTAGACTATTCGATACAATACAAAAGGGGGAAGGAGAATGTGGCCGCGGATGCCCTTTCAAGGTGCCATGAGGAGGGAAGTACTGCAACCATCACCACAGTAATTCTAGAATGGTATCATAAGGTGATAGAGAGCTATGAAGGGGATGAGCAAGTTAAAGTAATTTTGGAGAGACTGGCTGTTGACCCTAAGGGGGTAGAGGGATACACACTGGTGAAGGGGTTGCTGAGGAACAATGGAAGGATTGTCATCAGAAACCATGAAAGGCTCAAGAGGAGAATTCTGCCAACCCTGCACGAATCTCCCTTAGGGGGACATTCTGGAGTTCAGAACACCTACAGCTAGGTGAAGCAATTATTCCATTGGCCAAGACTAAAGGTAGAGGTGAGGGAGTTTGTGTTAACTTGTGACACTTGCAAGAGGTGTAAGCACGAAAATATGGCCTATCCCAATCTATTACAACCGTTGCCCATACCTGATCAAGCTTGGAAAAGTGTATCTATGAATTTCATCGAAGGGCTACCTAAGTCAGAAGGTAAAGATAGTATTCTTGTGGTGGTTGACCATCTAACTAAGTTTACCCATTTTATAGGGTTGGCTCATCCCTATACAGTCCAAGAAATCGCCAGAGTATTCATGGACCAAGTGGTAGCAGTGCATGGGGTTCCGGAAGCCATAATTTCTGACAGAGACAAGATATTCACGAGCCTCTTTTGGCAGGAGCTTATGAGGACCTTGGGTACTAAATTGAAAATATCAACTGCCTATCACCCCCAATCGGATGGGCAAACTGAGAGGGTGAATCAAGTTCTGGAGACATACCTAAGATGCATTTGTATTTTACAGCCAAAGAGTTGGCATAGGTGGGTAGCCTTAGCCCAATGGTGGTATAACTCCAACCAACACTCCTCTTTGAAAATGTCCCCATTTGAAGCATTGTTTGAGTACAAACCTCCCCTCTTGCCGGTAGTAGGAGGGCAACCTACCACAGCCTCGGTTGAAGAATATTTACAGCAAAGGAGTGTGGTACTACAACAATTCAAGCAAGAGCTAGCATTAGCCCAGAATAGGATGAAGCAATGTGCTTATAGGAGAAGGAGTGACCGGGAGTTTGAAGTGAGAGAAAAGGTATATCTAAAGCTAAAGTACCCTTATCTGAAGTCCTTCGCCCCAAGGTCAGTGTCTAAGCTCAGCCCAAGGTATTTTGGGCCATATCCTATAACAACTAGAGTGGGAAAGGTTGCCTATCGTCTGCAATTACCTGAAGGAACACACATTCATCCAATGTTCCATGTATCATTGTTAAAAAATTCAGCAGGGGCAAAACAAGTGAGTCCTGCATTACCCTTTCTCCCTAAGGAAGTGAACCAAGGTAATGAACCAGAGGCTATATTGGATAGAAGGGTGGTTTACGACCAAGGGGCCCCTCTTATACAAGTTTTGGTGAAATGGCAAAATGGAGCTATGGGAAGCAGCATTTGGGAATACCGACCTAGTCTCCTTCAACAATTTTCGAGAGTTGCCAGTCTCCTTAGCATCTCTTGAGGACAAGAGGCTGCTAAGGAAGGGGGAATTGTCACAGATAGGGTCTTATTACAACAGTTTTGTTTTCTTAGTGGTTGTGACTCCTTTTTATTTCCTTTGTATTTCCTTTACTATTGTAGTTTCTGTAATTTTTTTTTCTTTTCTTTTACTACTGTATTTGGGAATATTTCTGTTAGAGAATCAATAAGAAAGAGAAAGCACATGCTAGGGTTAGAATAGGACAAAGGATATGGTTGTAAGTGATCTACTGTGGCAGCATCACCCGAAGGTCCTGTAAATTCTCCCCAAGGCCTCGGAGAAGCATTATCGAAAATCAAGAAGAATATCTTACTTCTCTCTTAATTTCTCTCTTCTATGTGTTCTACTTCTCTCTCCCTATTCTTCTTCCTAATTTCCTACCGTGGACTACTGATTCACACTGAATCAGGAAGTCCACCATTGTCTCTGCTTGGCAGTGACAGAATGTCACCTCTAGATTATTAAAATCAAACACTAAGGGGCTGACTGTCCTCATCCAATCCACCCCAAGAACTATGTCACACCCTCCTAATTTCAGAAGTCTAAGATCTGCAGTGAACTCTTGTCTTTGAGGGTCTGGGCATCTAATGTGTGGCACCCAAGTGTTGTTCCTAAGCATGCTTTCGCCCTTTGGCTTGCTGCCAAATCAAGGCTGCTTATGAGGGACAAGTTACTCTATCTTGATATTGACAGAAGCTGCGTTCTTTGTGGGGCTGCTGTGGAGACCAACAGCCATCTTTTCTTCCAATGCCCTTTCAGCTCATCTGTTTGGGGCATTATCTGTGAATGGTTGGGCCTACCGAGGCTCATGAGCACTATTCTCAGTGCTTTAAAATGGTTGAAGAAGGAAGCTCGAGGATCATCGTGGCAAGCCAAAGTCAAGAGGATTGCTCTTGCATGCACCGTTTACTATCTTTGGAACACCAGGAACAGGAAGATTTTTGAAGACCATAGGCCTTGTATTGACACTGTCATTCGTAGGATCAAAACACAAGTATACAGAGTTACTTTTTCTTTGCATCCTCATGTTTTGATTCATTTTGAGGCCCTCTCTTTAGGTCAATGATTGTATTCCTGGGTATGCCCAGTGTACTTGTACAGTTCTTTTGATCATATACATTTACCTTTCAATCAAAAAAAAAAAAACCTTGGCACTTCAATTTACTAAACATTTTAGTGTTGTTGGCCACAGGAACAGCTAAAGGGAACGTGGCTGATGTTGGGCTCTTTAACTCCCTAGCAGTAGTTTCGTCTAAGAAACTGTGAGTGCTCCTACTATCAATTAGGACCATCAACTTCCTCTTCCCATGTTGCCCCCTAACCTTGATTATCTTGCCCAACGAATAGCCTTGAAGGGCATGCAGCGAGATTTCACCATCTTCCTCCCCTGCTTCCTTCACTTCGGCTTCTTCCCCTTCTCTTGTGACAACTTCTTCTTCTTCCTCTATCCCTTCCATTTGCAATAGTTGTCATCAGCATTGGTGTCCGAGGTCATATTTTTTGCCACACCTAAACCAAGCTGTCTCTTCTGCTCCATTGAAAGGGCCTTCGTTGGAGTCACATTCAATGGTCCCTTGGTCATCAAACCCCCCTTCTATGCTACTGGATTGATGGATTTATAACTCCCACTGCCACTGATCTGAGAACCACTCCCCCCGAAATTCTTAGACAGCATTCGATGCTTCCTAAAAATCGCCTCTAGTGCTAACTCTTAGAGTCTGGCCTTCTTCGCAGCCTACTTAACGGTGGTTGGTTGCATCATCTTCACCGTCGGTTGCAGTTCTTCATTTAAGATATGCCACAGCCCAATTTACCTTTTGACTTTTGACCACATGATAATAGTGAAAGAACCTTTCACAACGTAGAATCCACCAACGCGACTTGCCCCCATCGAATACTGGTATTTCCAGCCTCGGCATCAAGGTATTGGTATGGCCTGTATATCCCCCTCGGTTGGAAGCCCTTGCTACAAATCTTGGTCAATCCTTTGTTTCCAAAGGATCCAGAGTACGGCTGTAAATCCTTGCTCTTACCAAGATCAGAGTTGTAATCGTTCTTGGGGGGAAATCTCCCAGCAAACTTGCATTGGGCAACCTCGAAAATAAACTCAAAACAGTACTCAACTACTGCCTGAACTTGGAAAACTCCTCCCAGAGACTAGAAACATCCTCACAAACACCGCTAATCTTAGCCTTCACATTTTTCTCCACCAATATCATCATATCTTTGGTCTCCGCATTCTCGGCCCTGCCATGTCTCCACCGCTTGCCACCTCCGATTGACATGAACTTCCTTCTTGTTCAATTTAATTAATTATCTAGACAAACCTACTTGCCACCTTCAGATCCCACCATCGACGGAACTCCCGCACCAATTGCAACGCTTGTCTGTCCGCGTCGCCTCCAATGTGCTCCTCCATCAACAAGCTTTTGTCCAGCTGCCAAAACCACCGGCTATGATACCAATTGTCAGATCCTTAGATCTAATAGTGGTAATTTCAGTAAAATTCAAGAGAAATTGGAAGTAGAGAGAGGGTTCGGAAGAGAATCGAGAGAGAGAATGAGACAGAAATTAAGAAAAGAGGGAAAGATTCAATCTTTAATTGCCTGAATCCCATCCTCTTACAACTACCCTTTTATAGGGATCCTCAACTGCTCTTCAACTGTAGTAACTGAAAGCCCCAACAGCCAATGCAACAACCATTGCTTCTAACCACTTAACAACAATCGAGATAACAACTAACCACTTCTAACCAATCTACAACAACAACAACCCTCAATTTACACAATTACCCCTCCCACAGCCTAGGGTCGTGACAGGAAAATCAAGAGACAATCTCACCTGATTCTGCCCTACAAACATCAACATGAAACTCTGCAATTGTTGTCAGATCTGGCTCCCAATGCCTTTACACATCTACGTGATTACGTTGTCTAACTTCCATTCCACCATCTCATCCACCGATCCTACTCGGTTCTACAATTCTGACATCGTCACGAACATCTGTTGCAGCTGCACCTCCATTTGCTTCATTCTAGTTTCGTCTGCCACTGCTATCTTTGTTCGAGTGTAGATCGAAGGCCAAGGTTCAATGCTCTAATACCAAATTGTTAGGTTCCTAGGGCTAGCCTAGGGTTTGTAATGGAAATTGGAAGGGATCAAGGGATTTTGTCGGAAATGGAGGGAGATTAGAACAGAAAGGGAGGGATGACGAACAAAACTAAGGGAGAATAGGAGAGATCAAGAGAGAACAAAGAATTGAGAGGGAAATTTTAAGATTCAGTTATCATCAAAAATTATTTATAGGCTGGTCCAACCTATTCAACTGAAAGGTACAAACTGCTACAGCAAGTACAACTAGAAAGAAATACATCTAATATCTATTACTACCATACCCTTGGGTCATGACACAAAAAGAAATTAATTGTTTTTTTGCAATAATATTAGTTGTTATTACAACGTTGGTTGGATGTCATTTATGATTTTATGAGTTTGCATCTATCTCCTTATACATATTGAAAAGATTAGTATATAAGTATTTTATAAGCATTTTGATAAATGTGAGCCTCAGGTGCCTTAGGCTCGCACTTTGCTTGCGCCTCGTGCCTAGGCCCTAAGAATTTGTGCCTTAGCACACCTTGCACCTTTGACAACTATGCTACGAGTAAGCTGCCTCAACAACTAGCAGACTAAAGACCCCACATTGACCTACCAAGTCAAATTCACTCAAATCCACTTCGATAAAAACATAATTGGAAATATGACAGGGGTTGTTCTAACTTCCAAAGCAAATTGAAAATTTCTGAAAGGAAAGTTAAGTTCTCAAATCAAGGACAAGATTTCTATTCATCTCAAAATTGGACCAGTTCAGAGTTCAGGCAAGAAATGAATTAAACAGAAGAACCCAAAAGTTTTTAGTGTCAAGGGTTTTCCTTGTAATCTTGGCCTTATGCAAACTTTGAGTCTATCTAACTCGAGTTCATAAAACAGAATCGTCATACAGAAGCACCTAAACAATTCTAGGAGATCAGAAAACAAGGCTAAAAACCAATATAATGGCCGAAATTTCAATCAAGCCCATTCTCAAACAATCAAATTCTATGCTAAGTAGAATCAGATAATCAAGATTCATAAGCATGAACACTTTAAGCCTTTATAATCTGAAGAACTAATTCGCAATTGTGAGTGTTTGACTTGTGAAGAAACTGTTACTAACCAAGAGTAAACAATCCAGGAAAAACAATGCCTTCTGAATGATGCATGCATTTGCCAACAAAATAAAAATTAAAAAAGAAATACTCCATATTCAGAACATAATAACACAATGAAACCATTCCAACCGAACAAGGTGCATCCACTCACATCCGAATCAATATGATTGACGCTGAGAATTGAAACCCTTGAATAACACCAACTCAATCACTCAAAAAAACAAAACTTTCATGAAAAATGAAAACAAGAGAGAGGTCTAACCTGAAAAGCTGAGCGTGAAAACCCTTGGCTTGATACCTCGATCCAATAAGGACTAGAAAAGGAAAAAATCCTCGACGTAATCTAACGAGATTAAGGAAAATGAAGAGCATCAGGGTTCCAGTAAGATCGGTTAGGGGATTTTTTTCTTTTCCTAAGTGGTTTGGGGATTCTTGAAGTGAGAAGAATTAACAGGGGTTTTACAGTGAAAGAATTAGGGCTCCTTTTGAGAGAATTAACGATTGGAGCAGGATTAAAGATTGTTTTATTGAAATTGGGTTAGGTTTAGAACATTCCTTATTATTTTTTTTTTTATCAAGGTTGAGTGGGAAGGCAGTTGTTATTCCCGCCTCGCCTCACCCCAATACTGTATATATGTATATATTAATTAATATATAAATCTGTTATTTATTCTATTGAACATAAAAAAAATATTATCTATTCTACATTATATTTTTTTTTGAAAACATAAAAATATTTATATGAATATACATAAATATTATATATTCTATTAATTAAGGAAATAAGCCATTTTGAGATTATAAAATATTTTTAATAAGGTGAATTTCAATATTTTTTATTTTACTTAAAAAACAAAAACTTATGGAAATACGAATTAAAATTCATTTTTCTTTCGGATATATTTCTAAGTTTTAAATAATTTCAAAAACTATTTATATATTCATAATATAGTATTTTAAATCTTTTAACATAAGAGATTATTTTTGAGGCATCTCAATTTGGGATTAGTTTTGAGGCATTTCAATTTTGTTGGAGTGAGGTATCAAGTAAAAACTCTTAACGGCTATGATATAAGACAAAGGGCATGTTTGTTACACCTTAAAATTTGTGACTTTTAACTTATAGCTTTTAAAAAGTAGAAATGTAGTGTTTATTTTAGCTTATAGAATTTTAGTTTATAGATTCCACTAATTTTTAGAAAGGGTAGAAGTTGGTTTTTTCAAAACTGAGGTACTTCAGTTTCTATAACTTCTGATTAAACAATCACATTTTAATGACAATTTTGCCCCTATTTTTAATAAAGAATTACCCTCCTATCCACGCAATCAAACGTCTCTCTTCTCTACCGTCATCTCCCTCTTTCTCTATACACTAATTAATTTTTTTATAACTACTAGGGGTATTATGGACAATTATACAATAATAAGTTATTCTACAACTTATGGTATCAAATATCACAACTGTTTAACTATAATTTCTTAGAAATTGCAACAAACAGGTTTACAACTTATTTTAAGTTTTAGAAGTTATAATCTGAGAAGATAGAAACTATAATTTCTCTAATTAAGCTGTAACAAGCAGGGCCAAAGTATTGGAGTTTGAAATTAAAGACGAGACAATTTTGTCTTGTTGCCAATGCTTGACTTAGATCTTAAAATTAATGGTGTCTTAATATGTAGTAATTTTTTTGAAAAGAAGCCAAGGGCTTCTTTAGTTTCTAATTTTTTTTTAATTTTTAAATTTACATATTTTAATAGTTTATGTTTTAAAATGTAATAACATTTATTCTTAAAAAATTTAGAAAACAACACGTTCTTTAATCCATAATATAAAATTGAAAAATAAGAAAATTGAGCCTTTTATTTTATAATTAGAGACTCCATCATTTAACAAAAGATTGAAGTTAAAAAATTAAAAAATATTTTCTATAACTAAACAAGAATATTAAGATTATTTTTACAAAATAATATTGATGATGTAGATATTTAAATACCAAATATTTATTTAACACATCGCTCAAATTATGGGCTAGGTTTAGGTAATTAGATCTATAAAATAAGAGTTATGACTACCTTAAGACTTGTTTGACAAATCACATCGATGCCTAATGGAGTACTAGTAAAGTAACCAAAATAGTTATGAATAGTGATTGAGAATGCTTACCCTAAATAATATGTCATAATTTATTTATATTGTTTTGAGGATAATCCTTTGTTCAAAATTAGGTATATGATTGTGACTAATTAGGAATAAAAGTCCTTGATAGACTTAAAAAGGTTTCCCTTATCTCAGGTGATCGCCTCTCTAAGTTATAGGGAAAAAGGTTAACTCTAAAATTGTAGAAATTAATTTTAAATCGAATTGAGTTATTCCTAAATTATAAGAGTGAATCCTAGCTGAGAGGGGGTTTTGTCCCCTGTTAAAATATATGTTAAGTGTCTTAAACAAGATTAGTGTCATTTCATGAATTCTGAGTGAGATCACTTAATTCCTAAGCCTTCAACTAAGTTCTCCATTGTCTCAGACCTTCAAGGCCCATGCTTGGCCCAAAGGTTCTAAGGTGGAGCGTGGCCATATGACCACCGAGAGTGAACCTCTATTAATGATGATAAGGTTGAGCCTAGCCTTGAGAAAATGTGTTGTAAGTTCCAAATATCAAATATATATATTGATTTGATTTGCCTAAAATCAAAATATTGTTATTAAAAGTGAATTGCAAGCCAATTAGTTTATATACCCACATGATCAAGTGAGTATAGAAATTATTTTTACATTGACACTGTATATTCCTCAAGTTGTAGAAGGGCTAGTCTGTCCACACCAAACAAGCCTTCTAGAATCAATTCGTTGTTCTCGTCATGTGCCAACTAGAGAACGTTGAGTTACCAACACTTGTCATGTTCTCCCAATCTTTTAAAATCCTGACTAAACGTTCAAGCCTATTGCAACAAGTAATAGACAATGAGCTAGAGTCGGCCCAATGGAGGGCCTTGGAAGAAAAAATTTGTCGATGTTTTTTCAAGAGTATTAATTTATTTTATAAAAAAAATAAATAATACACATTTTCTAAAAAAAAATCATCATTTACTAAATTAAAAAAATTGAAGTTTAATTATAGTAAATTTTTAACTAAAATATAATGTCTCAGAAATAAAAAAAATAAAAACAAACGACCTACTACAATAAATAAAGAAAAAAAACTAATTTTTGGTAAAACTCTAAGAAAATTGATGCAAGTCGAACAAAGAACTAAACATTCCTGACTTTTTAATTTTTATTGGGAAGGAAGACCCAAACTTTAGGTTTAGATTATATATTGTATATTTAATTTTAATAAAATATTTATTATTAAAAAATAAAATATGTATATAATAAAACAAAATGATTTTTGAAAATGTCTAAAATGTATCTCTAGGTTGATTCTATGACTGAAATGAGTTTTGAATGTTGGTCAATAGTTTAGATAAATTTCACTTCCCACCTAGTTTTTCTCTCTCTCTCACTCCCTTACTCGTTGTCTCTTTTTCTCTATTTCTCTCTCTTACAGACCCACTCACTCACACTTTCTCTTAGACCCACCCACTCACGCCTTCGTCGGCTCCCCCTGTCGCCCCTTTCTCCATCATTCGCTATACCCCTTCTCAACCTAGCCTCACAATTATCGCATGCCCGTTTCGTCGTTTTAGCCCAACCCCAATGTTGTCGCTCCTTCCCTATGACCCCCCCCCTCACACACATACATATACACACACACAAACACGTATACACTCGCGCGCGCGTTGTGCTCGCGACAGGGGGTGACGACCAACAAACTTTGCTCGCAGCAGTAGGGGGCAACAACGGTGCTCGTATTGGTTGGCCGCTGGTAGCAGCCGACCCATCGCCCCTGATCAGCAGTGATGAAGGCTTAGTGATTGTGTATGTGGGTTACATTTATGTCTTTCTCAACAAAAATAGTTCTTTCAAAACTTCTTAACTATTATAGGATTTGGCATTGTTGGTGTTTTCATGTTATCACTCATTATTACAACTGGTGATCTGCTTCTCTCTCACATTATTTTCATTTTTGCTCACCCTTGGAGCCCCTAACCAGTGGTAGTTGAGGACTACAATTTTTTTTTAAAGTTTTTATTTTTTTAAAAATTTATTTTTTAAAAAATTTAATTTTTAAAGTATTCAACAATGTAAGTTTTTGAAAATTTTGAAATATCATGTAAGTTTAGAAATATCTTGTAAGTTTTAAATAAAAAAAAAAACCAACGGTGTAAGTTTTAATGTATAAAAATTTGATATAGATGATTCAATTCCAAAAGAAATAAAAATCACTTTTTTAAATCATTGATGATCAAATATTGTTTTAATGTAAAACTTTATTCAAATAATGATATCAAAGTAGGAAGATTAATTCGAAATTTAATATTTTTATCTTTAGGTGTTGAATCTTTGATATTTTAAATTTTTTTTAAATTTAATTTTTAAAGTATTTAATACTTAATTTTTAAGTATTCTAAATATCAAAAGTGTAAGTTTTTGAAATATCATGTAAGTTTTAATACTTATTTTTTTAAATAAAAAAAACATCAACAGTGTAAGTTTTAATGTATAAGAATTTGACATTTAGAATTTAACATGGATGATTCAATTTCAAAAGAAATAAAAATCTCTTTTTTAAATTATTGATGATCAAAATGTTGTTTTTAGTATAAAACTTTATTTAAATAATGATATCAAAGTAAGAAGCTTAATTCGAAATTTAATATTTTTATCTTTAGGTATTGAATCTTTGAGACTTAAAGAAATGTAAAATTGGTTAATCTATCCTATTGAGTTACTTAAAGATGCAAATATTCAAAAAGAATTTATTTATTTTTTATTAATTCTATTTTTTATTTTAGGCACAATAATTTTTTTTTAAATTAAAATAATATAAAAATCAAAGAGTTCTCGACCACGCATGGTCGGGGAACCCAAGGTTCTCCGACCCCGAACTGAGGTTCCCTGTGGCCATGGCGGCCAGCGACGGCTGGTATGTATTATTTGATATTTAATTTTCAATTCAATTTGTTCATATTGTAAAGTACTTACTGATGTGTTTTATTATATAGATTTAATAAAAAAAATTCTTTTTATTATAAAACGTTAATAAGTATAAAATAACTTTAATTTTTATTTTTTGATCAATGTTTATAATTTTTTTTACTTGCTTTTATATTTTGATTTACAATATTAGTGAACATTATAAATCTTATATGTTTGTTTCTTATTTGAGTTTTGTAAAGTGTTTAATAAAAATAAAATTATTACAAGTTCCTCACAAATTTCAACATAATACATATAAATTATAATTATATTTTAATCTTAATATTATTCACACTGTGCCTTTAGGCACGGGTATATGCTAATACATATATAAATTATGACTTTTTGACTTTGGAGACCTTAGGTGACCACCTACATACTTAACCGACGAGTCAGCTCTGCAATATTGAGCAAAAGATGAGAAGTAGTGCAAAACCGAATAGCAAGAGCAAAACCCGTAAGCCTCACATAAATACTCTAATTTCCTCTTAATCTCTTGTCCATCTACTTAATCCAAGGGGCCCAATAGAAGGAAACTAGAGAGCAATAAATAAGAAAACTTACTTTTATAAATATATATAAAGATCATCAAATATATTTTACACACCTGCTAAACATCATCTAAATCTAATATTATAGCACATCACTAACAATTCTAAGTTTGGATCACTAGCTAATCTTGATAAATTGGAAAAGAAAAAGGTGAGACTACCCCAAGGCTTGCTAGGAAAGTCATACTGTTGCTTAAGTAAAACATAAAAATAATAAAGGAGAAATAATGGAGCTAGAGATAGCCTGTGGGCATAATTGAGAATGCTTACCTCGAATGAGAACTTTCTCTACTTATAATAGTTTAGAGATAATCCTTTAGTTAAAATTAGGTATCCTTGGTTAGACAACATTAGAATACTTATCCTAAACAATTATGAGGAGATAAGCATACCTCCTAAGACTACCTTCTTAGGATTTAAGAAAAGGGTTTTATTTCGAATTTATCGAGATTAGAATAAATCATTGGATTAATGCAAGTCAACCAAGATCAATGTTTATTCCTTAATTGTAAGAGAATAATCCTTAGCCAAATTTAAGTAACTCAGTCCCTAGTAGGATTATTGGTCACCCTCAGGCCTATAAAAGACTCCCCATTTGGGTTAAGCGAGGCCTTCATATAATACCAAAGCCGAAGGTGTCCTAGCTAGTAGGTTGAGGCCAAGCGTATTCTGGTTATTGGGCTGAGGCTAAGTGTACTCCAAATAAAGTGTATACGTACGTGCGAATTAAATTGAATCTCGAGTATCATTATAATTTTACCAACACCATTTAAATTCATGATCTTTAACTTATAATAAACTTATTTTACTACTACACTAAATCTTATATTTATTTAAATTTTACTTACAAATCTAAAACCTAAATTGCAACTGATTATAGTCATTAAATAAATCTTCATTTGAAATATTTTATTTTTTTACTTGCACATGAAGTGCTCGACCTACACTTTTAGCAGCAAAGGATAGTACTCAGTAATTTTGCGTGGGAGACTAAATTAAGTTAGAGATTTATCATTTTAAATTAGAATTCCCACCTAGAGATTGATTTAGAATTAAATTCAGAACATGAAGCAACAAAAACTTGGGGGAAGAAAAGAATAGAGAGAGCAGTTTTGTGAAAATAACATAACCCGAAGGATATTTACAGCATTTAATAAAATTCTATTGGAATTCTATTTTTTCTCATGGGGATTGCAATATATCTCTCAGGGTAAAAGATGAAATTCACACTTAATTCATTGTATCACGATGTCTTGGAAGATAAAGGGTGACACCAAGATCTTCCCTAAGATTGCCTTTCATGGCCTTAAGAGGGAGAAAATCTTGCCGTTGATTACATAATAATGAGTAAAAAAACTAAAAGGATAATGATAAAGATGAAGAAGAAAGGTGGTTGAGTGCATCGACCGACAGAGCAAAATTACAATTTAGCCCATGCATGAAAATCAATCCATTTTCATGCATGGGCTAGATTGTAATTTTGCTCTGTCGGCTAACGCATTCGGCCACTCTTTTCGACAATCATATCTTCATCGCAAACATATTGTTACCAAATCTCCTGCATTTAATTACAACACATCTCCATGCATGAACTTTTCCCTATAAATTAGAAAGGATGCAACAATCTCTTGCACTTACATTGGCCTTGCACATTTCTCTCTACCTTATAGAGTGTAAGAGTTCAATTATTCCACTGCAAATACTTTTTAAATGCGTGCGAAGAGCCATCGACCATTCGATTATCGATGTGTGTGCATGCATTTCTACAAGAAACACAATGCTATTTAAGCTCTTTTTTTTGTTAATTATCTGTATGGTTAATTAGCCAGCATTGTACGCTATCTAATTGATATTTCTATTGCCATGGGTTTCTATCGGATCTTTGCTAAGAGACGAGAGATATATACCTTCAGCTTCAATTTAATTAAAGTTCACGCATTTGAACTAAGTTTTAACTACGTCTATTATTTATGATCACGCAGATAATCACATAGCAAGACATATGGCTTCCGGAGCGGGAGGTTCAGACTCAGTGATCGCGAACAAAAATGGAGATGAAAAGAACACTGATGTTGCAACAGGAAGGAAGTTCTATGTGCTTGTGGTGGATGATGATCGTGCGACTCAAATGATCCATAGCATGATGTTTAAGAGGTATGGGTTGGAGACTCAAGTGGCTGGAAATGGGAAAGAAGCTGTGGAACTGTATCGCTCTGGGGCATCATTCCATTTGGTTCTTATGGACCTGGAAATGCCAGTCATGGATGGTTGCGAGGTTAGCCCTTTTTTTTTGCATCCATTTCTTGTTTATTTCTTCTAAATTATATTATATATTTTTTATATATATTGAACATGAATAAATAAACATAAGATGTAAAAGGGGGCAATTATCAACGATGATTAATTTTGTTGGCATAAATGCAAAGAATTTATATACAGTGATGTTTTCATAATTATTTCCTGCCTTATATATATAGTGGGTATTTTTCTCTCTCCCTTTGATTTAAAAGTATTGTTGGTATAACATTATTATGATAATTAAATATTGGTCTTAATTAAAGCTCGCACGGCACAACTAATTTCTACTTCAGTTATTTGTCTTAAGAGGCTAATTTCCACTAATTTGCAGGCAACGAGGGAGCTTCGAGCCATGGGAGTGACCAGTATGATTGTTGGGGTGACTTCTGCTGACTTAGACTCGGTGAAGGAAGCATTTGTGAGCGCTGGTTTGGATGGTTGCTATGGGAAGCCACTGACTGTTGATAATGTCAAGTCTTCTCTGCAAGAACTTGACAACAAGAAGTTCTGATCAATTTACTCAAGTCATAGAATAAAGTGATGTTTATCACATTTTGTCATAAGTTGCCTGGTTTTAGATTGCTATGGACGCTATCGCAACTTTTCTTAATGAAAAAAGATAATAATAATGGACTTGAGTTTCAAATATCTCCTTTATGAATGCGTGATCATCTACTATATATATATGGCTTTCACTGAGGGTAGAGACCTTAGAGAGTTTAATTTAATCTCCAGGGTTTCTTGAGGTGTTGGCATTTTGGTTGTCGTCGGCCTAGGTTGGCCTTTTGCTGTCATTGGACAATGATCAGCTTTCTGTGATGAGTTTGGGTCCCCATTTTCTCCTTTATTTCTTAAGTATCTTTCTTCTCTATCTGTGCATTAGTTGTGGCCACCTTGTTCGTGTTTAGTGCATCTGTTCCATTGGAGATCTATGTCATCACTATAACTATATATTGGGGGTAGATCTGATCGCCAGTCAAGCATTGAAGATGTTGATCGCAAATTTAGCTTCAACCAACTAGATTTTGCCACTGAAGTTGCTATTGTTTGATTAGTTTAGTTGGATGGAGATCTCTCCCCTCCCTTTGATATTGTCAGAGATTTATTTATGGGTCTTTTTCCTTTTTCTTTTTTTTTTATTCATCTGGAGTGTCCGAATTTCACCTGACTAATCTCAGAGGCAGGTGACATTTCCCTCTTATGCACTTCGAGTAAATTTGGATGCGATATAATCTATATACATGTAGAGCTGGACATTCGACATAGTCCATGCAAGACTTGACTTCCAGCTTAAATCCTATCTTCCAACAATAATTCTACATTTTAAATCGCCACACTAATTCGAATCCCAATACTTCATGTAAAACTCTAAATACTTTACTACTGCACCATACCTATGGGGGCATAGGTCTTTCTTTTTAATCTTTATGCATAATCATATGAATGGTGATCTCCGGCCCGACATCGATAATCATTCTTTTGTGCTAAGTTAAAGAGAGTGTTTGGCTTAATGATTTAACAACTTATAAGTTTCTTTTTTAACTTATAAACCACACAGTTTATTTATTTAGATGTTTAAATTTAAGAGTTTAAATGCTATCAAACTTATAGACCATTTTAATAGCATTTTCAATGAACTACACCTCTCACATTTTCCAAATAAGCTATTAGTAGCTTAGAGGTTGTTTGGCTTACCCTTTTTTTTAAGGAACTCGTAGGCCTTTCTATTTATAAGTTGTATAAATTTTAACAACTAGCTACAGTTTAAATTGATAATATATTTGGATAAATGTGTTTTAAGGTGTCATTTATATAGTTATGTGTTTAATTTAAAAAAGTTGATAAATTATTAGAATTTAACAAAAAGAACTAAAATAGATGTGTTATTGAATAATATAAATAAAATTCATAAAAATATTAATTTTAATAAAAATAAATTATAAATTGATATCTAATAAAATTGTTATCATTACATATTGATAAATTATATATAATTATTTAAAAATATATTAAGGAGACCCTTTTTTGTTGTGTGTGTGTGTGTGTGGAAGCTTTTGTGTTTTATTTGACAGAAATATATATAAATTTTATTTGACAGAAAATAGATTCCATAAATATAATGAAAATCTATTTCTAAATTTAAAATATATTAAACTATGTTATAATGATATAGAATATACTTTAAATGTAAAAATATATATTTTCTAACATTTATACTTGTGTCTACCCATCTCACCCATCTTTGAAAAAAGTATAAGAGAGGAGCTCGCCTCGCCTCTAGCCAATCTCACTCAATCGGACCCTTAGTCGGTCTGATCAAATCGGTAAGCTTCCCGAGTATTCATACCACACGCATATATATATATATATATAATGGCTGTTTTGACAGTAGAAATAGAAACAGAAAAATAAAAAGAAAAGAAAGTAAAGAGAGGGGGAGACGGAAAGAAGAAAATTTCGCATGAAGAAACCGATGATTCTTCAAATTCTCCTGCATTTAAAAGTCACTATCACTCATCTCTGTCTCTCTGCCATATAGAGAGAGTAGGCAGAGGTGATTAAGACATCTGCTTGAAGCGAAAGGGTCTTTCGAGGAGTTCTCTGAGGGTGTAAGGCTAAACATTCAACATGAGGAACAAGAGAGCATGGATTCTTCAGGCTCTGATAATGCTGCAATGCTCTCTGGGTATGTTTTCCTCTCTTCTGATTTACCCTTTCTCCATCTTCTATAATTTCTTCTTTCCTTTTCAAAGTTCGTTTTGGTTCCATTTCTTTCTCCTCATGGTATTGAGTTGTTCTCGGTTTCTTTCTTTGGACAAATTTTTATGGCATTCTTCGTTCAAATATTTATGCTCTGTCTTGCTGTTGCAGGCAAAGCATGCTACTGCCTGTTCAAGCTGGTTAAAATTTAAATACTCATTCTACCCCCTAATTTCAATTTTAATTTCATTTTACATCACCCAACAAGACTTTTTTTCAGCTTGAAAACCACTAACAAAAAATAAAATTACTTAATGAGTATTCATGCATTTTCCCGTGAGCACCCAAATCCTAGGTTCAGACATTGCCACCAAACAGGCGGTTTAGGGGGGCATATAGAAAGGTTTAATAAAGCGATCTTGTGCCATAAGATTGCTCACAAGGAAAACATATTGAATACAAAATACGAGAAAAAGAGTGAAAAGAGGAAATGCACTTTGCTTCTTATCGCACTTCCGTGTTCCTGAATCCTCCTGAGACATGATTCCTGCAGACCGTTCAGAGTTTAGTTCATTGTTGCATCTTAGGACCTTAAATGGAAGAAACTATTAGCATACGTTAACATTAAGATGAACAAAAACTCAGCCATTTGCACAATGTATGATGTTTGAAGGCTGCTGTTTTCTGTGATTTCTCTTTCTTATTTTTTTTTTCTTTTTGGTTAGGTAAGATATAACATTCGGACTTAATTGACAGCAATTAAGCCTCACGAGACTCGTACTCGATAAGTCGAGTTTAAACTGCACTATCTTTATCATCATTGGGATTTTCTTCAAGACAAGCCTTTTCAATCTTTTCTTTCCTTTTTCTTTTCCATATATAAATGGGAAGGCTTTGCGAGAGAGATGGCGGCGGAAGAGAAGGCCGAGACGGCGATTCCGGTGACGACCCTATCGCCGCCGGAGGGAAACACGACGTTCCTGGACGGCACGACGTGGTGTGTGGCGCGTCCCGGCGTGTCGCAGTTGGATTTGCAGAGCGCGCTGGACTGGGCGTGCGGGATGGGAATGGCGGATTGCGGCCCGATTCAGACCGGCCGCGAATGCTACGAGCCGGACACGCTCTTGTCCCACGCTTCCTTTGCTTTCAACAGCTACTACCAACAGAATGGAAACTCTGACATCGCCTGCAACTTTGGGGGCACTGCCTCCTTGACACAACGTAACCCCAGTAAGTCATATATCTTCCACCATTCCATGGTCTCTCCAATGAAATTTTTCTTGACTGGATCATACCTTTTGAGTTTCATTTTTTTTCCCTGAAAAATATACATAGATCGGGTATATAGATGAACCTATGTAATAGAAGATCAAGATTGGATCATGTTACCAATAACCCAAATAGAAATTGGTAAGTTGTTGAGAGGGGATTTGGATTAGTGGGCAATAGTGCCAAATTTTAATCTTTGGTTGTATGAGACCACCTAACTCTTCGTTTATCTAAATTTGCCTGAGGGAATGTAGATGGGTATAGAAAACCAATCTCATTAAGATATTGACTATAAATAAATAAGCCTTTTTTACTTCAATTTTTAATTCAAAAAACAAATAATTTATGAGATAATATAATTAAATTATTGCAATTGTCCGTCATGGGCGAGTTTTATAGTTTGCTAAATAAGCAAAGTTTTGAAGTGTGTATACCAGTTATTTGTAGTAGGACCGGAATGGTTTCTCTATTGGAACAAAAACTATATCGTGAAATGATTTAAGGCAATTATGTATACATATAAGTTACATATTAATTTAGTAAATTATTTCATTGTTTTGAGATTATAAATATAAATATTAAAGTTAATTAAACTACATTAAATTTTTTATGTTATTTTTTATGTTACGGGTGATGTTAAAATTAGATCCTAAGAAGCGGTATCTTAGTTAGACCAGATTATGAACATTAAGTTGATGCTTAGTATGAATACATGGACACACACACACACACACACACTGTGTAGTAGTATGCTACTTAAGGAATATTATGCTGCTTTGGGGGTGTTATCTTTTATCATGTTATTTTACTGTTTTGATTAAAATCTTGTGATTTCGGGTGCAGGTTATGAGAGGTGTGTTTACTCTACATCTGGGTAATAGTTGCTCACTTAGATTTTGTGTTAATTTTTTGTCATTATTCTTGGTAATCATGGTATTTAATTATAATATACGATTTCTACAGGACTGTGGGATCAGCGGCGCCTCCAGCGTCCGAGCACAAACCAAGCTTCATCTGGTGGAGAAGCATCGGTTTTGTGCTGCTTTTGTACTGGAGATGCTGAGCAGCCATTTAATAATAATTAATATGCCAAAGTGGAGAAAATGAAGATTCCAGCATTAGGGTTGTGTTGGAGAGAGATGAGACATCTTCTTCTTAGTTTATGTACTTATATTATGAGCATCTTATATTCGTGCTTTGAGAGGAAATTCCAGGGTACCTTTCTTGTTGGGTTTGGAATTGGAATATAATCTGGAGCTGCTGATGGATGCAATGCAAGTTTCTGTCTTCTGTTGGTTTTGTTCCTTGAAATTAATTGTATCTCATTTTAATTCCAACTTTATAGACTGATCTGATTCTGCAGAGTGCGTGTTTAAGAATCAAAGGATTCTTCGCCGCCGTCTGGACTAATTAACTCGATCGCTTTCTGTCTGCCAAACATATAATAGTCTAATATAATCTTTTACCACATTTGTAGTAGTCGCTTTTAATTTTCCTTTTGTATTTCTGGGTACGACTCTTCTGCACAGAGAAAAAGAGACATTTGGGAGGTTGAAGAAGAAAGCTCATGAAATGGTGAACTGAAGGGTCCAGGCAGTCTCATTTCTCACTTTTTTCTTGGGGTTGCCATCGAACAATGATCTCTTTTGTCCTTTCATTGGGCCACGAGACGAAAGGGGTGGGACCATTTAACATGGGACTAGTTTTGATTATTAAATTAAATTGTTGTTTAACCATGCAGTGACATGCAACGCACAACATGAGGGCATTATATAAGCACGCTCTCTTTTTACCGCAGCTGTAAGATGAAATCAATTTACAGGTACAGATTGATCTTCTTACTCAGATTTGGGCCAAAGTTAATTAGATGGGATTCTTTCTCTCTTCTGGGTTTGGTTTTGGGGCCTCGGGCAGTGTTTTCCTGCAAAGGGCATGCCAGTGACTCATTTGACGGCATATAGTAACAGAGCCTTTCAGGACCAGACAGCCACAGCCAGCCTTTTTCTTTTTTGGTTTCTTTTTCATTATTGCTTTCCTTTTTTATGATGCTATTTTATCATTTCATTTATTAAACTAAATAATTAGCTAGAATTTTTTCCTAAAGGGTAAATACTATTTAAAACCCAAGTTTTTTTTTTTTTTTTTTACATAAATTTCAATTTTACACTAAACATTAAAATTATCAAAATTACTCTTAAGCTTATTTTTGGGTTAATTACTAAAAAAATACCAAACTTAATTAGTGAATAAATAATACATCAACATGGTATTGATTATGTAAATTTTTTCAGTGGTGTTATAGTATTAACGTAAAATTAAAATTTTAAATATAAAATTAATAATTTTTAAAGCTTTTTATGGAATTGATACAGTAATTTTTTATAATTAACCCTATTTCTTTTAACCAAACTATACCACCATCAATAATGTTTGGAAGCAGAAATGCAGTTCAATGAGCTCGTATAACGCCAAGATGTATTTGAAATAGTACTTGATATGATTGGGTACACTTAAACTAAGACATCAATAACAAATCCAAACAGAACTTAGAGGTTTTTCATTTAATCTTATATCTTTGGGTCTCCTGTTATGTTACCCTATATGAAAAAGGAAATGGAACATTTACATGTCCCACGCAAAAGCCCAAAAGGCATTCAAGATATTTAAATAGATAGAAGCCAAATTTATTATGAATAATGATGCTTTGATTGATTAGATAAATATTTGTTTAATTTATTAAAATATCATTGTTCTTATTTTTTTGTTTTAAGAAAAAAAATATTTTTTTAAGAAATAATTAAATTAGTGTCCCAATTAAGGCTACCCAATCTTTTAGGCCCATTTGCCTTCCAAATTTTAATAGAGAAGTAGCCCAACAGCTAATCCGGCCCAAACGGATTGGGCCTTCGATAAATTTATTAGCATTTTTTTGAGCTAGAGTTCACCATCCATTATTTAATCAAATGCTTTTCATTTATTTAATAACATTTCCGCCTCTGTCATATCAAGGAGTGCAACTGAATGTTTTATGCAATCACCCTTTTTGATTGGACAAAATTATCCAGCAAAATTAGGGAAATGGAGATCTTGAGAAAATTTAGATGGAGATCCAAAGTGAAAAGGAGCTCGGGTCAAAAGGCTCCACTCAATAAATATGCATCGGCCCAATATGGATAAATTCAAAAGATGAAGATAAAACAATGAATTAAAATATAGGGGGAGCTTCAAAGGACAAGTAAACTCGTAACAAAAGAAAGATTCGAGAGACCTACTAGTCTACCTGAACACATCTCTTGTGAGATGTTCCCAAAATAACAAAAATATAAATAGATAACTCTAAAATTCTATCCAAAAATAACCTCTCAAAGTAACACAAATGATTTATCGCACGTGTTTAGAAGTTTAGATACTGCAAGGTTATGGATCTGAGTCGGCCTCTGTGCAATTGTTGATAATTTGCATGTATCTATTGGACTAGAGCCCAAGTGAATTAGGCCATGGCTTATAAGGTAGACTGGGATGCTTTGACGCCCAAAGGCTTCTCGATTTCTGCATTACAAAAAAAAAAAAAATCAAAAATTATGTAATAGATGACTATAAGTCAAATCTAAGTCAATATTAAGGATGGTTATAACAAATTTCTCAAGTTCTTCTATAAATAGATGAGCCATCATTTTTCAAAGTAAACCACTAAAACCCATGAAAGAACTCTTGCTAACTCTTCCAATTATAGAGATTTATTTAAATATCAGAGTATTTGCGTAAATGATGCTTGACACCCCCATTGATCTTTTTCTTTCTTACAGAATCCTAATGGCTTGAAGACCAATTCCTCGACAAATAAAGTTATTGTTATATTCAAGCAACAACAATAAGTATAAATATAGAGTCATGACATGGGTGTAAAATATAAATTATTTTTTATATAAACCTTTAACTATTTATTTTAATTAAAAATAAAAGATACAGTTTAAACATATCTCCAAACAAAAAAAAACACACACACACACACAATTTTCATCATAATATATTCAATTTTTGAAACTAGTTTTGAAAAAGACTAATTCTTTTTCCCCTCTTAGTCCAGAGACGGGGCAAACAATTTTATATATGAAATTAGCAACTACTCAAAGAGACCTTCGTTATTTTAATGCTCAACCGTGAGAATAATTTAATACAAAACTATAAATAGAAACTTAATTTAATTCAACGAAAAATTATTTATCTGCTTTATCTCGAAGTTAATATTTTTAAAATTAAAAATAAAATTTATCTCTTCCAATGATCATATAGTCTTACTTCAACAACTCCGCAGTACTCAATATTGTCTTTTTGGCTAAGACTTTTCTCCCAATCTCTTCTTAGTTCTTACATTAACATAGATTTCCATTACATCTTTAGTTCCAGTGCTTCCTATCTTATAGATTAAAGAGCTAAATAAATAACAAATTGTTATTTTTTTATTATTACTATGATACCACGTCAATACAATACAAGACTTAAAAAGGCCCAAGTCGCCTTAGGCCCGCCATGTATTCATGTGTTCTTTGGTATTGTGCTTCTGACTCGAACGTGGTTGTCGCAATTTGTTACTCAAAATGGGAACAGAGGCAACGTTGTTTTCAGTTCGAATGATTTGATTCTTGTATTTTCTCCTCTTCACCTTATGGTTTAAGAATCAAAGGCGTCCTTGCTGCCCGATCATTTGCAAAAATAATAATAGTGGCAGTGGCCAGTGTTGTTATAGTACTTGTCCTTTTGTTCTTGTTGTGCTCATATATTAAAAGTATTATATATGGAACTATCAGAGTCGTGTTGGAATGGAGGAGGAGGAGAGACTGCAACAGCTTTCGGGCGATTCCTGTTTCCACACGCATCCGGTTGTAAGGCTACGAGCGGGGCTACCCCACTTGGGTTGGGTGGATATCTCTAACACAATTTTTTCAGGCAATTTATGATCACGAAACCCTAAAACCAGCCAGCAAAGAGTTCTTGTCAATGATAGTATGATAAATTATTGAATGAAGAAAATAAAAAGTCAAACAAACAGGTATTTATTCTATATGGACTATCGAATGTGTGATTCCCCCGCTTTGATTTGATTTGATTTGATTTGTTATTTATAAGTTATAACCCATCATTACGTCAGTGTTGCTTCAAGAAATATAGCGAGGCTTAGAATTTATGGAAAGAAAAAAGAACAAAAATATATTATACTTTTATGTACAGTCGATCCGATCCTATCCTAATTAAGATGAAGGCATGCAATTAAAAGAAGTTGGACTGCATAGAATTTAATAATCATATGATGAGGTAAGTATGTATTAATTATTAATTAATCAAATGGTTGTTGGGGCGGGGGGTGGGGACAAGATCTAAGAATCAGATGAACGACTTACAGAATATAAAACCAGAACGTGATGTGAAGCTGCAATGCATGCAGACATGGAAGCAATAAGAGCAGTCATTGGGAAGAAGAAGACGAGTGGGATTCCAGCAGCAGCTTGGAATTGGATTGTTAAAACCTTTTCTTTACTATTTCTGGGCAGTTCTTGACATGGGTACTTGGCCACTAATGTAAACAGTTGAATTCCATGGTTTTCAACTTACATATATATATATTCTTGCAATTTTCTTAGTTAATGGCCATCTCAAGAAGCCTTGTCTGTGGGAATAAAATAGTTTGTCTCTCTGTCTCCCTATCAAAACACCGCGAATATTGGAGGGTGTTTTCTATCCATTATATTTCCTTCTGGTAATTTATATATATGCTTATATATGTGCATGTTTTGTCTTTGTATCTTCATGGCTTAATTAAACTATTTATCTATGTTTGAGTTTCTCCAAACCAACACAACTCGGCAAAGATTACAGTCTGAAAATTCTGTAGCTTTCTTAGATGGTGTGATTGATTTGAAGTTGATTTTTTCTTTTTTTGTATAAACATTTGCAGGAAATGGAGAAAGCTTTGGAGAGGCTAAATTAATCTTAAAGATCACTTAGAAGATGGTGTTGAGATTCCTTCCGTATGTTGTTAATCAGTTAATGATTTGTAGCTTAATTAGTCAGCACTCAAACTTAGGTGAGATCGGAAAGATTGAAAGAAACTGCAGCAAGAATCTGAAAAGAGAGTTTAAGGATCCCACAAGATCTACTGAGTGGGATTAGGAGCTCGGATTTTCTGCTTTACTTGTTCTATTATTGCATCATTTACCACCCTAGCTACCTATATATCTATATTTTAACCTCTTGTTTAGGGTATTGGATTTTGGGCCTTATTTATTTTAATTATACTTTGATAAAATAAACATCTGCAAAATTACCATTCAACTACGTACTTTGATGGGATCATAGTTTTGGGCCTTCTTCTTCACATCACCTAGACAACAAGGCCGATCAAGATCTGCCAAAAGATGGTTCAAATCTTGATATTTCAGAAATATTATATAGTTATGTTTTAAAAGTAAAGTTATACATCATTAAATGGTATCTTTTTAAAAAAAAATCAACAAAAAATAATTACACTTCATAAACACAACACAACAATACGAGACAAATTAATAAATAGAGATGGAATTGGTGGCATCACTTTCCCAAATATAGGCCTTGTTGTCTGGCCATGGTCCTTAAGGTCTCTAACAAAATCAGCACATGCATTTCTCCTTTTCTCTTTGTGCATTTCAAATCAAATTTGAAACATTCATGTCCCCTGTCATGCCAGGGGTGGTTGCCTTATCCCCCTCAATTAAATATCAAATTGACACCCCTTGCACCATTGTCTGCCCATAGCATAGCTTTCACAATTTACAAAGGGTCATGCTGATATCGAAATAGAAACAAAAACTATATATATTAGTGATACGCAGCTAAATTACACACTATTAACACATAAATATATAGACAATAGGTCAGATATATTACACGTAAGTTATTTGTCTCATGGAGCAACTGAGAGACCCACACATCAAGTTTTTCAGATAAATACTAAAGGCAATCATTAGAGTTGCGAGTAATAGCCAACTACTTCAACTTTCAACCAATTGAGGATTACAATAATGATTCCAATACATTATTAACCCATAGTAGGGTGATTGTTAAACTGATCTATCATAAACAAAGACAAGAGGAATCTATAAATATTGTAACTTAACATAGTACTTGAGATCGTCTTCTTTGTTCTCCTCGTATACTCACCCGTTGCTATTAGATTTTTAATTAGTACCTCCCTCTAACTTAACCACTGGAGAGCCCTTCTAATGCATCCTCCAAACAACGATTAGTACGAGAGTTTAACTGCAAGCCATCTGATCATTGATTCTTATATTTATCTTAATAATTTCTTGCATCATCAATTAGAGAGTAAAGCCATCACAGTTTGGCAGTTTGTTACTGTAAAAATGTCACTGTAAGTCATCTAATGATACCTGTTTTTTTCTTGCACAATTAACTAAGAGATTCATTTTGGGTACGACGAGATGTTTGACTATGTGGGTACGTAAATAGTAAGTTTGGTGTATGATACCCGAAAATTAAATTTGTCATTTTCCATGGAGACAATGGGGCATCTTGAATAAGGGTGTTCATGTTATGGCCACACTTTAGATTGAAATAAGTAGCTCTCAAAGCTGAAAAATTGGTTCCACTTGGTGTACCTTTTGGCCACCTTTTGGCAAGACAACAATACCCATCCAAACCCATCATGGGGCCCCTCTTCCCTTGCCATCTAAAGTGTTGAACAATTGGGGCTAAGATAGTCTCGTCACATACTTTGGCATTTGTTTTGAGACTTGTTAATAGTGTTCTTTCAATTTGGAGTGGGCCAACTGCCATCTCCAACTGTAGGAAGCCCTTTTTGCTTCCCAAGCTTGGTGACATTTCATGCATGGCCATGGCCTGTTTGGCCAAGTGGATTTTTAAATCATTTATTATCTGTCTATTTCCATCGGCTGGTTTGCTTTCATTTCAATTCCTAAAGATATTTCAGCCCATGCTGTGATGATATATATATATATATACATATATATATAAATAGTGTGTAACTGTTGCCAAACAAGGAATATATGTACACTTTGCTCCTGCCCAGACATGGCACATCTTCCACTGCTGTAGAGTGTATATATGATCTTAGAAAGTAATTAATTTCTTGGATGAAAAAGAAAGATGGAATTAATGAATGTCTAGGGTTTTGCAAGATTCGCTACCCCAATTGTTTGTTCAATTGAATGACTTATGAAGCTAAGACCCCCACAAACTTTTGTTGCTAACCCATCATGCATTTTGAAAGATAAAATTAAGGAAAGGAAAATCATGACAACTTTAAACTTCTGTAGATTTAACTTTTTCAAGACAACTTCAAATTGCCATTGCCTTGTTTGTTCCTTTCACCAACTAGATGTATATATCTTACTGGCTGATCATAATCATAAAGAAAATTTGCTAATCATATATAGACACTTACCTGAACTTATCAAACTCTTCTAAATATGTGCTAATTATATATATAAATATATTCTTTGACATTTACCTGTGCTTTGAAATTGAATTAACAAATGTGCCAAAGCAAAAGGGTATATACTTCCTAAACCACTCACCATGTCCAGGAAAAGCATGTGTTATTCCGAAATCCTAAATGCCAAAAAATATATGCCTCTATACAGTGTCTGGTTCCCATCTTTTTTCCTTAACCTCCTTTTAATCTTTTTCTTTTTTTTTTTTAATTTTGAAAACTAATTTTATTGTTATATAAAAATAATATAATAATCTTTAAAACCAAAAAACATTTTGCCATATTCATTTATTTATTTGGGGAGGTGTGTGTTGGCATTGTCGGGTGAGTAAAAGTTAAAAAGGATAGAACAATCATAGACTGAATTGGAGGAAGACAAATCATTGATTCAATTACAGAATCCCATGCAAATGAGAGCAAAGCTCAGGCAGAGAGAGCTGCAACCAAACAAAATATGGTCAGTTGAAGGGCCCCAACAGCAGCAGCTGCTACCAAATCTACCACATACTTTGACTGCCAAACCATTTACCCCTTTGTTTAAAACGATTTGGAAACCAGCAAACATGACACCCACCCTTTTCTTGGTAGGTTAAAATGTTTAGGGAAATGAGTTATGTTCGAGATTTTTTATTTTTTTTTTAGGATTTATTGAAGTTTAATCAGAGATACTATCAATCCCATGTTAATTAGTATTTGATTTGGTATCAAAGTGAGTTCACATGAAATTAACAAAGATATTATGTTATTTTGTATCAAAATTAAATTGTAAACTAAATTCAAAGTTCAAAATTTATCAAGTACGATAAATGTTTATTTATCTTTATTTTTAGTAAATCTCCATTCGGATTAACTCGGTTCAACCTTCAACCAAAACAAGACTCATTCTTTTACACAGAAGTAGGTGGGTATAAAACACAAACTTCTCCGAAAAGGCAACACTACTGTGTTCTCCCAATTGGACATGTGAAAAGCAACAATATATATATATATATATAATATACTTTGTTCAGAAAGAAAAAGCTATACTTGTTAAAACTATCTAATCACGTTGAAGCAACAAACGTTTGAAAATTAGGTGATGGTCGGCATAAGCTGGCCAAACTTTGTAACCCAAAAGTTAATTTGAGGAGACTAAACTAATTAACTTGGTGTGTGTAAAAAGTAAGCAATGTTCTAATGCATCACCGACGTATTAAAGACACATTTGCATGCTACATATAATAAAAAACTTAAAAAACCAACGGAAGAAAGTAAAAGAAGAAGAAGAAAACACAAGCAAAATTAATTCAATTAAAGAAGTTTTGTTGGTAGAGAGGGCCGTTGGATGCATAATTGGTGCGTCAATGTGGATAAATTGATAGAAAATGGTGTGAAATCAACTTTTAGAATGATTGTTCTTGTGTGTATTTAGTGTTCGTGTCCTCAATTACGTTAAAAAAAATAAATCGTAAATGTGAGATTTCTTCCCACTACATAAGATGAGAATCGAATTTACGATCAACTAAACTGATATCGAGATATCACTTGCTCAACTGAGAGATTCACGGAACCAACCTTACTCTTGTTATAGTGATGATTATAGGAAAATGTGGACCAAAATACCCGGGAACGAGGCTGCAGAATTGAACAACTGTATTCACACCCCAATTATTATTTTTAGGCTTGTACTTGCTGCTGTTCGGACACAACTCATATGCACCCGACCAATCAATTTAACAAAGGTACATGGCTAAAACAGTCCTCTTAAACATATAAAAATAAAAAGACCACTTGGAGTTAGTAAAGCTTCAATTAACTCAACTCCCCTGTCACTTCTACTCAATATGCGTGTAAATTAAAAATTCAATTTATTATCCACATAAGAAACCATTATACATATATATTATGCAACTCATAAATTATATGTATCATCAACAATTCACTCCCAATAATTTTAACCTCACACGTCACAATGCCTCGACAAAGGCACAAGGACTTGTAGTTCAGCCACAAGTCAATGTGCTTGGGGAATTAAGAACAAGATGGGAGGGCAGAACTGTCATTTTGAGCAAGAACGATTTTTTTTTTTTTTTTTTTTTTTTGACGCCATAGCCCGCTTTGCAATTTGCAAAGTCCACCCCACGCTGCAGCTGCTGCATCTGAAGAAAGAAGATATTGGCTAACGCACTTGCCATTTGCCACGTGTCAGAAACCAACGTCACCAAAAGCTGCAAAGGCTCGCACGTGCCAACCCCGTCACCTCACGTGTCATTCTCACCACCAGTAAAACTAATAATAATAATAATTTTAATTTTTTATTTATTTAATTAAAAAACCATAATTACAAGTTCAAAAATAATAAAATAAATAAAAATATGGGTGACGCCATAAAGAAATTATTGTGTTTTTACACGTAGTAGTACAAAAGTTTTGATGTATCAAATCATTAATTTATTATCATAATATAATCGTAAATGCACCGCCCATTATTTATTGATAAGAAGAATATTTATAAACAGTGGCGAAAAATAATTTCTCCAGTGCCAGCAGCATAAATACCCACAACGACCTTCTCTTCTTAACCCCCTCTCTCTCCCTCTCTCTCTCTCTCTCCCGTACCCAAAACAAACCGCAAGTCCGCAACCAGAGAAGGCCAAGCTTCTCTCCTTCTCTTCCTATAGATTTCTGTACGGAAGAAACCGAATGCACCCAAGAAAGGCCTCGATGCCTGCCAGAAAGCTTTTTGGAGATCAATAATGGCGGTCTAATCGGTGCTCTCTCTCTCTCACTTACTCACTTGGAAAACATATCGACTTTCAAGTCTTGAACTGCGTTGATTCTCCTGCCCCTTTTCCCCTCATTTGTTTTTCTTTCGGCTTCCTTGCGTTACTGTTGATTCATTCTCTGCTGTCGCAATCCCCAGCATTTTCTTCGTATCTGATTCGAAAAAGCGCCAATCCATTGCTTCTAACCACCAGTGTTTGACAGTTTTTTAGAACGTGTTTTGAGAGTAGTGTGATTATATTCGAGTTCTTCCAACTTTTTGACTGTCTAATCGAGATTTGATACTTACAACCGACCAGCTTCCCATCTACCTCGAATATTTGAGCGTTAGGCGCTGGACTGGTGGATTAATTTTGTGGCGGATTTCGGACAATGTTAGGGTTTCGTCGACGGGACTCCGACAGTGAAGTCAGTTCCGGAACCCTAAACTCAAGCCAGAGCTCGATGAGCAGCGCCGATAGTTGCGTCAGTTTCAGCCGATTGTCGTTTGAGAATCTGGAGCTGAAGTCGGAGTCGCCGGAGAACTTATCGCTGAAGCCACACCGGTCGTCGGACTCCTCGTGGCAGGCCATACGATCCGCCGCGTTCCGCCGGAAGGCGGGGCTAGGGTTCCGCGACTTCCGGCTGGTCCGGCAGATCGGCAGCGGCGACATCGGGAGGGTCCACCTCTGCCGCCTCCGCAGCGGCGGCGATGACGATGACGACGGCGGCGGCGGGTTCTACGCCATGAAGGTGGTGGACAGAGAAATGTTGGCGATGAAGAAGAAGATTCAGAGGGCGGAAATGGAGAAGAAGATTCTGAAGATGGTGGATCACCCCTTCTTGCCGACGCTGTACGCCGAGTTCGAAGCCTCGCATTACTCCTGCGTGGTGATGGAGTACTGTTCCGGCGGCGATTTGCATTCTCTCCGCCACAAACATCCTCTCAAGCGCTTCCCTTTGAGCTCCGCAAGGTACATTAATCAATCATCTAATTTTTAAAAACCCTAATTACGAGGTGTTTCCATACAAATTTTGGGAAAATAGTTTACTAAATGCGTAGCCTGAAATCTTTTAATTGTATCACTTTTTTGGGCTTTTGCATATCTGGTTTGATCCTTTTTGATTTGTTTGTTTTCTGAGAAAGGGACCTCATATGTTCTATCAGGAAAGGTCATGTCTGTTTCACTTCTGCAACAAGTCCATTACCCTTCCAATGCACATTCCATCTATTTTCCTGAGAAAATGATATCACTTGATCAGCCACAAATTTTCCATTATAATGAAAATTACCGTTATTGGATTTTTCTTGTTTTGGTTACTTGTTACGTCGAAGGTCCCAGATCGGGCCTGAAAGCATTATCCTTTCATGCAAGTTATCAGACGATTTTCTCAGATTTCTCTGCAGGTTTCCCGTGTTGAAAATATTATTTGTTTTTCTCTCCTGGGTGACGTCTGGCTGCTGCTTGGCTTGTGTAGAAAATCTGAAGTTGCGAAATTTGTTTGGTTCCCGAGAAAATGAACTCACGTCAGTTCGTGTCTCAATCTGCAGGTTCTATGCGGCTGAGGTTCTCGTAGCCCTAGAGTACCTTCACATGTTGGGAATCCTTTACAGAGACCTGAAGCCCGAGAACGTCTTGGTCAGATCGGACGGTCACATCATGCTCTCCGACTTCGATCTCTCCCTCTGCTCCGACGCTACCCCGGCCGTTGAATCGCCGGACTTGTCCCCGGACCCCTCATCACCCCGGGCCACACAGTCCCCCCGTACTCTCACTCCATTTTCATGCCTCTCCAAACGGCTCTTCCGCTCAAAGAAGATTCAAACGCTGTCAACGAACCGGCTGTTCGTCGCCGAGCCGGTCTCCGCCCGTTCATGCTCGTTTGTCGGGACCCACGAGTACGTGGCGCCGGAGGTTGCCTCCGGGAGATCCCACGGCAACGCCGTGGACTGGTGGGCCTTCGGAATCTTCCTCTACGAGATGATCTACGGGCAGACGCCGTTCGCCGCCGACACCAACGAAGCCACGCTGCGGAACATCGTGAAGAAGCCCCTCACCTTCCCGACTGACTCGCCGTCCAGCGCAAGTGAAATGCACGCGCGCGACTTGATATCGGGCTTGTTGACCAAGGACCCGGCTGGTAGAATCGGGGCACGGCGCGGGTCGGCGGAGGTGAAGACCCACCCGTTTTTCAAGGGCTTAAACTTCGCGCTGGTACGGTCGCTGACGCCGCCGGAGATTCCGGGTTTACGGAGGCAGAAAACGACGACGTCGCGGCAGGGTACGAATGCGAGACAACCAGCGGCGTTCGATTACTTCTGAACCGCGGGATAAGCGCCACGTTTGAGGAGTTTACTCCCGATTTTGTCAGCCGGCAAGGGTGTATATATATATATATATATCTGTGCGGATCTTTTCTAAAAATGAAAAAACAATCTTTTTCCGCTTTGATTTTAATGTAATAATATTAGGTAGGGGGAAAGTTATTGGCAGAGAGTTTTAATATTTAGGAACCATGAAAATATATATATATAGAGAGAGAGAGAGAGAGGGGGAGGGGGGTGAATTAGTGAATTAATGGATAATGGATTTGCACGACAACGAGGCAGCCTTTCATTCGCAACCTTTTATAATAATATAAATAACCATCAATCATGTAAATAAAAAAATGCTTATTTATTTTTTCTTTTAAAAGTTCCCGAAAATGCGAAATGTTAACTGAGATTCTGTGCTTCTAGTAACTCTAAGGAGGGGACCCACGGAGACGCGCCGCGTGGACGGCGGGAAAGGACACGACATGTGGGGGAGTAGGCGCATTGTGGGCCATATATATGTAGTATATATAACATTAATTTATAAATAAATACTAATCTTCATAAATCGTCAACATGCTTCAGACAGGAAAGTCGTTTACTTACCATCATTTCTCAATTATTAATTAATCCCCCTCCAGGGAACATGATAAAAGCCTAAAAGCCCAGGCCCAGGCCCCCAGCCCAGCCCAGCCCTAGCCCTAGCCCCAGCACCAGCTTCGCACCTGCCGAGGTTTCCTCTTATGAGAAACACGCTGCTTTTGCCCCTTTTTTTTATTTTGTTTGAATTATAGCTTTTAAAAGAAGTACATTTTTAATGAGAAATTAAAGAAGCGGGGATTTGGAGACTGGATCACGCGCTGGGGGTGGGGAGAGGCCATCTTGACAACACATGGGCGTGTCTAAGGAACCACCCTGCCAACCAGGCAGCCCCTCCCACCTCGCTTTAAAGCTCTGTCCCCTGCCTGTCCCCAAACCCTACGCCACCCTCCAATCGCGTTCCACCACGTGGCGTGCCGCCCGGTTGGCCACCTCTCCACCCTCCTCATCCGTCCTCCGCTTCCCAAAATCTATGCCCTCCTTTTCCATCCCCCCTCTCTCTTTCCTTGTAGCTGCCATCAAGCCTTCAATGATTTCAGAGAAAACCCCATGAGAAGAAAAAAAAAAAAAAAAAAAGGAAAAAGCTTTGTAATTGATGATAAGGTTGATGATGGCGATAAGAAAGAGGGATGACAAGATAGAAGCGAGCAAGCCCTGCAAGGATAGGGTATCCTTTAAATAACCAAACCCTGTAAGTAATTAAACAGACGACTTGAACATGGGTTCTTTTGGGTTGGGTGGACTTTCCTTGATTGGAAATGGGGTGGATGTGGATGTGATAGAAAATTACTTTAAAAAATCGAGAAAATTTTTGGTTCAAGAGATTTGGGGATGACTTTCTATGGGTTGGGGCAGTCGTTCCGATGAGGCCAACTATATATACGATTATTATTAATTAATAGTTTGACTGCGGGTGTATGTTGATGGATCATCCCCAAATTCTTGGTCTAACTAGTTTTTTTTTTTATTAATTAATTAACGTTGGAAATTGTTGGGTTCGCAGGAAAACAATGCTTTGGTTGGCTTATAATAAGGAGTTTATTTATTTATTATTATTATTTTTTTTGCAAGTGTCAACGACAAAGACAATGACAACAGCACTTTATTGACAAAGCAAAATTCAGTAAGTGACGATCTATATGCTTTTAAGGGTGGCTCCAGCTAATTCTCTAATACAACACTTGGAACTTGGAAGCATGGACTGACTGCTTATCCTCTAATATATCTGGTTGAAGTATTATTTATTTATCAGGACACATAAAGAAATTAAAATTTATTTTACTTAAATATAAAATTTTAAAAAAAAAAAAAGAAGAAGAAGAAGATAAAAGTGAGCAAACGTGATTGATTGAGTTTGAAGGACAATTTGGGCACTAAGTTTGGGAGCAAACTTACTCCCAAACAGGTCCATAATGGAGTTGGGTGAATTAATGGGGTGAAGGGGGTAGGGGCTAGGTGCTAGATGCTACATACATATATATAATGATACGTGGTCCATCACTTTGGGTATATAGCTCCATCATCATGGGTTGGTTGCTGCAGTGAGGTGTTATTACTAATAAAAACAGTTGAAGACTCAGAGACCGAGCACCTCCCTCCCTCCCTCTGGTACATGCATTGTATGAGACCTTCATTATATATTACACATATATATTAAAATCGGATCAGTTGTTGAATCATCGTACGTTACGGGGGTTGGTTTATTGGTTTGATTATTAACAATTATTGATTTTTGTCCACATTCAATTTTAATCAAACGTGATTCGTTAGACTAGCAATGAATGAATAAGTCCAAAATATAAAGAGAAAGAACAACACAAAAAGAATACAGAATTTTTACGTGATTCGAGTATAACGATACCTACTCTATGACTGTACCCTAATTATTCTTTCAGAGTGACAGTATATCATTATTCATGTTGTCTCTCCCTTAATGATATTTTCGTCCCCTGTTTATAGTGAGGGGCCTTTACAATTTGCATAAGATATAAAAAATATAAAGATGATATAATATGGGACAAACAGTCCTTATCATCTGCATAAAATCGAGAGTGAAATCTTCATTACGAGAGATATGGCTCGTCTCAGATAAAGTGAGTAGGTCCCATGTCTCTAGTTGTCCAACAATTTTGTTGTCTATGCGATCTGAAAGATTTTGAACCAACAAGCTGAATAGTTAGACTAGCAAACTGAGAGTGTCGCTGGAAGCTCGTTGGATATATTATTAGGAGCTCGCTAAAAACCTTGTTGGGAGCTTGCTTGAAGCTCACTTGGGCCTTTTGGCCTTTAGGTGGTTGGGCCGACCTATTGGATTGGGTCTAGTCCATAAGAAGTGGTGCGAGAAATACACATAATAATATTCAATCATTAATTAAATATTTTTTAAGACTTTGAATTAGAAATTAATTGAAAATATAAAATAATTAGTTAAGATGCTGCTCTAATTACATCACCTTTTAATGAAGTATTCTGTTTTATTCATTTATCATTATTGTAAATAATAATTATAATTTAAATCAAATATTAATATTATTTGTTGAGAGAATAATTGTAGTTAACTTTGATTATGAGATTTATTTTATTGTTCGTGTCGAATTTGCTTGACACTGGCATGTGGGGGTGTTTGGAAGACAACTCCCTCTCATTTTGATCATATTAGACAAATATTATGTTACTGATTTACTTTACTTCACTTAGTTTTTATCAATCGAAATAAATGTATACATTTAGACTTGGCAAAAGTAATGTGATGTGAGCCACTTCCTTTGCACCATCACACGTGGGTCCATTTACATTGAGGCGGCAATCATAGGTTTGCTACCACTCACCCTAGACAGTTATAGTATTTGACAAATTCATTACATTGGAAATATATATTTTAAATTATGTACTTATATATTTAATTTTTTTATTATTTTAATTATATTTCTAAATTTATAATTTTAAATCAACTAAAATTACAATTTCAATTAGCTAGAAGAGGTGGACAGAGGGCCGGGTGAGATGGTCAATTGCGGTGCATATATATATATATATATATTAATGTCTAAAAAAATTAGCATGAACTAAAGTCCATTCCAATCTTTTCTTAAATCCGCCCCTACCACCACCAATATGTTTCTTAAATCTAAAGTTTTTTTTACTCGTGACCTAATTAATTAAATATCAATCTATCATTTATCATTTATTATTATTATTATTGTGATTAAGGACTGTTTTCCTCATTAAAAAATATATATATATATACTACTGATGGATGGATGGATGGATGGATGGAGCTTATTGGAGTGAAGAAGCCAAATTAAGGAAAGTTTGAAGGTGGTCACTTCTTTTTGTCATGAAATGAAAATGTTGTCTTCATGACTTTAAAAAGCAACCTTTGAATGAACATAACATCAATGAATATAATAATAGTGCTAACTCTCAAAATTCAACATTAATATTAGAGTGAGTCGACATATTGAATAATATTTTAAGCTATACAACAACAACAACAAAAAAAAGTCCAATATATATATTCTAATCTGCAACTAAATTAATACTGCAAAATATATATATATATATATATATTAGCACCACGTACGACTTCTTCTTCATCTTATAATTGTGGAGTCATTTTCATATATCATACTTCATCATAACTGTGGAGTACTCAAAAAGAATAATGAAACTATGCCTAATCTCAGCAATGTGCAGTGGTTGATTACCTGATTACACCTTCAATTTGAGTAATCTCATAAATCTAAAATAAGATTTATCATATATATATATATATCATGTTTAATCTTAATTATGAATTAAATTACAAATTAAAGTCAAAATTATCGTCCTACCCTTTTTGGCTAGCAAAACACAAAAAAAAAAAAAACGAGTTTCCTCCCGCTTGGCCCAAGATTACCACCACTGGCCGGGCACGGCGGTGGTACGCCGGTGGCCGCCGTGGAAAGAGAGGTTTTGGTTTCCACCGGAGCAGGCACCGTAACTTGAGCCTACGGATAGATAGCCAGCCTTACCAACAGTCTACAGAGAGAGAGAGAGAGAGAGATGGCCTCTCCCTACCCTACATATCCATGCCAACAAATAATAATAATAATAATAATAATAATAATAATAATAATATGATAACAACAATTAATTAATATTGTAAGTACAAGTAGTAAGTAATTGCCGGTCTTACTTCTGCCAAACTCTCTCTCTCTCTCTCTGTGCTGGGTCTCGACCGGTCTCCCTAAGCTCTGATTGCCAGCGGCTAGGCTTAGCTACCTACGACCTACTACATCGCTCCTCATAATACGGCCCCTATCAACTGAGCCGCTAGCCTTCCTACTTCCTACTTCCTACTTCCATTAATTTATTTATATCTTACAACCCACAAGTCCTGATGGGAGTGGGACGACGTTCCCTCCCTCCAATCATCGTCAATTGCTTTTCCATCCTCCACCAATATACAAGCAAGACTACATTATTGCCTCCTAGATTATAATTAGAATAATGTTAAGGATTATAATTAATAATAATATCATTAATTATGTAACGTTTTTATTAAATAAAATTAAAAAAATTATATATTATTATTTTCTCTACTTAATGATGGTGCAACATAACTCTTAATATTACTCTTACTATTATCTTTTAAGTGTGAAATGAATAAATATTCAAAAATAATTTATAATTTATGTATATAAATGTATACAAATTTGTATGTAAACTTATATGGAAAAAAATTAATCTTAATAGCAGAAGAGGCAAGCAAGCTTATGTAAACCAAAATACTAATTTGTATTGGAATAGGACCATTAATTTATCAGAACCTAATTATGGAGTGAAATTTTCTAATGTCTTCTAGAGGAGAGGAGAGGAGCACCCAAAACCCTACACCATAAATTTTCTATGGATAACTGTCCGAGTGGGTGGGCGGGCGGGCGGGTCGACTGTCCATTTTCTATGTATCTATGTTTTCTAGGGTAAATTTCGAGCAAGCAGCGAGTATATTCCAACATATATATATGTATAGCAAAGGAGAACACAAGAGTGGGGCTTAAGAAGGGTATGGCGAAGGATAATGTCCCCTAAATGACTTTCTGAGAAAAGAACTAAAAACTTCATGCTGCAAGAGAACACCAAAATTCCTAGAACCAATGGGATATTATTATGGGTTTTGGACTTAGACCCACTTGGTCTTTTTATGTCCACTTACTAAAAAATTAAGGACCATATATAATTATATTATTATAGAAATGACAATGACACGTGATTCTAATTAATAGCTGTTTATATATCAAGATTTAAGTTCAACATCATACATAAAGCAGCAGCCCATGTGTCATTCGACAAGGCTGCTGTTCATCCTCCCCCCCCAATGGCAACGAATCCCAAACTAGAAACAATGAGGGCCATCAATCCTTTAGTATTATTAACAATAAGAACATGCCCCCACTACCTACCTTTTAAATGTGCATGGGATTTGCATAAAAACTCATCGTGCCTATATATTATAATAGTCCAAAAACCAAGCGCCAATAGGAAAAGTGAAACGCACTCATCCACAAGTTGAATCTTCCTCCTCCTAAGCCCAACTCTAATATATATAGTAAATAAACCACAGCTGACAATTCTACAACACTCTTGAGCTTTGCCTCTCTAATCGACCTACTCAACCAGATGATGATCATTTATTTTCTAACATCAAATTCAAAGCTTAGGTAGGTTTCCCTAGGAAACCGGGCAGATCCAAAACATGAAAAGCTGACCAATGTATATCTAATACACCCAGCGTTGCGAGCAAAAGCAAAGAAAATAAACATAATAAACAACAGGTTCAAGGGTAACTTAGATATACAGTCAGGCCTAGATGTGAAGATCCACCAACCGGCTTCATAATAATATAGCCCCTCGATTGCAACTTTTACAATATAAGCACCAACACCTGCACCATTTCAGTTGCCTCACCCCAAAAAGCAGCCATTGCTGCAACTTGCCCTCGCAAAGAGTAATTAATGCATCCCCACCTACAAAATGTAAACAATGTTATTATAATTCCATTTGTGCAATGAAACTCTGGGAGGGGATAAACCCACTACACTTGCAGCGAAATACAGATTCATGATGATCAAAGTTGTGCCACATGTGGACCTGATAACACTTTGCATAAATACAAAAGGGGCTATGGAAACTGAACTCGTAAAAAGTATGGAGGCAAGCGCGTGAATGCATCCACACTTAGCTACGCATACCTGGACTTTCTCACCTGTAAAAACTTATGGGCAAACAGAGCACTAGTCATCAAAAAACAACTCTCCATAGTCAGAGAAGTCACTGCCACCAGAGAACGCATAATATTCATCATCGTCAGACAGGAAGTCGATGTTCGAAAGCCCAGATGGGTAATCATCATCATATGAATCATCATCACGCATATCCAAAACAGTTGCATCAAAAGCATAATCATCAGTAGAATCATATGGTTCCCGCAATTTTCTGATATGTTCATAACATTTTTTCCCCAGTGTCCCTCCTAGATTAATGTTGAAGCATTGTCGAATGTCAAGAGATTCAAGATGAGGACAACCGTCCAGAATGGCCTGCAAACCATCATTTGTCATCTTATTTCCAAAGAGCTGAAGCTCACGTAACCCAGGCATGCTTTCTGCAATAGCCTGTGCCTCTTCATCACAGTTCATGTGCGGGCCCCTGTATACTTGATTGTTAAATTTAAGTAATTTAAGCCGAGGGCAACAGCGCCCAACACTTTCAAGGGCTTCTTTTGAAAGTGAACAATAGTAAATGCGAAGTTCCTCCAACAACGGCATCTTTTTAGCAGCTTCAGACAAACCTTCATCTGAAATGTCAGAGCAACACACGAGTCGAAGGCATCTCAGCTCACTTGCTCTGTAAACGGGGAGCAAAACAAAGTGATAGCAAACATCAGCAATTACAACACACTGTGAAATTGGTTTACCTATTCGCATTCACATGACGACATACAGATGCCACAAGGTAGAAGAACTAACATATCAATCATTTGTTCACTGATCACATAATTACATTGATAAGCATCTCAGTATTTATAGCATTAAGCAATATTATTAGGGAAAAAATTAATCAAGTTAATGAATGGAGCTTCTGACCAAGGCCTAGTAAGCTTTAATAATTATAACTCAATTTGGTTATGACATTTGTCGAAGTTCAGCTAAATCCAAGAAAAAGCATCATAAAAAACTGTTGATATTTTATGAAGAAAGAAGAAAGGGAAGGAACGTACAAGAATAGATTGGGAGAAGGGATGAAGATAATTATTTTATTGAACATTGATATCACTTATTTATACAGCAAAAGATCAACAAATCTGCAAAATAATCTGCTAACAAATCAGAAAATATTTTCCTACAAAATAATATAAATAACAAGTCATAGTCTAACTGATATTTGACTTATTCAAACCAGATCTAACTGACACTTGACTTATTCAAACTAAAATTAGAAGTATCTTAAGTCATAATTCAACACTCTTCATTGACTTTGAGGCTGCAAATGTAAATTTTTAATTTTGGCATGTCTTGGATATAGACATTTTATAGTTTATAGTTATGAGGCATAGGTATGGTTATGGGGCATAGGCATGGATATGATTTTGAGTAGAGTTAAAATAACTCCTCCTTCGGCGTGCATGCGTAGTCAACATTGCCAACATATATTGACCAGGAGTCCACCTCTTCCTTCTCAGCCTGTGTAGCAGACCCACCAGAAGAATCTTAAACAACGCCCATTTCCATTTCAACTTTGGCCTGCATTTCGTGAAGGACACCAACTTCCTCTTCTATCTCCTTGAGTCTCTTCTTCATCTTCTCCAAGTCCTTAGCATTAGGGTCTTCTTCTTCCTCAGCCCTAGACATGTTGACATCGGCATCCATCTCTGCTTCCATTTCTGAAGGTTGTGTTGTAGGAGGTTATGTTTGGTTTCTCTCAACTCACAAGTCCCTCAAGAAAATATGCTCTGATACCATTTATTGGTATTTTATGAAGAAAGAAGAAGAGGGAAGGAACGTACAAGAATAGATTAGGAAAAGGGATGAAACTAATTATTTTATTGAGCATTGATATCACTTATTTATACAGCAAAAAATCAACAAATCTGCAGAATAATCTGCTAACAAATCAGAAAATATTTTCCTACAAAATAACAAGTCATAGTCTAATTGATATTTGACTTATTCAAATCAGAATCTAACTAACACTTGACTTATTCAAACTAGAATTAGCAGTATTTCAAGTCATAATTCAACAAAAACCAGTCATCATGACTTCACCAAATAAAATTTGGCTGGGTCATGCACCAATTCCATCTTCAAATAATTGATAGAGGCATGTTTTGCTAGCTAGAACAGAATGAGCAGGTCTTCTCCATATAAAATGCAACAATAAGCCTAATAACACTATATCTCATCTTTAAAGCAAGAAATGTTAGTTAATATTGCTAGGGTTGCAAATGAACAGGGTCATTTGCATACAGCTCAAAACTCTTCTTGATTCGGACCCATTCAACTCATTTATGTAGTTAAATAAACAAGCTTGAGCTTGAATTGATTAGTAAACAAGCCAAGCTTAAGCTTTAGGGTACTCGGAATGTTTGAGCTGATAAACAAGCTTGTTTGTGGCTCATTAATAGACTCAACATAAAATAATTTGTCTTTTCCAACTGATGATGTTTTTGTAATACTATTTATGTTATACTAAATATATATAATAAAATATACTAATTTTATATGTTAAACTTATTTGTCTGCATACGTTGAGATGATGCCCAAATTCTAGATGAACGTACAAGATAAGAAGGATTAAAATAAAAGTTATAATTTATAAACACTAAAAAAGTAAGATTAAAAATTATAATTTATATCATAAAGGAAAAGAAATATTAATATAATATTTGGATCTTGTTATTTTTTGTTGTCATTAGGACTTGTAAATTAGGAACACACGAGAACAATACTCCACACAAATCCTTACACACTCACGAAAACAGAAGGATAATAAGAACAATTAGTTATAACAGAAGAATATGCAAGAACGGTAAATGAAAAAGATCAAACCACACAAAGAGATTGAGATTATCCTGGCTCAAAATGTCCTTAGACAAACCTACATCCAGCAGTCCAACACCCACAGAGCAATTTGTTATTCAATTAGAAATTGATCAGTACATCAAACCCTCTACTTCTATATCCCCGAGTACATAACCCTCGTTCTCTCAAGAATACACAAGACTAAATTCTTATCACTTAGCCTCTCTTTTCTCAAGAACAACACAGCACTCAATCACAAATGAAAACTGAGATCTCACCATTGATTGCTATCAACTGCCCCTGCCCTCTTATTTATAGAAAGGGCGGACACTCCAATGAAACTAACCAACATTGGAGATATTACAATTAGACCCCAAAAACCAAAGTAAATTACACTTTGAAATTGAAACCTAACTGTTCTAAATCTTCCAGTCAATAGATCACCAAAACTTCACTGATCTCCAATCATTCAAACTCGAGACAAACTCAACAGTTTTTATGAGAGAACATGGGAAATAAACTTAGCAAGACAATCAAGTAAAGGATTGTTGAGACTATGAAGGGCTAATTGATTCTTAAGCTGGAATAAACCCCGGTAACATAAAAGGCAGAGCAAAATCATATCCAAATACTTTTGTATAGGAACCAACTAAATGAAAGATCTTAATCATGTGAATTTAAGATCTGATTATCACATCACATTTATCTACACAAGGTATTGTTTCATTTTGAAAAGATGCAGAAAGTTCATGGAAACAATATTCTTAATAAAGGAAAATAAAGAAATTTTCCTCAAAAAACAAAAGAGTTCATAACACTCGCAAATGAAGACAAAGTAATGTTATAAATGATCCAGATCCTTAAAAATTATTTTTATAGAAACATCATGGTCACTCTACATGATGTATGCCATTTGCAGATGACATAGTGTTGGTGGATGAAACAAAAGAGGGAGTGAACACTAAGCTTGAGTTGTGGAGAAACAATTTAGAATCTAAAGGATTTAAATTAAGTAGAAGGAAAACAGAATATATGAAATGTAAATTTAGTAAGAATGCAAGAGTAGAGGATGATATAATAAAATTGAAAGACCAAATCTTACAAAAAAATGACCATTTTCGATATTTGGGATCGGTGATTCAAAAAAATGGAGAAATTCACGAAGATGTCACACATAAAATTAAGGCAGGTTGGCTAAAATGGAGAAATGCATCGGGGGTGTTATGTGATGGTAAAATCTCATTAAAACTAAAAGAAAAATTATATAGGACAGTTATAAGACCAGTCTTATTATATGGCTCAGAATGTTAGGCAATCAAATACCAACATGAGCAAATGACAAACGTAACGGAGACGATAATGCTAAGATGGATGTGCGGCCATACAAGAAAAGATAAAATTAAAAATGAAGTTATTCATAATAAGATAGGAGTGGTACCAATCGAGGAGAATATGAGAGAGACTAGACTAAGATGATTTGGTCATGTGAGAAGGAGACCAAGAGATGCTTCTGTGAGGATAGTTGATAAAATGGAACAATTAGTCAAAAAAAGAAATAGAGACAAACCCAAGAAAACTTTGGGAGAGACATTAAAATTTGATATGAAGTGTATGAGCCTAAATGAAGATAAGACAAAAGACAAAAATACATAGAAGTTTAGAATTCATGTAGCCAACCTCATATAATGGAATAAATACTGGATATATTGTTGTTGTTGTTTATCATGCTCACTCTAGGAGTTCACAATGTTGAAGAAAATATGGTTCGGTCAACAAGGAAGAATAAATCCTCAGGATGGTGAAAACAATTCAATCAAATTATTGTTTTCTTGTTCCTAGGGGTGTAAATATTTCTGAGGCGCATGCCCTGACCCAAGTCCACCTAGACAAGGCCAGGCTTAGGTTATGGTGGCCTTCCAACACTCAATTCCCTGCCCCCTTTTTTTTCACAAAATACTCAATTATTTATAATAAGTCCTTCCACCCCCAACCAATTAAGTAGACACTTCCATATTAGATACCTACATGGTATTGTATTGTCATGACCCAAGGAATAATAGAAAGGCATCATTGTAATAGGGTTACAATGGTTTGTTAGGATATTTTTATAAGTTGTTAGAAACACATGGGTGCTGTTAGGATGTTGTTAGAAATTAGTTAAGCAACTAGCTACTATGCCTATAAAAAGGCCCATTGTAAGAAGAGAGGATATGTTTGAATTGAATTGAATGAATTATAATTCTCTCCCTACAATTCTCTACAATCCCCCTCTCATTTTCTCTCTACTTTTCGCCCTCATTTCTCTCTACATTCTCTCCCCATGTCTGTCCATTTCTTCCTCTCAAATGTTCTGTTCTTGATTCTATTCATCAAGTCCTTCCGATTGTCATTCCAATCCTAGGCTAAACCCTAGGTTCATGACATGTATCTGTTAGCTTTATAGTGTTGTACATGCTTAGCCTTGTATACAGTTCTTAGCTTATTAGCTTTTCTAAGTTGTACCTTGTAGAGTAGTATATATATACCTAACACATGAAAAAATAATCTACTTGTCTTTTTTTAAAAGAAAAAAAAAAGTATCAAAGATTAAACTAGTCAAGCACTTGCCAAAATGGATGTGAATTACTTATCCAAAAATCTCCCTTATTTTATTTTTATTGCTGGACATTTTTAAGGTTGAGCAGAAATGACTTGTCCAAGCGCCTCCCTTTTTTTAAAATTTGTCATCACTGGACACTTTTAAGCTACACCAAACATGATGGTGATCAAAGCTTGTTAGCACAGATGCTTTTAAGTGAAGTAAAAAGGTATAAGGTTAACTAGACAAGCAAACAATTAAAATCTGATAAGGATGTGCACATACAGTAATGAATAAAGGTTTAAGATTGGGTACAGGACAACAGCCAGAGGTAGTTAAGATGCATGCCTTAAGTAATTTCAATGCATTTAAGTTCAACTGGGGAGAGTGACAACCAGAGTTGGCATGAAAAAAGAACAATGACCATGCACCATTATAGCTGTTGAAGTTTGCACCAGTGAAGTCTTAAATTCAGAGCAAAAGGCATGAATGAAACCAGAAGTTTATGTTTTATTTTAAAATCATTGTAACGGTAACTAACCATGTAACGGTTAGTACCAACTTATTTTTCCGTTTCATTGAAGTATCTTGTAATTGCCACCTCTATCCTCTATAAATAGAGGGTCTGCTGTGTTTCTAGTGGGTCTTCTTCATTTTCACGTACACGAGAGAAAAAAGCCTAGGTTCTTAGACTTTGTAATCTCTTTGAGGGAAGCCTGTGTAAGAAGGCTATGTGAGTGTGTATCTTTCTGTTCTATAGTGGAATTCTTGGTATCACCCACAGTCTGGATGTAGGGCCTTGAGTTATTCAAAGCTTGAACCAGGATAAATCTTTTGCCCCTTGTATTTTCTGTTTTTCAGCGAGAGTGTGTGAGAATTGTGTGTAAAGTGTTCGGTCCAATACTCAATAATAGTGATAAGTTTACACCACTTACATTTATTTTCATTTACGATTGATTTTGTGATTTAAATGTTAAATCATAAATTCATAATTTGCATTTATCATAACTTAGAGAAGGATTTTTCACATCATCAATCTCCAACAACGTTGCCCTAGAATCATCTTATATCAGTTTGGGGGCATACTACCGGGGGTTGGAACCCTTAGGAAGTCTAATTCCATATAAAACCGGCTTCATTGGAAATGACCAAAGTATCAAAACTAAGATTCATAGTGGCGGCAACTTTCTAAATGTTTTGTTCAAGAAAATTTTAGAACAGCTTCAATCTTTCTATTTCCAATTTAAATAAACAAATACAGATGAACAATGTAATCTCAACTGCATCCTTCACTATAAAATGACTTCTTAAAATTATCTTTCGCGCAAGTAAAAAAATATCACCAAATAATAAACATTAAAAAGAAAATCAGAAACTAATCAAATCAATTAAGCCAAAATCATTATCCATTAAACCCTAAGACATTAACGAAGAAAAAATTGAACAGAACAGTACGTGGATATGTATAAACGTTTAAATCTTACCGGTCGGCGATGTACATAAGGAGCTCATCAGTGCCGAAATGTTCTATATTGATATCGACCAACTGGCCGCAGCTGCGATCGACGGCGTGGCGAGTCATCTTCTCGAGATCGTACTCCATTTCAAACGTATCATTGTGCATGTCGATCTTCCTCCACATTGCCGGGTCCTTGCTGATGGAACGCCAAGTTGTGCATACTTTCTGCGCGTTCTGGAGGAGGTCAATTGAACCGACTCTCTGCAGTATCGCCGCCGTCACGTCCAGCGGGAGCTCCGCCCAGTGTCTGACATCCGCCTCCGCCTCCCCCATCGGCGGCGAACTAGACGACGACGACGCCATTCACGGAAAGTTTCGGTTTTCCGGGAAAGATTGGGGAAATCCCTTCGATTTGAGATTTGACGAGGAGCAGTACCCCTTGGGGCATCTGTGTATTAAGCGCCTTTCGGTTCCAGAAGAATTGCGGATAAATCACAATCCCTATTTGGGAAAAGGAAAATTCACGGATGCGACCCCCGCCTTTAAATTTAGTTTAATATTTTTTTATTCACAGTAAATTCCTCAGGATAAATACATTTCTTTTTTTTTTTTCCCAGGAAAGTAATTAATTACAAAATACTAAACTTTAAAATTATTACTAAAACGGTTATGATTATTATGTAATTATACTTGAAACAAATTAAATATAATCTTAATTTAAGATTTATGTACTAAACATCTATTATTACATCAATAATAATAATAGTGGATTACCACTACTAAAAGTCCTGCAATTGTCCTTTTTTTTAGGAAAAAAAATAGACATGCCGATCATTTGTTCGATAAAAGTCCTGAGTTAAAAGCATGCAGATTGAGGCTGAGGTGTCACGAAAGCTGGACGACGGGACAAGCAACAATGAGCCAAACCGACCCCCATTGCCATCAATCATAAGCTTATTATCGTCGATCGCATTCTTCTCCTTTTAAATATGTTCTGAAATTCTAAGCTCAAAAACTGACAAAAGAAATAATTGCACAGCAATATGCACAAATATCACAATTGAAGTTCAGTTTTCGACCTTTGACTGATTCAGAAGTTGTAAGGACACGGTTCACGGATAATGATTATTTTTCATTATATTTTAGCATCATAGGACAACATGAATAAATCTTGGCATCAAGCCAAGTTGTCCTGTAGCCAATGGACAAATATCACATTTTACTAGAATGAAAATTACACACATCCTCACTATCGGGTGATATAATCATAAAAATTTTCTGGAACAGATGGGTTCTTCAACATGATCCAAAAAGAAAGTTACCCAATCTTTGCCTGGTTTTTTGTTTTTTTTCTCAACAATTTACATGAGCTTCCTCCAACAGTGCTGAAGAGATAACCTCATAACTACACCAAACCAGAACTTACTGATACAAGACTGTAGAACTGATGAAAGATGATAATCTCCTGCAATCGGTTAGTATTCTGCAAGGTTTTGCAACTTACAAGCAGCAATGCTGTCCAAAATCCATGAGTTGCTTGCCACTGTGGCTCTAGTGGAGCTTGCTAAAGCTTCAGCATCTAACCGCCTCAGTTTGAGAATTGAATTTTTCTGGTCGGGGTCACACTTATCCGGCAGCTCGAGGCTGAAAATGATGAAGGTTGATGATGTTTTCTTTCCAGATGAAGCAAATTCTTGGACACTTGAAATGGGTTTCCGTTGCAGAACAGCCCCCCCAGCTGCAATTATGAGATCATGTAGGTAACCCTTGTATGAAGGTGCAAATTCTCCTGTAAAATAGAATTCACACTTCTCGAACAGATTTGGTTGCTGCAAGAAGAAAACTCGGTTATTTTAAGTTTCACATGGGCAAATATTTTACCAAGCTTTGTGCATTTCGTCTTGTATTCTGTATTTCAAGACATAGAGCACAATCTGAAATGACAAACCAAATGTGTACTTCACATTCCATGCCACTGCCATTTAAATATTTTGAGCCACTTTGCATGCGGGAAGAAAGGTCACCGAATGGAAACTAACTAAATCTAGAGATTGCTGCCTAAACTGATTGGAAGAACAATACTAAATGTATTGAGAAAAAATATTTGGGAAATCTGAGTGTTAAGAGACTTCTTATGAAGTCCACTAATTGCACAAAGCATTATGTTCAGCTATTCAAGTAATACTCACAATTAGTTCATTGACTAATGGAAACTTAACATTTCTTATGAGTGATGGGATTCCGATCTTTTCACCTAAGGGTCAAAGCAGCAATTATGGTATAACTGTTTGGTGAGTTACCCTAGACCAAGTGGATATGACATTTTTTTCATTAGAAGGGTCAAATTCCATTCAACAATCTTGAATTGTTAACATGGACTTCTAGAATAGAAAATCACCTTGTTCAGAACTCTCAATCTTCCAAGTCGAGGACCATCCCTGATTCCATGGATGTCGAGAGCAATTTCATAAGGCTGCTCATTAACAGGTTCCATGGCCTTCATGCAGACCTTAATCCCTGAAACAACAGAAAGAAAGAAAGAAAAAGAGTTAAAAATAGGTGCTATTCATAGCAAAACATGACTTTATGGTAATCTCCACATTGCATTGGCTAAGACAAAAATATTCACTGATTGAAGAGACAGTTACTGACACTCAATACTTAGGATCCACTTCCCCTCTAAGATTCCCATCAAAATTTTGAGGGTTCTTCTGCAAGCTCCGTTCTCATCCGTAGACGCAACAACATGGGTGACTCTGGAATTCCAATTTTTTAGTACCATAACCCCAGATAATCTCTCAAACTTGGAAACGATTTCCTGCATTCCAGCTATAAAGTCAACAAAACAATGAAGCACTCTTAATCCTGTAAGTTCAGGAGTAACAATCAGATGCTTATTTCACCTTTTCTTCACTTGTGAGAGCTGAACAACAGAGGATCAGTTTTCGAGATGACAATCCATGAGAATTCCACTGCTGACCAGTGCTACCATCTTTTGAAGCAACTTCTGGTTGGTGGGATTGAGATGGCCTGAGAAATAAAAGTGTAATTTAGAAAGGGATGTAAAAAATCCGTACCACATATCTGCTTTCAAATCAGTTCAACAAAAATTCAAGGTCCATTCAAAAGAAATGTCAAGATACCTTTTTGAGGTGCATTTCTGTTTCCTTTTGATCTGAGATGCTGATATCTCATTAGGAAGCTTAGAAGAAGAATGAATGGGGCATAACATAACAAAGTTATCCTGTAGCAAGAAAAAAAAATTAGCCTTTTTACCGTAGTGTTCTATAGTTTATTCACATATATGAAAGACATACATTATCCCAACGACATTGTTGGATTAACTTCGCACAAGGAACATGGAAGCTCTTGCGACAGCTTTTCTCATAACACCCGAGAGCTGCCCCTCTGATATCACAGCAACAGCATTTAATCCTTCGACTTCGTGATAATTCAGCATCCAGGTTGATGGCAATATCATCTTCAAAATACACATTAGGAGCCCTGTGCATGTCTCCAAATAAGTAGACAAGCAATGATGTCAAATGTGAAAGGGAGGATCCACCACAACAAAACAATACAAGCAATTTAAGATAATCAAGGACTTTTTTCCCTGAGAGCTTACTAATGCCAAAGGGATAAGTAACTTTTCAGTGGGCAAAATCGTGGAGTTGCAATGAAATTACAGATAAAAATGCAAGTTCATTGCTATCAGAATATACCAGTTTTATCAGCTTTAGTAAGCCTTATCTGGATTATTCAAACACATTTGAACAAGAATATCCAATCACAAAAATTCGTCTCAACAACTTAGACAGGGTTGAATGCACGCCCTGAATCATGGTACCAAGTTACCAACATTGATTTGGTTCAAGCCGGCAACAAAAATTGAGTCGCATGCAGAGTTATACAATGGAATATAAATAGAGAAATTCAAAATTAGTTCTTTTCATATCATTTAATAGAATGTATACCATTCCACACAATTCCTATGTGCATGTATGATCTTTTGGCCACCACTATAATCTGCTGCAACTGGCTTGCCATTGAGATAGTGAACCATGACTCCTGACGCCTGTAATTAAATATGCAGGTTAACAGAAGCAAATGCACATTGAATGAACCAAAAGACTGTCACAAATGACATACACTTGTAGAGAAGACCACTTGAAAGAGACTTGTGATACCTGAGATTCTTCTGTAGAATGACAGAAAGCACATTCAATTTTGCTAGGAACATTCTCACATTTATGCAATAACAGTCTGAAAGAATCAGGCAGAGCCTTCTCTGCTGCAGAATTCTGCAAAACTCGAACTTGGGAATTGTATGAGGGTTGAGTGCTCTTTTCAGAAACCATGTTAGAACCATACTGAATGCTATTAACCAAGCTATTATCCTTCAGAATATCATCATTGAAGACTTTTTGCCTTTTAGAGTTGCTCAGCTTCTGATCACATTGTGTATTGTTTGTGGTGTTAATTTTGGATCCTTTAGGGCAATCCCTCTGTTTCTGATCATTTGTCTCCATGCTGCTACAATCTAATGCAGCTGGCAATTCTGAAATGGTCCTGTTATTACCATTCAGACTATTTTTTCCAATGGATAAAGCAGAAACATTTTCCTGTAGACATCGTACTGCAACATTCTCACACATAACTTTCTTAACTCTCCTATGCGTTTTTTCTTTTAAATTTAACAAATTAATGTTATCGTGACATTTCTTCTCAGATGCAGCACCTTCAACCACTTTGTTTGGGTCAGCTTGAACTCCACGAACTTCATCTATGGGTCTCTTAGCTTGTTTCCTTTTTGTTCTTACACTCACCTTCCTGCCACACTTGTTGGACTTTTTAATTCTATTGTCAATGTTAGTAGTGTTAATTCCTGAAGAGGATAAACCAGCTAAGCTTGCTTCTGCATCATTGGTTTTCTGTTTGGGAAACACATTTTCTGTGTTTTCAGTTCCATATTTTCCAGTTGTGGGTTTTGTCTGCAATGATAAGTTGCATTCTTTTACCTGAATGGTATTGTATTCATCAGTATCAGCCTGCATTTTGCAACAAAATTTAGTAACAGTTAGATGAACAAGGCAAAAGAAACTAATAGTTTGCATTTTGTTTACTTGAATTTATCAATATCTCCAACATGCATTTCACAATGAAATTGTCAACTGGATGATGAATTAACTATAAAAGGGAATTAAAAATACACTAGAAAGACAATGCAATTGATATATTTTTTTATATTGTCAATGCATACGTGGACATACCTGTATTTTCATGGGACTGGAACAAAGTTCAGGTGAGCAAGGTCTCTGTGTCCATTCAAACATCTCACTCTCAAAGTAATCAGCATTATCAGATGTGGTATTTCCTCCCCCCTGCATTTAATGAATTATGTATGGATGTCTAAGGAAAGGCCTTTTCTGTGTGTACATCTTTTATGAATAATCAAGCAAAAAAAAGTTATTTTCTGGACAATAATTGATTCATTCACTTCTAATATCTAGCTCAGACAGAGATGCAAAAGATAAATTTGGATCCTGTTCCTTTAATTTCTTTTCCTAATTTTCCATTATTTTCCTCAACAAATCTTAGTTTCAAACATAAAGTTAATTAAATAAATGATCATCCAAGTCCCTCTTAGAACACACATGCTAATTGCATCAGAACCAGAAAATTTGGCCCTTGCTACAAGCCAGTAGATCTGCCGGCAGTCCCTTTAAGAAATTATGCACATTTAGGAATTGGCAACAATGGCCTAAGAACATTGTCCACTAATCCAGCCTCTCATTGTATTCTGGTCTGAGCCATGCATCAGTGAAAAATAAGAACTTATTTCCTAGGCAAGACAATGACCCAAAATATTTCACTGCATATTCCAGATCTAAGGCCAAGTACAAACTCATAAATAATTGGATACTTACATTTTGGCCCCTTTGAGATAGGGTTTCATCATCTGAGTCCTTTATGTCACTGAAGCAAGGAGCATCAATTAGTGGTGTATCCATGTTCTGATCACCATCTGTCTGCTGACTTAACTTTTCTACATCCTCATCATCTCTCAACCAAAAAAATGGGGTAAAAGCCAATTCTCCTTTTTCCTTTACAGCTATTTTTTCTGTTAACACATCTGAATTCTTTGGTGGCTGAACTTCTGCAATTCCACTAGATCTACTTTTAGATGTTGTCTGCTGTTCAGCAGTCCTCGAAGGAGGATATTGTGGGAGCTGAACCCTTTTCTTTGTTGGAAAGGATGGTTTTGCAGGATCCAAATCAGAATTCTCTTGGCTAGTCTTTAGTGCAGGCTTTGAGCACATTCTTTTAAAACTTCCCTGTTTCCTGTCTGTCTGTTGGCTTCTTCTATCAATTTTTTCTCTTCCACGATTTCTACCATTCCCAGCTTGATCCGAGCCATCTACTATAACCAGGGGGAAAAAAAAAGAATAATTACTTAAAAGGGGACTTAACACTGACACTTAATTCTAAAACACAACTATTAGACACATTTCTTATTTGATTGCACATAGCATTTCCTATTGCAAAAGATAAAGTTTATACTGAAAAGGATGCTAACAGAGAATGTCACACCTGTGACCTGAACTATTTTCAAACTCTTGCACAGAAAAGATAAATGACACCAAAAACAGTAATGAACGCAAGATTTCAGTAGTTCAACAAGTTGTGCCTACATCCACAAAATCATTCCTTCACTTTATTAGTAAATAAAAAATATAGGATTACATTATATTTAATTACTACCTGCAACCTTAAATGGAATATAAGTTCCAAATATACGATATAATACCTCAACAGTTGGACTGATAAATTAGTGTAAGTGAGCCGCTACTGTAATAACAACTAACAAAAAACAAATCTTTTAATGTGCTATAGTTATAGAATGTTTTGTAAATTAAGAAGAATAAACAAACATTGGAGACATTGAGCTCATTCAATGTCATACTTTCCAACTGGAAAACATGCAACATTAAGGAAAGAGGGAAGAACAGGCACTATTCACAGTACTAAGAAGCCAGGTAAAATAACTGAATTGTATTTGTCGGTTCACAAAATTGGTAAAAAGAAACAATAATACAATTCAAAGATAAATGGCAGATAACACAGTGGACATGTTATCTATCAAAGTAACTGCTCAAACAGGAACCTGCTTAAGGTCTAAGTTGAATTTTGATTTTGCATCTTTCAAACCGTTGTATAACACATACCTGAAATTTTATTTGAAGGTGCATTTTGAGTTACAAATATATTGGCACCTGAAGCCTCTTCCATGTTTTTGTAAATGCTTACTAGGTTATCCATATGAGGGGCAGGACGAACCTCTGCAGACAAAAATACTATTTAGTTGGTGTAAAAATAAATACATAAAACTGTGCAACAAAAAAACTATGTGAACAATATGGACATTAGTGATTGGAAATCAGCTACAAGTCCTCCTACATTTTGAACATGTTAGTCAATAAAACTTGTTTTAGCACCTTAAGAGCAAGTGTTTAACGACACAAATGACCCTTTCCCAACAATATTGTAATTTGGCACCATCCATGATTCCCACTAGGGTAAGCAAGAATCATTCAACATCATATGAGAAATTCAATTCAATGGAGCATTATTTCACCACTTTTTGAATAAGCTGCCCAAATCCTTTTCCACAATAAAGATGTTCCAGGCATTTCCCAAAAATTATAGACCCTTGTGTCTTCTCCATCTCAAACACGTTTTTGCCTATACCCGTTAATTTTACTAAAAAAATGTCATTTCTTCTGGCGCAATCAGTCATCTGCACGGCACATGGCCAGATCCACTGACGGTGCCACCCCAACTTCTCCTTCTACAATGCTATTTCCAACTTGTCATGAATCTTTCTGTTGAAGTTTATACTCAGTGAGTGTCAATGCACTTCGGCTACACTTTTTGCGCATTAAAATTTCCATGATTCTAGGCACACTAACACTTTAAAGCTGCTTTAAGATTTACACACTAAAGTAATCAATACCATCAGTAGACCTGAAATGCACTTGCAGATTCTTCCTACCCAATGTCATTTGTTAATGGCTATAGATTTTTTTTTTTTCTTTTTCTTCCCAGAAATTTAAATTTTAACAATACATTTTGAATTACCCGATTACAAGTTGACAGAGTTGGCGTCAAATAATTCCTTTGACACAAATTTAATCCAAGAGCCAAAATAACTCCAATTGTATTGCACTTGTAGTAACAGAAGAAATAACGAGGTATGAAAGATACCTCTGCGTCCATATGGAACCTTACAAACAGGACAACTGGAAGCTGATTTCATGGATTTTTCAATACACGGGCTGAAAAACCAAAGACCAAGCATCAGGTGCACGCTTGTAAAAATTTGAACATTATATTTGTGTTTCCCTGTTTGAAATCGAATCAGAAGAACTTACTTGCAGAACACGTGGTTGCAAGAGAGAGACACCGCAGAGTTGAGCAGGCTCAAGCTGCATCAACATCCAAATATCATCAATTCCCAACAATCCCCAACGCCAAGTAAAATCAGTCCCACGTACAGAAAAACTTGAACAACCATGAATTAAAAACAAAATCGAAGGGTACGACGGAGATTTACCAGATGGGGCATTTGAGTTCTCGGCCCATTCTCTCCAACTGAGAGTAATCCGCCATTTTTCCCGATTACTGTCGATCTGTGTGTAACTCTGAAATTGAATGTAGAGAAGACCAGAAAATGATGAGTACAAAGAAAGAGAGCGGGGAGAAGAGGGAACGTTTAGCGCGACGAATTTGCTTGAAGTTTGAATTTTTGGCCGCGCCAGATTTTTCGCGGTCTACCCGCCGCAAATTCGGAGTTTCGGAGGTTCCTTCTTGTAATTTTTTAATCCGAAAAATGAAAATTCTTGTAAAAAATATGAGTAATACTATTTATCTATATGGATTTTCAATCTAGATGATATTTTTTCATTAGAGAATGAAAAGGTGTACAAAAAATGTGAACACTTACACATTTTTATTATTTAATGAAAATATGCCAATTATATTAAAAATCTATCTTCAGTTTAGATAAATAATATTATTTAAAAAAATATATTATTTCTCATCCTAAGTTATGATGCACAAAATCTTTTTAGAAGTGTTGTTTCGATATTTTTGAAAAGTTTTTGTTTTCAAAACATCAAAAAATGTTTCAGCGCTGCTTTTGCAATTTTAAAAAGTTTTTGTAACTATTTTATAATATAAAAAATATCAAAAATGCATTTTCGTTTTGAAAATTCATTTCCACAAATAGAAATTAAATATTTGTTGTCTCTAACTCAAATTTTTATTTTTTTTCTATAATTTATTTTCTAAATTTATTTAAATGCATTATTGAATTTATATTTATTTTTAAATTAAATAACTATTTTTTATAATTTTGTATATTAAAATTTATATTTACAAAAAAAACCCCAATATTTCTTTATTTACTCATTTCCGTTTCTTATCTTTTTTAAAAATAATATTTATTCATTTCTGTTTCATATAGTATCTGTTTTTCATTTCGTTTTATGTGTATCGTAAATCATAGGTTCGTACGTATTTCTAATTTGGGTTTATTCTTCAAATATTAAAACATTAAGTGTAATTACACTCAATTTTGACCATATTTTTAGTTTTATATTATTAATTAGTTTTAATTATTTATCTTTCTATCTACAATTATTGCTTTTGTTCTATGGCCCAATGTATGCAAAATTAAAGAGGGCCATGACCCTACAGGAGATGTGGGACCCACACACCAACCACATTTGCAAGTTGCATTAGCAACATAAGAGTTGCTTGATGTTGGCAACATAACAAGCCCTTATAATTATTATTAAATGATGACATAGTATGTGCCTTAAATAAAGTGTAAAGTACCTACCATCTATGAAGAACGGAACAGGCAAAGACGACTCGAAACGGTTTTTGGGGTGTTTTTGTAAATTGTGAAACATTTTGAGACGGTTTCACAATTTACAAAAAAATGTGGGAAACACGTTTCCGACAACCACAATCGCTTGCAGCGTGAAAGATGAAGACAATGGTCACCTACAGCAAGGAAGACAATGGTCACCATATCTGCAACTTGGGGCACTAAAAGGTGAGGTGGCGGCAATGAGGCCAGAGATGGGGTGTGCGACGGTGAGGGTGAGAGGCGAGCGAAGATGGTAGAGACGTGTCAACGATAAGAAAGGCGAGATCGACGGTGAGAGACGCATCAACAATGAGAGAGGTGGTGGTAGAGGAAGAAGTGACGATCGGCGTTGACGACAAGTGGTGAGACAAGTTGACTGCAAGCAACGACGTAGGTCTTTCTCAGGGCAGAAATCAGTGAACACTAACATGCAATTCTAGGGTTTACAACTTAATATAATTTATAGTATATAAATTATAAATTAATTTTACATACACCTCTAAATTTTTTAAAAATTACAATTTATCTCGCATTTCCGTTTCCTAACTTTTCTGAAAAATATTATTTTCACGTTTCCATTTCGTATCGAAAACATTTCCCGTTTTTGTTTTCGTACAACATAATTTGCTATACTATTTTTTAAATATTTTATTTAAAAGTTGTCACATTATTATTTAATAATAATTAATCAAAAATAATTTTTGCACTACAAAAAAATATTTCAAAAAAAACAACTACAAAAAAATTATTTTAAAAATTATTACGTGCAACATATAATAGGGAGCATAATAAGAAACTCCATTGGAGTCAGCCTAAAATGGCAAAATAGAGAACCACTGCCAAAAAATAAAAAACAAGTTTGTTTTGTTGAATTATTTCAACAATAGAATCATTTGAAGATGATTTTACCAGTAATCCCTACAGGAACAAAGTCCATCTCTAAAATGGTGGAACCGACTGCGATCCCTCACAACAATCGCGCGATCGTAAATCTTTGAGATGAGTTTGATGGCAAGGTGACAATCTGCACACACTCTCAGGTTCTTCACAACGGTAATAGGAGTCCTAACTGGCGTGTTAATGAGCATGAAAGCAATTGCAATCTTCTCACTGTGATATGATAATGCCGTTTCCTTGTCTTCTTCCTCTATGTCTGCGAGCACATTGGCTGTACGAGGCGCGTAACCTTCCGATTTCAATAGCTTCACAATCTGTTCCAGCATCGCGTATATCTCTGCACTTTGCGAATGAGACTTATCTCCTATGACAAATTCATAGACGCAATTTCCTAGCTCCACAAGGCTATAGCCCGGTGTTTTCTTCACCCCTTCTTTCAGCATCGACCTTCTTACATTCTGCACATCTGTCCAGCGCTGCTCGGATGCATAAAGATTGGAGAGGAGGACATAATCCCCACTGTGCTTAGGCTCTAATTGCAGAAGTCGGGCTCTTGCAGTCTCCCCGAGAGCCAAATCGCCATGCATTGTGCAGGCACCTAGTAAGGTCCTCCAAATTACAGCATTAGGCTGCATTGGCATGCTCTGGACGTATTCATATGCCCTCTTCAACAACCCTGCCCTTCCCAACAAATCAACCATGCAACCATGGTGTTCGACCCTCGGCATGATTCCAAATTCTTCGGTCATCCTCCGGAAATAAGCAAAGCCCTCGTTGACCATCCCACAATGACTGCAGGCGTATAACACCCCTATAAAAGTGATCTCTGTGGGCACCAATCCATGTCTCTCCAAGTCCTTGAAAAGCTCAAGTGCTGCTTTTCCAAATCCATTCACAGCCAAACCAACAATCAATGAATTCCAAGAAACCACACTCCTGTCTTCCATCTCATCAAAGACCTTCCTTGCCTCCCTAATGCTTCCACATTTTGCATAAAGGTCCAAAAGAGCATTAGCAGCATGAGAATTCTCATTCAATCCAACCTTCAACATGAAAACATGAGTCCTCCTACCCAATGCCAAGGCCCCAAGCTCCGCACAAGCAGTGAGCAAGCTAACCATAGTGAACCCGTCAGGTTCAACACCATCTAAACCCATTTCCCGGTAAAGGGTCAGAGCCTCATTGGGCCTCCCATTGAGTGCAAAACCATTAATCACAGAATTCCAAGTCACAAGGTTTCTGTCGGGCATTAACTCAAACACCTTATGTGCACTCTCAGCATGGCCGCAAGCAGCATACATATGAACCAAGGTGTTCTGAACAAAGACCGACGAATCAAACCCATTTCTCACAGCAACAGAGTGAACCTTCTCGCCCTCTCTAACATTCAAAATCTTAGCAACGGCTTTGAGAAGAAAAGGGTAAGTATGCGTGTCAGGTTCAATGGAATTCACACGCATCTCCCGGTACACATGAAGCCCTGGACTCGGGTTTTCGCTCTCGGCATAGCCTCTAATCATGGTATTCCAAGTGAAAATATTTGGGCTTTGGATTTGGGTAAAGATTTGGTGGGCATAAGCCATGGATCCTGAGAGAGACACGAGTCTGAAGATGAGGTGCTTGCCCATGTCTGGGCTGCTGAGAGGGACCCAATGTCTGATAGAGAAGGCATGGATTTGCCTGAGTTTGTACTTTGAAGAGGCGCACGTTAACAAAAGAGCAATGCATTGTTTGAGAATGAAAGGTTTTGGGTTTTCCTGAACACCACCACCACCACCACCACTTCCACTTGAATACAGCCTGAAGCCAGAGATTTGGTTTGTAGATGAATAGAGAGATCTTGCAAATAATGCGTCCAGAATTGGGGGCATATCATATCGTGCTGAGTGGGCTTTGCGGGTTCTTGTTTTATGCACCTAATTTGGCACCGGTGGGTCACCAGTTTTGAAGCGCTCTCTCTCTCTCTCCCACACAGTATTTTATAGGAAAATTTAATTCGCACCCATAATTTTACTTTGGGAAATTCTATTCACAGCGAGAGTTTTACTCTTCGCAGCTATATTTTAATATACCTAAAATACCCTATTTTGAAAACTCATTTTTACCCTTACATTCACTTTCTTCCTCAATCAATTACCCGCCACTCATTCCTTTCAAAACCGCCATCTATCTCTTCCAAAACGAAGACAATATAACAAAAAACTATCATATCTAATGTATATAATACAATAAAAAAAATATCAATACAACAAAAAATACACACACACAGATATATATATACGCACACAGAAAGAAGCACACAAACATATATATAGATATATATATATATATATAGGAAGGAAGCTCGGCGGCCGAGCTTCATCAATCATTCCCCCCGAACCCTGGAATTCGGGGAGCTTGAAGCTCCCCGAACTCCAGCGTTCTGGGGACTTTAAGTCCCCCGAACGCTGGAGTTCGGGGAGCTTCAAGCTCCCCGAACTCCAGGGTTCGGGGAAGCCGCCGAGCTTCCTTCCTCTTTCTCTCTATATATATATATATCTATATGTATGTGTGCGTGTATATATATGTATGTGTGTGTTTATATATATATATATATATATATTGATGAAGCTCGGCAGCCATGGCCACTGAGCTCTCTTCCTATATATATATATATATATAAATATATGTTTGTGTGTCTGTGTGCGCGTATATATATGTATGTGCGTCTTTGTATATATATATATATAGTGTGCGATTATTTATTTTCATCTATTTTTTGTGTATTGTGAAGCTTGTTTTTGTGAATCGAAATTGTTAAGATTTGAATATATTAAAGAGATGAATGTTGGTGAATGGCTACCTGGCATTCGGGAACGCTAGCCTTTCTCGAATGCTGAAGTTCGGGGAAGCTGGGATTTCTCGAATCCCAGAGTTCGGGGAATTCCAAATCCCCCGAACCCTGGAGTTCGGGAGACATGGTGTTTCCCAAACTTTGGAGTTCGGCAACATGATATTAAATAAAATTTAGGAAGAAATATGTATTTATTTTTAAAAAAATAAATTATTCAAGTCCAATACTTATATAAAAAAATTAAGTATACAAAAATATGTTAAGATAATGTTAATATAAAATATATTATATTAAAAAAATATGTTAATATAATTTCATAAAATATAAAATATAAAAAAATAAAAGATGTGTTCCCTGAACCCATGAGTTCGGGGAATTATGGATTTTCCTAAACCCACATATTCGGGAAATCATAGTTAGATAAAAAAAAATTAAACAAAAAATTATATATTTATTTTTTAAAAAAAAATAAATTATTCGATTCCAATACTTAAATAAAAATTAAGTATAAAAAAATATGTTAATATAATGTTAATATAAAATATGTTAATACAATTATATAAAATATAAAATATAAAAAAATAAAAAATATGTTCCCCGAACCCTGGAGTTCGGGGAACTAACGGATTTTCCGAACTCTGGAGTTCGGAAAATCCGTTATTAGATTAAAAAAATTAAGTAAAATATATATATTTATTTGTATTAAAAATTAAATTATTTTATTGCAATATTTAAATACAAAATTAAGTGTAAAAAAATATATAATATAATATATTATATATTTTAGGAGCCTCCGAACTCTAGAATTCGGAGGCTCCCAGCGCCTCCGAACTCTAGAGTTCGGAGGTAGTAATTTTAATAATAATAATAATATTATTATTATTAGTATTATTATTATCATAATATATATATATGTATTATATACATATTATATCATTATATTAACTTAACTGCAAATTAAAATAGTGGAGGGTTCGTGCAAATTGAAATCTGTAATATATTTTATTATATAATATATAAAATAGAAATTAAAATATATAATATATTATATTATATAATATATGAAATAAAAATTGAGAGCCTCCGAACTCTAGATTTCGGAGGCTCCCAACACCTCCGAACTCTAGATTTCGGAGGCTCCCAACGCCTCCAAACTCTGGAGTTCGGAGGTAGCCAACGCCTCCGAACTCCAGGGTTCGGAGGCATGGGCTACCTCCGAACTCTAGAGTTCGGAGGCACGGGTCATTTCCGAAACCCAAGTTTCGGAAGTGGCCAATTCAAGTTTCGGAGGCATTGGACGCCTCCGAACCCTAGAGTTCGGAGACATTGGATGCCTCTGAACTCCAGGGTTCGAAGGCATGGGCTGCCATCGAACTCTAGGGTTCGGAGGTGGCCAGCGCTTCCGAAACCTAGAGTTCGGAGGTGCGGGCCGTTTCTGAAACCTAGGTTTCGGAAGCAGCCCAAGCCTCCGAAATCTAGGTTTCGAAGGCGCAGGTCGCCTCCAAACCTAGTTCGAAGGCCATGCTGCCTCCGGTTCGATGGCGGTGACCAATCCGAAACTCAGGCGGCCACCACATTTGCCTATCGAACCTCTCCCCTTCTAGCCTCCAAGTTCAAACATGTAAAAATTACCAGTGTTATCAGCAAGCGCAGAGCAGAAAGACGTGTCTATAGAGAAGGTGACTGCGACGAGTGACTATAGAGAAAGGAACGACACGATGTATGAGATATATGAGGGTAATTTTGGAATATAGGTGGTTGCAACAAGTAATAATAGTAAATGTGAAGAGTATTTGTTAAATTTATTTTAATTATAGCTGCGAAAAGTAAAAAGCTGGTTGCGAATAGAATTTCCCTTTTACTTTTAGCAATTATTTTTTAGTATACCTAAAATACCCTCAAATAAAAATTTAATTTTACCCTTATCTTCAATACTCAACCACCACTTAACATTTTGTAATTTCATCGGAGAAATTCTGTAATTTCTTCTTCACAATGGCTCATATCCCAATCAAATATTTTCTCTTAAAATCTCTCATCTCTCTCATTTAGAGTCACTCTCACTTTCAAACCCACACTCATACTAATCTATTTTCTCTCAAATACATATCAGCGATTCATTTTATCATCCAATCGATCATGGATTACTACACTAAAATATTGACGGAGAACTGGGAAGAGTTTGAGGAAGAACAGAACAACTATTTAGAAAAAGAATATTTCGCACAGGTAAGTAATTTGTAAATGTATGTTTCTAAAATACGAGTTTGTGCTTGTAAGAGTAATATGGATTGTGTTTTCTGGACGTTAAAAAGTAAATAGCGCATTCAGGAGGCCAGCCTTCCCAGGGAAAGGCTAGCCTCCCCGAATTCCAGCATTCGAGGAGACCAGCCTTCGGGGAGGGCGGCCTTCGAGGAAAGCCACCCTCCATGAAGGCTGGCCTTCGGGAAAGGCTAACTTCCTCGAATTCCAGCCTTCACGGAATGCTAGCCTTCTCGAATGCCAGGGGTTAGGGTCGGGGAAGAGGTTTCGGGAAATATGGTTTCTTCATTTTCAAATTGCTTCCAATCTATGTTTTATTTTATTGATTTTTTTTTTATAGGAATCAAATTGTGCAATCTAGGAATTTGATGTTATTCAACAATTTACTACGGAAGAGGTATGATAGATTTTTAATAATTTTGTTTGAAATATATAATTATAGAAAAAAATATATTTGAATATTTTTTATTGTATTAGCTATTTGAAATTAGAGAAGCACTCATCGGATGGACTAAGAAAATTGGAAAAGAAAATGGAATTGTGATTGTGATCAAGAGTTCAGAATCTGGAGGTCCTGGAAAAAAACCTAGAGTTCGTTTTACTTGTGAACGTAGTGAAAAGTATAGACCATAGAAGAAGAAAGAATAAATAATAGGAGAATTAAAATGGAAGTGCACAGGTTCAAAAAAGTGTGATTGTCCGTTTGAATTACTTGGTATGAAATTTGAGCAGTGGGAGTTGAAAGTTATATGTGGACTGCACAATCATGCACTAGCAGTTCAACTGGAGGGTCATTCATATGCAGGGAGGCTTACAGAAAAAAAGAAAGTAATTTTAAAAACAATGTCTGAGAATCTCGTGAAACATAGAAATATTTTGATGAGCCTAAAGATAGATAATGAGAATAATGTTACTACTATCAAAACTATATATAATGCGCGTCAAATATATAAACTTATTGAGAAAGGTGGTAGATCACAAATGCAACAGTTGATGAAGAAATTAAGAGAATGTAATTATGTGGAGTGGCACAGAAGCGATGGATCAACAAATTGTATTGCAGACTTATTTTGGGCTTATCTGATGTCTATAGATTTATTAAAAGTATTTCCACATGTCTTGATAATGAACTGTATATACAAAACCAATAGGTATAGGTATCCACCTCTTGAGATCGTTGGTGTGATATCCACTGAGTTAATTTTTCCTGTTGGATTTGTATTTATGAACCATGAATACGAGAATAACTACACATGGGCTATGGAGAGATTAAAGAATGTGATGGGATCTAATACATTTCTAGGAGTAATTGTCATTGATGGAGAATTGGCATTGATGAATGCAATACATAAAGTCTTTCCAAGTACGACGACCATATTATGTAGGTGGCATATATCTAAAAATGTACTTGCTAAGTGTAAGAAATTTTTTGATAGAAATGAGACATGGGAGAAATCTATGTTACAATGGAATCTTTTTGTTTTTGCCTCTACTGAGATTGAGTATCAAAGTCTGCTTTGTGACTTAATGGTTGAGTATCATGCATATGAGGAAGCACTTGATTATGTGAGAAAGACATGGCTGAATGATTATAAAGAAAAATTTATTGCAGCGTGGACAAATAAAGTATTATATTTTGGCAATGTTACTACTAACAGGTATTCTATAGTAAACTCAAATGTTGTTGTTATTGTTTTTATTATAATATCTCTTATTAATCTAATACTGCTTATGTTTTTATTCAAAGGGCTAAGAGTGCACATGCGAAGCTCAAGAGATATCTGAGATCATCTAAAGGTGACTTTGAGTCATCATGGAAAATTATCAATTCTCTCATTGAGTTACAATATACCGAGATAAAAGGGTCTTTTGAGAAGAGTTTAATGTTAGTACAACATAATTTCAAGCCAGAAATTTTTAGAGAATTGAGAGGTATTATATCAAGAAATGCAATGAATATGGTATTAGAGCAAACACAGATAGCTCGAAAAATTAGGGTGGATAAGGTTGCATGTAGATGTGTGATAAGAAGCACACATGGTTTTACCTTGTGTACATGAAATTGCAGAATTAATAATGGAGGGACGACCAATTCCTTTATCATTTGTGCACCCTTGTTGGACAAAATTAGATTTAATGCAGACTGCTGATATGTCTTCAGTGTTAACTATTGATCCAGAGTTAGAAAGTCTATATAATATATTTCAATCAGAAAACCAACAGAAGGTAAAATCGTATTAAAACAAAAGTTGAGAGAATTAATAGATCCAACTACGACTTCATTGATCCCACCAAGTGTGAAAGTTCGGACAAAAAGTAAGCCATCGTCAAAGAATAAAATTCAGGTTGATACATCCACTCGACGTGATCCATCATATTTTAAAATAGTATAGTCTATTCATGATAGTACATCTCCAGCAACACAAAGCTCAATTAACACAGCGAATGAAAGTAAACTTTATCGTATCAGTGTCAAACACAGATTGCTTGGCTATGATGCTTCATTCCCATAAAAAATACATCATTTTATACATAATATTGTTAATGTGGAGTCGGATGGACATTGTGGATTTCGTGCTATTGCTGCATTACTTGGAATGAGTAAGCACAACTGGAGGGATATTCGTATGAATCTGATTGGAGAGTTGCATACTTTTCGTGATGAGTGTATAGAGTTATACGGATCTGCTATGCGTGTAGATAAGTTAATGCACGCACTTTCTTGCTTTGAGTGCGTTGCACCTCCTCAACATTGGATGACTTTACCTGACATAGGTCATTTGATTGCTTCAAAATATAATATTGTGTTGGTTCATTTATCTCGAATGCAGTGTCTTACCTACCTTCCATTGAGATCAGCCGCCCCTTCAGTTATACAACATAGAATTATTACTATTGGTTTTGTGGATGATTGTCATTTTATACAGGTATTATTATTTAATAATTTACTTATATATTTCTATACTCATGTTAATATAAATTTGGTATTAACAATATTATCTTATCATTTTTTCAGGTGTTTCTTAAATCAGGTTCATCAATTCCTCTCGTTGCACGTAATTGGCATAAATATCGATATGATATTGCACGTGAATGGGAAACACCATATATAACTCGAATTCAAGTATTTCTGTCTCTTATTAACAAAAATGTTATTACAAATGATGTTTTTTATTTAACTAATGAATGATGAATTACCAATGTGTATGTTTTACATTATATATTTTTGATTTAACTATGAATGACGAATGTGTATGTTTTATATTATATGTTTGTAATATTTCTTTATTTTGTTAGAAGTGTCAAAATTGCACAAAGTTATGCTTCTTTCTTTCAATAATTTATTCTTTTAATTTTTATGTAAATGGTATTAAAATTAGATAAATCATAATAAAATTTAACAGTAAATATTAAAATAAAATATCATTACAAGTTATACATAATTCAAAATTATAATTTACGAATTACAACCATAAACAACAACTATAAGCAATTCGGTGCTATAAACAACAACTACACAATAACTATAAGTAAGGTATAATTAATCCGAAGTGAATTATCTTGGAGGAGATGTACGATATGTGGACGCTTCAATATTATCAACATCAGGATGCTGAGAGTCTAGAATGGTATTCACCTCAAGAAATGTCTCCCTCCATACATCAGCAGATACAGGCTCAGTACTTGATATCGTCTGGTTGATAGCATATAATGCTAGTCGATTACGCTGAAATAAAAATAATTATATCAAATTTTTTTAATTTAAATAAACTAAATTCAATAATAACTTAAATATAATTTATAAATTTACTGATTCAGCAAGACTGAGCATATCTTCTGCATCTCTATCAAAACTGGATCGATGTATAGGATTTTGTATAATTGGATGTGTAATAGCTCCATACCACCTCAAATATTCAGGTGTAAAATGTCATGGAAATTTAGAATAATTACCACGTCGACGTGGTGGTAATAAATGCATATCCCATCGATTTCAAATATTATCAACATATGTATAAATTACCCGATATGAAGCCGTACCCGAACCCCACCTAGCTTCAACAGGTGATAATGGGGGTGGAGGAATAGTTTGCACATGCCCAAATTGTCGTAAAACTCTCTCAGGATGATATGGTTTTATAATATTTTCACATTTCAGATAACCTGAGAAAAATATAATTTGTGGAAGTGGATGTTGTGCCTGAACCCTCCCGTACGGCGTCCAAATCAACTATAAATATTATTTAGTTTAAAATGTAATTTTATAATATATTAATTAACTTACAAATCATATATATGATAAATACCTCGTCCGGTGATAAATCATCAAGCTGCTCCCTAATAGATTGTAAAGAATCAGTATCATGAACAGGTATCCAATGGAGTGCTCGTGGCTGATCGTCACTATATAACAAGTTACATCTAATTCTAGTAAAAGGGAAATGCTCGTACACCCATGCCTGTAAATTTAATATAAATAATTATGTTAAATATATATAAATATATGATATAAAATTATAAAATTAAAATAATTACCTCAAATAAGGTATGATATCCAGCAATACTCTTCACCTCTCGTCTAGTAGCAATGCCGAGTTGTCGATACAAATATGCGAGGCATGCAGCTCCCCATGCATAATTACCGATCATACTTAAATCATCTAATAATGTCAAATATGCTACTGAAACTAATGTCCCACTCTTATCTACAAATAAAGTACAACATAATAAAAATAATAAATATGCTCTACTAATATGTTCAATCTCTTAATTAGAAACCTCATTTGGTAGATGCATAAATGTTCTTTTCAACCAATCTAATTTTACAAATGCTCCTTGATTCTCTCTAATTTGTTGTGTTGCTACATCTAATGAAACCCCAAGTAACCTACATAATAAATCACTAGCTTCACTAGGTGTCAAATGATGAGGCACAGATACATATCTTTCTGTTACTGGAATCTTCAAAATAGTAGCAACATCATATAATGTTAAACTTATCTCTCCAAATGGTAAATGAAATGTATTAGTCTCAGGCTGCCATATCTCTGTAAATGCTGAGACTATAGCATGATTTATATATCGATAAGTACACTATATCAATGGTGACAAACTAGAATTCATAACAATATCACGAACACGAGGCTGATTATCCAATGGCCATTTGGGAATTTTAAGGCCATGATTTCTACATTTTAATATGCCTCTTTCCTGTTAAAAAATTCAATTACCTAATTATTTAAATTATAAAGATAAATATTAAAAAAATTAATATAACTTACATCTCCTGCCCATATTGCAAATGCAACATGATTTTTAAAACTTTTTAGAATAGATCTATCACTAGAGCCCCCAGGTAGTGGTTCAGAAATATCATCATCATCGTGCTGAGAGGAAGATGGTTGATCAATTGCTTCCCCTTGATTAATGTTGGGATCCTCCTCAACGGGTGTCACATAATCTGCTATTGGATCTTCTACTAGCTCTAAAATAGTCGGCTCACTAGAACTCTCAAATCCTCATTCTTCTTCTAGTTGATGCAGTAGGACGCTCCCGAGAAAAAGAAGGCTGGCGAGATGAGGAAGCTTCACCTCTTCTACCGCGTACCATATCTACAAAATAACACAAAAATAAAAAATAGCATGTACCTACAAAATAACACAAAAAATAAAAAATATCACGTATCATACCTACAAAATAACACAAAAATAAAAAATATTAAACAGAACATTACATGATGTTTCCCGAACTCTAAAGTTCAGGAAACACGAGATTCGCCAAACTCTGGAGTTTGAGAAAATCCATGTTTCCCGAATTCTGGAGTTCGGGACTCTAGAGTTGTGCAATATATGTTAATAAAAAATATGTTAATATAATTATATAAAATATGTTACCCTATCTAGTGAGTTGGGGAAATCCATTACTAGATTTAAAAAATTAAGTAAAAAAATATATATTTGTTTGTATTAAAAATTAAATTATTCAAGTCCAATACCTAAATAAAAAATTAAGTATAAAAAAATGTTAATTATCACTATTTAATTAAAAAATTAATTTTTGTTCAAATATTTGTATAAAAAATAATACAAAAAATAAAATAAAAAATAAATTAAAGGGTTCGGAGGCTGCCTCGCCCCTCCGAAACCTGGGTTTCGGAGGCGGTCATCGCCTTTGAAACCCAGCTTTCAGAGGCGAGGGTCGCCTCCGAACAGCCTGATCGAACCCAAGTTTTTGTTTTTTCTTGAAATTATCTCATCGATCGAACCCAAACAATCAAAAGATGTAAGTAAAACTTACCTCACCAAGCGCGCACAGCAGAGAGACGCGGCTGTAGAGAAAGGCGAAGGCTGCGAGTGCGGCTGTAGGGAAGTTTCAAAGGCGAGTGGAGGTTGCAGAGAACACAAATGCTGTAGAGAACGGCGGCCAGGTGCGTCAGAGAGCTCTATGAGTATATGAGGGTAAATTTGTAATATAGTTGGCTGCAACGAGTAATAATTCTAGCTACGAAGAGTAATTATTAAATTTATTTTAATTATGGCTACGAAAAATAAAAAGATGACTGCGAATAGAATTTCCCTATTTTATATTCCCACCAATTTGCCCCTTCAAATCTCCTTTACATAAAGAACAAAAATGTTATTTATCAATGCGATTTGTACATTTAATTTTAATATATATTGTATGTTTATCAAACCAAGACTACAATAGTGTTTATAACACTGACTAAAATAAATAAATAAATAAATATATATATAATACATTAACTTTGATTGTATAAATGGAGCGTGCAAGCAAACATGGTCAGCAAATAGCATTTTTATTTTCAAAAAAGCTAAAAACTTGCTGAAACGTATGTGTAAGGTTGGGAGGTTTAGGTAGAACAACACACTTAAGTATGTGTAAATATTTTCTTTAAACATAAAACAAAGTATAAGTAAATTGATTTAAGAGTCTCATTCAAATCAACGACATTTAGAATCTATGCCATGTAAAAGAGTCATTATTTTTGCCATTACAAATGGAAGACAAATAAAAGTCCTGATGATGCAGAGTCGATCACCTTCTTTTGTCTCGAACCAAGTACCTGCAAAAAGGGTGGGGACTTGCTCCCCGTGATCCCTCCGACGCTCAAGTCAGTTCATAGGGTTTTTAAGGAGTATAATAATCATGGAAGATCATAAAAGAAGAGTCCCTTAGGAATCAGATCCCATACCTGTAGAGGTTGCCCTCTATTTATAGATGTCCCGTGGCCTTTCCCTTAGCAGATAAGATATATTTCAAAAAGAGAGGTTGATCCTCTTTCCATAGGGAGAAAAGATAATCTTCCCTAATAGAGATAATTTTGGGGATATTTAAAGATATCATTGGTTGACTTAATCTTCTTCTTTATCTCTTTCCAGTTCAAAATCATAATAAAGATTATAAAGATAAGCGGAGCTCCTAAGTCTTGACACGTGGCGATCGCATATTGGTCTTTACTAACACACATGGCTCCGAGTTAATGGTAACCTCCCAGGGGTAGTACAGTAAAATTGCCCCCTGTAAATATTCCCTCATCAAGTCCTTTTTTTTTTTTAGTATATAATTTATTATCCTTTATACCTTTCAATCCTGTTAATCAATTTATATTTTCATAAACATATTATAATTATTGATGTTATTGAAATCCGTAACAAACTGAACTGAACTCAAAATAAAAGTAGTTGATAAGATACTTGCAATAAATAAAAAAAAAAAATCAGTTTGAGTGATATTCTAGGAAAAACTTCTAATACTTAAAAGTTAGTTTTTATCTAAATCGATGGATGAAAAAATACATATATTTTAATTAAAGTGCTATAGTTATCAGTATTCTAAAACGTCTTAGGCGCTAGTCGGGTGCCAGATTGGGGCCTAAGGCCTAGGCGATACATAAAAAAATTATTTAAATAAAATTTATATCTATATTATATATTATAACAAAATAGCTGTCAAATTTTTTCCCGCCTATTTTCAGTTACTATTTTGATATTTTATTATGTTTTTTCAATTTTTTTGGCTTACCTGAAATGAAATTTTTATATGTCATTAATTAAGTCTAGATTTGTAAAAATCGTGTAGTTCTTGGAAATGTAAATAGTTTTTTTAATGGCTTAATAGTGTTTGAAGAATGTGTAAGTATACTGGTATATGAAGAGTTAAGATAAATATTATTAATTTATCCATATCATTAATTTTAAAATATTAACATAAAATTTTAATTAAAATAAATTACAAAAAAATGAGACTTTTTTAAATCTGGAGAAATCTTGAGATATTAGGTAATATCATCGAATAACGACTGCCAAGTAAATTTTTTATTTTATTTTTATTTATATATAGTTTAATTAATTTAAATTTATTATTTTATAATTTTAAATGTTATAATTTTATATATAACTTAAATATTATAATTTTATTTTTTAACTTTATTTTTTTGTTATTTTTTAAAAAATGTGATAATTGATTGCTATGAGAAATATATATAAAGTCATGTATGGATAATTAATTTTAAAATTTTGATTATTATTATTTATATAATTAATTAATTAAATTATCTTTATTTTATATATAGTTTAATTATTTTAAATTTATTTTTTTATAATTTTATATATAACTTAAATGTTATAATTTTATTTTTTAACTTTATTTTTGTTTGTTGCTTTCTTAAAAATGTGACATGTCTTAAATATGGTAATTGATTACAAGGAAAAATATATAAAGTCATGTATGTCAACGTGTAATTCTTTAAACATGTAAATAGTTTTTTTTAATAGTTGAATAGTGTTTGGAGAATGTGTAAGCATGCTGGTATATGAAGAGTCAAAATAAATATTATTAATTTATCCATACTATTAATTTTAAAATATTAACATAAAATTTTAATTGAAATAAATTATAGAAAAATGAGACTTTTTTAAATCGGTAGAAATCTTGAGATACTAGATAATACCATCGAATACCGACTATCAAGTAAATTTTTTATTTTATTTTTATTTATATATAGTTTAATTAATTTAAATTTATTTTTTATAATTTTAAATGTTATAATTTTATATATAACTTAAATGTTATAATTTTATTTTTTAACTTTATTTTTTTTTGTTGTTTTTTTAAAAATGTGACATGTTTTAAATGTGATAATTGATTGCTACGAGAAATATATATAAAGTCATGTATGGATAATTAATTTTAAAATTTTGATTATTATTATTTATATAATTAATTAATTATTTAAATTATCTTTATTTTATATATAGTTTAATTATTTTAACTTTATTTTTGTTTGTTGCTTTCTTAAAAATGTGACATGTCTTAAATATGGTAATTGATTGCAAGGAAAAATATGTAAAGTCATGTATATCAACGTGTAGTTCTTTAAACATGTAAATAGTTTTTTTAATAGCTGAATAGTGTTTGGAGAATGTGTAAGTATGCTAGTATATGAAGAGTCAAGATAAATATTATTAATTTATCTATATTATTAATTTTTATATATTAACATAAAATTTTAATTAAAATAAATTACAAAAAAATTAGACTTTTTTAAATTGGGAGAAATCTTGAGATACTAGGTAATACCATCGAATACCGACTATCAAGTAATTTTTTTATTTTATTTTTATTTATATATAGTTTAATTAATTTAAATTTATTTTTTTATAATTTTAAATGTTTTAATTTTATATATAACTTAAATCTTATAATTTTATTTTTTAACTTTATTTTTTTTGTTGTTTTTTTAAAAATGTGACATGTCTTAAATGTGATAATTGATTGCTACGAGAAATATATATAAAGTCATGTATGGATAATTAATTTTAAAATTTTGATTATTATTATTTATATAATTAATTATTTATTTAAATTATCTTTATTTTATATATAGTTTAATTATTTTAAATTTATTTTTTTTTATAATTTTAAATGTTATAATTTTATATATAACTTAAATGTTATAATTTTATTTTTTAACTTTATTTTTGTTTGTTGCTTTCTTAAAAATGTGACATATCTTAAATGTGGTAATTGATTGCAAGGAGAAATATATAAAGTCATGTATGTATAATTAATTTTGAAAATTTGATTATTATCATTTATATAATTGATTAATTATTTAAATTATCTTTATTTTATATAGTTTAATTAATTTAAATTTATTTTTTTATAATTTTAAATGTTATAATTTTATTTCTTAACTTTATTTTTTTTGTTGCTTTCTTAAAAATTTGATCTATCTTAAATATGGTAATTGAGTGTCAGGAGAAATATGTAAAGTCTTTTGAAAATTTGATTATTATCATTTATATAATTAATTGATTATTTAAATTATCTTTATTTTATATATAGTTTAATTAATTTAAATTTATTTTTTATAATTTTAAATATTATAATTTTATATATAATTTAAATGTTATAATTTTATTTTTTAACTTTTTTTTTTGCTTCCTTAAAAATTTGACCTGTCTTAAATGTGGTACTTGATTGTTAGGAGAAATATGTAAAGTCATGTATGGATAATCAATTTTGAAAATTTAATTATTATTATTTATATAATTAATTAATTATTTAAATTATCTTTATTTTACATACAATTTAATTAATTTAAATTTATTTTTTTATAATTTTAAATGTCATAATTTTATTTTTCAACTTAATTGATTATTGTCATTTATTTAATTTTCCTTTTTCCCATTAGTCTACTCTAAAGATGTGCTATATGTTGGATTTGGAGAAATTAAATGCAAATTAAATTTGTGTTTTGAAAATTATGTTAAGTGAGTAAGATTCGAATTGTGTGGCAAAGCGTGAGAAAAAAGAGAAACTTAATGGTGGCATGTGATTTGATAAATTGAGAGAAATAAGAGAATTTGAAGGAGGAGAAATTAATAAAAGAAAATAAATATCTCTCTCTCTTCTTCATCTCCATTCCTATTAAACCCTTCCATTTCCTTTATTCTCATTTCTCCATACTTCTTCTCAAATTTTCTCTTCTTCTTTACTTTTATTTAGTAAATTTTAACCGTATTTTTTTACCCAGTTTGGTCTTCTGGTGTAACATAGCATCACTATTCTCTCAAGTGAGTGATATGAATGCAACTAAGAAAAATTAGGCCTCAAGGGTTCGTGTGATACTCACATATGAGACAAATACACGTGAAAATCCAAAAAAAAAAACGTCTATCCTTGAATGCATATTTCAGAATAAAGAGTTTAGTTATCATTTATTTTTTTTTTCCTGTTATTGTGTAATTTTTGTATTTTTTACGCATTGCTTATTGTATTACATGTTAATTTAGGTTTATTTTTTATATGATTTCGGGATAGAGTTATGTGCTTTTAATTGTTTGTTTTACCCTTGAATACATATAAGGAAATCTTTTAAAAGCTGTAATCCTTTTGTTGTATTTTCATGATTGTAACACAATTATTTTATTTATTTTTTACTTCTTTATTGTGATTTTCATTTATTGTAACTATTAAATTATATAACTTTCATTTTAACAATTTTTTTTTTTTTTTACGATATCCATGCAACGCATGGGTGATCCACTAGTTATTCTAAATACAAATATACATATATATATCCATATATATATATATATATAGAATTATATAAAAGATTGTTGGAATGAACAAAGGCCTGATGGCAATGTCGCAACAGAGAGAACAAATGTTGAGACTCAAAAAGAAAGAGAGAGCAAATCTTCTGCAAGTGGGGATGGCAACGTTGATAGCGACTGCAACTAGAGGGAGCAAGCGGCGATGGCGAGTTCACTGTCCACAAGAGGCAACGACGACGACAACAGAGAGAGCAAGCGATGACGATGAGACGAGAGAGAGAATAGGTAAGGGGAAAAAACCCTAAATCTTCTTAGGCATTGTAATAGAGAGAGCAAGCGGTCGAGGCGGTTCATGAGACTAGGTGGCCGCCGTGGCCGATTAGGTGCCGCTCGACACTGATTAGCCGGGGCGGCACCTAAAGGGGCTGATTAGGCCAAAATTGTAGCGGCTAAAGGCTGCGTAAGCTGATTTTTAGAACACTGGTAGTTATACATGGTTTTGTAAATTAAGAAGAATAAACAAACATAGGAGACATTGAACCCATTCAATGTCATACTTTCTGCACTGGAAAACATGCAATATCAAGGAAAGAGGGAAGAACAGGCACTATTCACAGTACTAAGAAGCCAAGCCAGGTAAAATAACTGAATTGTATTTGTCGGTTCGGTTCACAAACTTTGTAAAAAGAAACAATAATACAATTAAAAGATAAATGGCAGATAACTCAGTGGACACTTTTTGCGCATTAAAATTTCCATGACTCTAGGCACACCACACCAACACTTTAAAGCTGCTTTGAGATTTACACGCTAAAGTAATCGATACTGTCAGTAGACCAGACATGCACTTCCATTTCCATATTTCTTCCTACCCAATGTCACTTGTTAATGGCTATAGATTTTTTTTTTTTTTTTTTTCCTTTTCTTCCCAAAAATTTAAATTTTAACAATACATTTTGAATTACCCGATTACAAGTTGGCATCAAATAACTCCTTTGAAACAAATTTAACCCAAGAGCCAAAAGAACTCCAGCTCTATTGCACTTGTAGTAATAGAAGAAATAACGAGGCACGAAATATATCAAAAACACATTTTCGATTTGAAAACTCATTTCCATTCACGAATTGAAATGAAATTTTTTCTATTTCTAACTCAAAATTTTAAATTTTTTCTATAATTTTTTTTTTCAAAATTTGTTTAAATGCATTAGTGAATTTATGTTATTTTTAAATTGAATAACTTTTTTTATAATCTTATATATTAAAAATTATATTAACAAAAAAATTCTTATATTTTTCTATTTAAGCATTTTTCCTGCATTTCTATTTCTTATTGTTTTTAAATAATATTTCTCCGTTTTCGTTTCATATCATATTCATTTTTCATTTCATTTTTTATCCATCGTAGATCATAGGTTCCTACTCTTACTTTGGCCTTATTCTTCAAATATTAAAACACTAAGTGTAATTACACTCAATTTTGACAATATTTTCGGTTTTACATTAATAATTAGTTTTAATTATTTATCTCTCTATCTATAATTATCGCTTTTGTTCTATTATCCAATGCAAACAAAATTAAAGGAGGTGTGTGCCCCATGAAAGGGTGTCGGTCTCACACACCACAAGACACACCACCACTTTAGGCTATTTCGAACCCTTTTCCCTTTTTCATTTTCTATTATATTATAAATAATTTATTCTCTATTTTGATTTTATTTAAAAAATTGTAAGTACTCCAACCACACTTCCTATTCCACTCATTATCCCACTTATTTATTAATAAATTTTAATTTTATTTATTTTATCTCACTTAGATTTTTTATTACTAACAAAATTTATTATTTATTTGATAATTTAATAATAAATATGATAGTATTAAATTTTTATAATATTTAATATATTTGTAAATAAATTTACTAATATTTTTCAAAAAAAATTATTTAACAAAATTATTTGAAATATTTTTATAATTAAAAAATTAATATTTTAATATATTAAAATTAAAATTTCAACTACAATCATATTCTAATAGCTATATTCCACTAGAATATTATAACAACGGTTATATTCCAATGACACACAAAATGAAGAATTAAATACATAAATTAATCAAATATTCAGATACAAACAAATGTATAATCACATTCACAAATTAATCAAAATATAATTAAAACCCAATACTTCAATATATACTAAATTTATATAAAATACATAATAAAAATCACAAACCCAAATCAAATTGAGATAGTCGTTGGATGCTTGATAAGGGAGCCGTTGCGGCCACTACTATTGGTAGCCGAATCTCGTCGTCATTGTCCATCTTCTTCTTCGCTACTCCTCACTGCGACTGTCTTGGCTTATCTTCGTCAGTGCTCGTTCTTCTCCACCACTACTTGTCGCGGCCACCTCAAGCTGTCTCGTCAGTGCTCTTTCTCTACAACTACCACCGTCTCTGCTTTTTGCCGTGGCCGCCATTGCTGCTCGTCACCGATGCTGCTGCTTGTCACTAGCATCTTTTTTAACTTTCAGATGCAGCAGAGAGCCATTGGAGTTTTCTTCAAATTTGACATGCAACAGATATTAGCCGTTGGAGAAATGCAGGGAGTACAAAATCACTCCTCATTTATATGGAGCCTTTTCAAGCTCCTTATAAATTTGAGAAGGAAATAGTTGGATTTGGAGGCTCGTTGGAGAGATTTTCAACGATTTTCTCCTTAAAATTTGACTTGGCAAGGAGCAGAAGCTAGCATTGGAAATGGCTTTATAAGTCAAGTTAGATAAAATAAGAGTTGTTTAACGCGAATAATATAATAAGGCCCTTATAATTATTATTAAATGATAACATGATATGTACCTTAAATATATCGTGAAGTACTTGCCATATTATTTTTTAAATATTTCATTAAAATTTGTCACATTATTAGTTAACAATAATTAATCAAAAATATTTTTTCCAAATCAAGCCCATAAAAATGGATCACTAGCAATTCACTAGTATGTGAATTAAAACTCCTTAAAATTTAAATGACTAAAAAAGATTGGTGTGAGCTATTAACCATATGAGTGTTTGTGTGAAAAAAAAAAAAATACATGTAAGACTAACTCCAAGGAGGAAGCCAAATCACTCGCCAAATCAAACTATAGCTAGTCAAATGCAAAAAACCAACCTTCAATGCTGCAATCTAATTCTCTTATCGGATATGATGAGTGATTTTCTCCCAAGCCACCATTACCACCTCTCCCTTATGGCCATCCCAATGCCAGAAGATACTCGACCAAACGCAACGAAAGATGAATTTGGCCGAATTTGAAGTTACAAACACAACAAGAAGTAGATCCAGAGAAGACAAGTTGTAAACATTGAAAGCAAGAGATGACGATGATTACCAGATTCGGGCGATGACCACCAAATTCAATGGTGGAGACAATCAACGAAAGCTACAGCAACGTCCTCTTCAATGAGTAATAGAATAGGTGACTTTTTTTTATTTTTTTTATATTGAATGAATGATATTTTATATTTGATCATTGATTTTTTCATATGCATATTTAATTATTAATTTTACGTATTTGTGAAGATTATATGTAATTTAAAATAAATAAAATTAAATTTTAATAATAAATAAATAAAATAAAAAGTGGAATAAAAAATAAAATAACGAGTGTGATTAGATCAATTATAATTTTTAAAATAAAACCAAAATAGAGAATAAATTATTTATAATATTACAGGGAGTACAATATGAAGCTCCATTACTGTCCACCTAAAATGTCCAAATAGAGAACCACTAAAAAAAAAAGAAAAAGTAAGTTTGTTGAATTATTACAACAATAGAATCATTTGAAGATGATTTTACCAGTAATCCCTACAGGAACAAAGTCCATCTTTAAAATGGTGGAACCGACTGCGAACCCTCACGTCAATCTCGCGCGAGTAAATCTTTGAGATGAGTTTGATGGCAAGGTTGACAATCTGCACACACTCTCAGGTTCTTCACAACGGTAATAGGAGTCCCAACTGGCGTGTTAATGAGCATGAAAGCAATTCCAATCTTCTCACTGTGATATGATAATGCTGTTTCCTTGTCTTCTTCCTCTGTCTGCGAGCACGTTGGCTGTGCGAGGCGCTTACCCTTCCAATTTCAATAGCTTCATAATCTGTTCCAGCATCGCGTATATCTCTGCACTTTGCGAATGAGACTTATCTCCTATGACAAATTCATAGTACCTCCATAAGGCTATAGCCCGGTGTTTTCTTCACCCCTTCTTTCAGCATCGACCTTCTTACATTCTGCACACCTGTCCAGCGCTGCTCGGATGCATAAAGATTGGAGAGGAGGACATAATCCCCAATGTGCTTAGGCCCTAATTGCAGAAGTCGGGCTCTTGCGTTCAACAAGTCGTGCATGCATCCACAAAATCATTCTTTCACTTTATTAGGAAATGAAAATTATAGGATTACGCAATATATAATTACCACCTGCAGCCTTACATGCATTATAAGTTCCAAATATACGATATAATACCTCAACAATTGGACCGATAAATTAGTGTAAGTGAGCCACTACTGTAATAACAACTAACAAAAAATAAATCTTTTATTGTGCTATAGTTATAGAAGGTTTAGTAAATTAAGGAGAATAAACAAACATTGGAGACATTGCACTCATGAAATGTCATACTTTCAAACTGGAAAACATGCAATATTAAGGAAAGAGGGAAGAACAGGCACTACTCACAGTACTAAGAAGCCAAGTAAAATAACTGAATTGTATTTGTCGGTTCACAAACTTTGTAAAAAGAAACAATAATACAATTAAAAGATAAATGGCAGGTTATCTGTCAAAGTAACTGCTCAAACAGGAACCTGCTTAAGCTCTAAGTTGAATTTTGATTTTGCATCTGTCAAACTGGTAGTATAACATATACCTGAAATTTTATTTGAAGGTGCATTTTGAGTTACAAATATATTGTCACCTGAAGCCACTTCCATGCTTTTGTAAATGCTTACTAGCTTATCCATAGGAGGGGCAGGACGAATCTCTGCAGACAAAAATACTATTTAGTTGGTGTAAAAATAAATACATATAACTGTGCAACAAAAAAAACTATGTGAACAATATGGACATTAGTGATTGGAAATCAGCTACAAGTTCTCCTACATTTTGAACATGTTAGTCAATAAAACTTGTTTTAGCACCTTAAGAGCAAGTGTTTAATGACACAAATGACCCTTTCCCAACAATATTGTCATTTGTCACCATCCATGATTCCCATTAGGGTAAACAAGAATCAGTCAACATCATAGAAATTCAATTCAATGGAGCATTATTTCACCACTTTTTGAATAAGCTGCCCAAATCCTTTTCCACAATAAAGATGTTCCAGGCATTTCCCAAAAATTATAGACCCTTGTGTCTTCTCCATCTCAAACACGTTTTTGCCTATACCCGTTAATTTTACTAAAAAAATGTCATTTCTTCTGGCGCAATGATTCATCTGCACGGCACATGGCCAGATCCACTGAAGGTGACACCCCAACTTGTCCTTCTACAATGCTATTTCCAATTCTCATGAATCTTTTTGGTGAAGTTTATCCTCGGTGAATATCAATCCACTTCGGCTACACTTTTTTGCGCATTAAAATTTCCATGATTCTAGGCACACTAACACTTTAAAGCTGCTTTAAGATTTACACACTAAAGTGATCAATACTATCAGTAGACCAGAAATGCACTTCCAGATTTCATCATAGCTAATGTCATTTGTTAACGGCTATAGAATATTTTTTTTCTTTTTCTTCGCAGAAATTTAAATTTTAACAATACATTTTGAATTAACGGATTACAAGTTGACAAAGTTGGCATCAAATAATTCCTTTGAAACAAATTTAATCCAAGAGCCAAAAGAACTCCAATTATATTGCACTTGTAGTGACAGAAGAAATAACGAAGCATGAAAGATACCTCTGCGTCCATATTGAACCTTACAAACAGGACAACTGGAAGCTGATTTCATGGATTTTTCAATACACCAGCTGAAAAACCAAAGACCATGCATCAGGCGCACGCTAGTAAAAATTTGAACATTATATTTGTGTTTCCCTGTTTGAAATCGAATCAGAAGAACTTACTTGCAGAACACGTGGTTGCAAGAGAGAGACACCGCAGAGTTGAGCAGGCTCAAGCTGCATCAACATCCAAATATCATCAATTCCCAACAATCCCCAATGCCAAGTAAAATCAGTCCCACGTACAGAAAACTTGAACAACCATGAATTAAAAACAAAATCAATGGGTATGACAGAGATTTACCAGATGGGGCATTTGCGTTCTCGGCCCATTCTCTCCAACTGAGAGTAATCCGCCATTTTTCCCGATTACTCGATCAGTGCGTAACTCTGAAATTGAATGTAGAGAAGACCAGAAAATGATGCGTACAAAGAAAGAAAGCGGGGAGAAGAGGGAACGTTTAGCGCAACGAATTTGCTTAGAGTTTGAATTTTTGGCCGCGCCAGATTTTTCGCGGTCTACCAAATTTGGAGTTTCACAGGTTGTATTTTGTAATTTTCTAATCCGAAAAATGAAAAATCTTGTTAAAAATATGATATTTCCCATCCGAGGCTATGATGCAGAGAACCTTTTCGGGAGTGTCGCTTCGGCCTCTTTGAAAAGTTTTTGTTTTCGAAACGATAAAAAACATTTTTGAACTATTAAAACTTTTGGATTTAATAGTTTGGATTTATTTTGTAATTTTCTAGTTTGGATTTATTCTTCAAATATTAAAACTTTTAAGTGTAATTACACTCAATTTTGACCATATTTTCAGTTTTATATCATTATCACTTTTGTTCTATTGCCCGATGCAATCAAAATTGGGGGGGGGGGGGGGGGGGGGGCACAACCCTATAAGGGGTGCGTGGGACCCGCACACCCACCCCCTTGCAAGCAACATAAAAGTTGCCTAAATAACATAATAGAGCTCTTATAATTATTATTAAACAATGACATGGTATGTACCTTAAATAAAGTGTGAAATACTTGCCATACTATTTTTTAAATATTTCATTAAAATTTGTCAAATTATTATTTAATAATAATTAATCAAAACTAAATTTTGTAAATCAAACCCATAAAAATGGATCATTAGCAATTCACTAGTATGAAAATTAAAGCTCCTTAAAATTCAAATGACTAAAAAATATTAATGTGAGTTATGACTATAAGTGTATGTGTAAAAAAAAAAAAACATATCAGGCTAACTCTAAGAAAGCCAAATCGTTCACCAAATGCAAAAATTGACCTCCAATGCTACTTGCCATCGCCAAAATTTTGGCAAAATCTAATCTCTTTGCCGGATCTTGTGAGTGATTTTCAGCCAAGCCACCCTCACCATCTCTCTTTCATGGCCATCTCAACGTCGGAAGAGGCCCAACCAAATGCGACAGAAGATGAACTCGATTGGATTTGAAGTTGCAAACACAGCAACGAGCAAATCCAGAGAAGACAAGTTGCAAATATTGAAAACAGGTAGTGACGACGACGACCAAATCTGGGCAACGACCACCATATCTGACGGTGGTGGCAACCAGCAAAAGTGGTGGCGACGTCTTCTTCGGCGAGCAACAAATCAAGCATAATAGATGGTTTTTTATTTATTTATTTTTATATTAAATGAATGATATTGCGCATTTGGCAATTGATTTGTGTGTTTGATTATTAATTTTGTGTATGTGTGTATTTTATTATTGATTTTGTTCATGCGTATATATAATTATTGATTTGTGTATTTCATTATTGATTTTATGTATAGGTGAAGATTATAGGTAAAGTGAAATAAATTGAGTTAAATTTTATTAATAAATAAATAAAATAAGAAGTGAAATAGAGAGAAGAATAGAGAGTGGTTGGAGCAATCATAATTTTCGAGATAAAATCAAAATAAAGAGTGAATTGTTTATAATATAATAAGGAGTACAATAGAAAACCACATTGTAGTAGGCCAAAAATAGCAAAATAGAGAATCACTACAAAAAAAACAAGTTTGTTTGTTGAATTATTTCAACAATAGAATCATTTGAAGATGATTTTACCAGTAATCTCTACACGAACAAAGTCCATCTTTAAAATGGTGAAACCGACTGCAATCCCTCACAACAATCTTGCGATCGTAAGTCTTTGAGATGAGTTTGATGGCAAGGTGACAATTTGCACACACTCTTAGGTTGTTCTTCACAATGGTAATAGGAGTCCCAATTGGCATGTTAATGAGCATGAAAGCAATTGCAATCTTCTTACTCTGATATGATAATGTTGTTTCCTTGTCTTCTTCCTCTATGTCTGCGAGCACATTGGCTGTTCAAGGCGCGTAACCTTCCAATTTCAATAGCTTCACAATCTGTTCAAGCGTCGCGTATATCTTTGCACTTTGCGAATGAGACTTATCTCCTATGACAAACTCATAAACACAATTTCCTAGCTCGAAAAGGCTATAACCCATTTTTTCTTCACCCCTTCTTTCAACATCGACCTTATTACACTCTGCACATTTGTCCAGCGTCACTCGAATGCATAAAGATTGGAGAGGAGGACATAATCCCCACTGTGCTTAGGCTCTAATTGCAGAAGTTGGGCTCTTGCAATCTCCCCGAGAGCCAAATTGCCATGCATTGTGCAGGCACCTAGTAAGGTCCTCCAAATTACAGCATTAGGCTGCATTGGCATGCTCTGGATGTATTCATATGCCCCTTTCAACAACCCTGCCCTTCCCAACAAATCAACCATGCAACCATGGTGTTCCACCCTTGGCATGATTCCAAATTCTTCAGTCATCCTTTGGAAATAAGCAAAGCCTTCATTGACCTTCCCATAACGACTGCAAGTGTGTAACACCCCTATAAAAGTGATCTCGTTGGGCACCAATCCATGTCTCTCCCCATCCTTGAAAAGCTCAAGTGCTAACTTTCCAAATCCATTCGCAGCCAAACCAACAATCAATGTACTCCAAGAAACCACACTCTTGTCTTCCATCTCATCAAAGACCTTCTTTGCCTCCCTAATGCTTCCACATTTTGCATAAAGGTTCATAAGAGCATTAGTAGCATGAGAATTCTCATTCAATCCAACCTTCAACATGAAAACATGAGTCCTCCTACCCAACGCCAAGGCCCTAAGCTTGGTACAAGCATTGAGCAAGCTAACTATAGTGAACCCGTCAGGTTCAACACCATCTAAACCCATTTCCCGGTAAAGGGTCAAAGCCTCATTGGGCCTCCCATTGAGTGCAAAACCATTAATCATAGAATTCCAAGTCACAAGGCCTCTCACAGGCATTAACTCAAACACCTTATGTGCAGTCTCAACATGGCCGCAAGCAACATACATATGAACCAAGGTGGTCTGAACAATGACTGACGAATCAAACCCATCTCTCACAGCAATAGAGTGAACCTTCTCGCCCTCTCTAACATTCAAAATCTTAGCAACGACTTTGAGAAGAGAATGGTAAGTATGCATGTCAAGTTTAATGGAATTCACACGCATCTCCCGATACACATCAAGCGCTCGACTCCAGTTTTCGCTCTCAGCATAGCCTCTAATCATGGTATTCCAAGTCAAAATATTTGGGTTTTGGATATGGGTAAAGATTTGGTGGGCATAAGCCATGGATCCTGAGAAAGACACGAGTCTCAAGATGAGGTGCTTGCCCATGTTTGGGCTGCTAAGAGGGACGCAATGTCTAATAGAGAAGGCATGGATTTGCCTAAGTTTGTACTTGGAAGAGGCGCATGTTAACAAAAGAGCAATGCAATGTTTGAGAATGAAAGATTTTCGATTTTTATGAACACCACCACCACTTCCATTGTTACGACCCAAAATTCGACGGTTGTGACCGGCACTACCGCCTAAGAAGCCAAGACTCCAATATGGGATAACAATCCTGCAAAACACATATTCCTCTGACATATAAACATTTCAAATAATTTACAAAAATATTACCATCATTTATATACCGAAATTTAAGTGCCATCGGCCCAAAATTCATCATTTAATTATGATAGTCACAATTTACCAATTCATAATAAGAGAGAACTTAAACCTTCTCATGCACAAATCTCGTGAAATGAGGTTTATATGCTGTGACTGGAGCGTGGCTAGGGTGTATGCAATGTAATCGTATACCATGACTCTTACCGTCAAAATTTATGCTAACCTACAAAATTTGAAATATTAAGGGGTAAGCTTGACATTGGCTTAGTGAGGGGCAAAGAGCATTATAATGGGGGAAACTATAAATCAATGCATCAAGATAATCATCATGGCATGTCATGCCCAATGATAATCATATCAATATAAGAGATGACAAATAAACATACACATTCATGATAACAATTTAGAACCATAGTTCACATATTTATAACGGCGGAACCTCTCACGCTGACAAGGATGGAACCTCCCTCACACCCTAATCTGAACATGGATGGCAGAACCTCTCATGCTAACAACTGAACAAAAACATGGATGGTGAAACCACTCACACCTTAAAGTATACATGGTGCACCAACGGCTAACAATTAATGTGGTTAGCTACACGGGGTTCTAACAGTTACTCCATTTAAATACACATCTTATACTATCATTTAGCTTTAACAAGTGTCACATGAAACATTTCACATATAAATATTCACAGTTCTTGATAACATGAATCATAAACTTTCCGAATGCAAATTGAAAGAAATGCAATCGACCATGAGTGTCAATATGCAGATAAAACAAGATGGATTCTACTTTCCCATATGCAAATAAGAATTAAATCATGAATAGTATATATAAAATACTAGGATGATTGGAGACATGAATACAACAATTACTACCATAATAAAATTTACCCATTCATAGTGTTATTGAAGATACAGGATTCCCTAAAACGCCTCTTGGATGGGGTGAATCAAAATCACCTATCAAAATAATCAAATTACATAAAAATTAAATAAATATAAAAATTAAGTCACTTAAGCCAGGACAAAACCCAAAGGCTGCCACAACTAAGCCAAAACCCCCCAAAAAATAAAACAGCCTAAGCCAGCCACACTGCCGCCGGCGGCGGCCTAAGATTCTGACGATCAGAACCTACCATCAGAACCGCCAAGCCAAAGAGGTTAACATATCCAAAAATGGGCCAAATCTAACCGTTGGAATTCCGTAGATTTAGTTTTTAATTTTCGGCCAGATTTAAGAAGCACACTGCCAGTCGCCGCCGGCCACCGCGGCCAACATTTTCCGGAGATCCAAGGCCACTGCTCGACTCCTTTACCCCCATAGACCAGCATGCCCAAAAACCAACAAGATCTAACGGCTACATCTTTGTAGATCTAAGTTTAAAGTCTCGGCCAAGTAACCCACGCGTATATACATACACATCTCACGAATCTATGCTAAAAGTAAAGCTAATAAAACTAAAAAAGAAAAAGAAGCTTACCTTGTTGTAGATCGGGGTTGATTTCACGGTGAAAATGTGATCGGATTCAAGATACAACCGTCGGATTTGCACAAAATGAGATATTCACAGCAATGCTCTTGGAGAGAGAGAGATAGATTGCGACGGCCGAATGAGGGGCAGGGGCGGGGGCGGGGGAGAGCTGGGAGCCCCAGTGGCCTTTATCAGGCCATATGGGCTTGGCTGGCTCTTCTTGGGCTTCTCCCAAAAGTTGGGCCTTACATCCACTTGAATAGAGCCTGAAGTCAGAGATATGGTTTGCAGTTGAAGAGCGAGAATATCGTGATGGGGCTTTGCGGGTTCTTGTTTTATACACCTAATTTGGGGTGGGTCACCAGTTTTGATGCTCCCTCTCTCACAACATTTTATATTCCCAATTTGCCCTTCAAATCTCCTTTACATTGAGAACAAAAATGTTATTTATCCGTGCGATTTATACATTTAATTTTAATATATTGTATGTTTATTAAAACAAGACTACGATAGTGTTTATAACACTGACTAAAATTAATATATATAATACATCAACTTTGATTGTATAAATGGTGCGTGCAACAAACATTGTCAACAAATAATATTTTTATTTTAAAAAAAAATTAAAGTGGTATTTTTTTATGTTTAAATTTTATGTTTTAAGCGTCTATTTTAAAATTACTAAAAATGTATTTTTTTTCAAAATAAAAAATGAAAAACACATTTATTTTAAAAAATATTATTTTATAATATTTTATTCAATAAATTTGGAATCAAAGTAAATTATAAATATTTATTAGTAAATTATAAATTTAATTCAGAAATTTTAAACTATAATACAAAAATAACTGATAATCTAATTATATATAATACATTAAAATTACAAAATACTTTCTAAAGCAATTTTTAATTTGATTCAACTAGTTCCATAATAAATTTATTTTTGGCATTTCTGCTTAAGAGTTAATTTGATATCTTTAGTATTCACGTGACAATTTTGACATGTGACAGTTGAATATTAAATACATACTTTTTTGCCCATATCAATTATATTACACTAAATAATATTTGTAGGTTAAAAGCTTGTAAGTACATCATTTTCGCATATCAAAGCATTGGACAAAACATGAACTTTTAATTAGATGGTAACCAATGATTATTGGCAAGTTGGTGACTACTGGTGGAGGAGAGACCGTTAAGCAGGAGCAAGAATACCTCCTTTTATGTAGCTGATGCCTCCAGCTAAACACAAAAATTTGATGAATATTGAATAAAACGAAAGTGGGTCGAATAACATCATGAATCGAAGAGTTCCCAGTGAGTTGAGGCTGGAGGAGGAGGAGGAGGAGGAGGAGGATCAAAGGTCTCCCACTTCGTTGTCACGATTACAGGCTTTATTCTTGCATTTGATACCTTTAAGACATCTAGTGTTTCAACACACTTCTGCACTCTCATTCCCTGCAAAATTAAATAAATAAATAAATATAATCACGTCGTCTTCATTTATATAGGGGCTTGAATTTTAGACGTATCAAAGACAATTATAACTTTTTATCATGTCACCAAACCATGAAGATTAGTTATAAAAGCATTTACTTGCTAAAATATTATTGAAAACAATAAAATAGTTAAAAACAGAGCAATGCTGTATGTTCATCTAATCTATGTTTGGCGGTTTTAGCAATAATGGGATGAGGGATAGGATAATGGCACTTAGAACATGAGGATGATACCTGCAAATTCTTCTGAAGAGATGCATCTCCCTCTGCAGGAATGCTATCAAGCTTCACAGCTAGTCTCATTAGCATCTCTATCAATGTAGTTATCTGAACTTCTGCTACCTTATTCCCTGTTGCTATTGATTTTTCGATTGCAGAGACCTGTGGAGAAAATATGGACAATATATAAAAAAAAAAAATCAAATAATTATGATAAATATCATTAACCAACAATAAACCATGAAGAAAGTGACAATGCGAACCCTCTCAAATGTTGACATTTGAGTTGTTTAACTAGATTGCAAACACTTAAAAGTCATTTGATTTTTTGAGTTTGGATTGGTGAAGAATTAACATAAATAAATTATTTAAAATTTAAACATATATTTATCTAAGAATCTTTCTGCTGGTTGCCATACCAAATAAAAAGTAAACAAAAACAAATGAATTTTTGAAGTTTCTATAATAATTTTACATACCGTACACAATGAAAATAAAGGAGAACTAACAACCCCCATAAGAAATATTGATTGGTCCCCGAAATTTATTTCTGTAAAATATGGATTGTCGTGCTGAAAATTTTTTAACACTTTGTTGCTAAAATAACAAAACAAGAAAAATGAAAAGTAGGATATTTTTGTGAGGTGTCGACAATAATACTTAAGTGTTTACAATCAAGGATTTGATTCATTTGAGGGAATATGTTAATGATTGAAAAATAAATTGATGAATACATTTTTAATCAAGAAATGTAATGACACCAATATATTAATTATTTACTCTTCTTATCTATCATGACAACAAATCATTGACTAAGAGGAAAAGTGACAACTATGTCTTTTTAATAAAAAATATGTTCTAGAGTTAACCCAACCAACGGTCCCACTTAGAAACGCAGCAACGGCCCAGATTCTACGTCTATAAGGATGACATTGCGGTGATGTCACATCTAATCACGGCCAGCTGTTCTGACAATTGCCCTACTAATGTTCTCCGCTCCCTCAACACGAGTGCAATTTTGTTCACCCCTTTAACGGGGTCAACATCACCTTCACACTTTTTGTGAGGGTGAGAAAAACAACGAAACGATATATAGTGGGATAATTATCGTTCCGTTACTTTTTCACAAGTGTGAGGGTGATATTCACCCCGTTAAAAGGGTGAACAAAATCGCACTCCCTCAACACTACCGCTTGACTAAAAGTAATTAGCCTAATCGAGTGCGATTTTGTTCACCCCTTCAACGGGTGAACATCACCCTCACAATTTTTGCGAAGGTGAAAAAGTAACGAAACGACAATCAATATTTTAATGTCGTTCCGTTGCTTTTTTCACCCCGTTAAAAGGGGTGAACAAAATTGCACTCAGCCTAATCGGCGGCCAGAAATAAAAGGTTCCAGTTACGAGTGTTTCTCACCTGCCCCGTAAGCTTGTCGACTTCGACGGAGACGTCGTTGATCTTGCTATATGCGGCTTGGATCTTCGCGTTCTGTCGCATCTCGATCAGTCTTCTCTCCCGGCTAGATGGATCCTCGATTAGTATGACTTTTGATCGGTCTTTGACTCCACACATGTCCAAGTACTCCCCATTTTCCCTCTCTTTCCCTCGAAAAATTAGCCTCTGTTCAGCCGGTTGTAACCCGCTCTCCGCTTCCAGAAGCTTCTTCAATTCTCCTGCAATTTCACGATTTTACGCCCCACGCTTCTTAAAAGACGGCTATTTGCGTGCCCAGAAAATGCAAGAATAATGTGCAAAAGCAAACGTTATATAGGGACGTTCATGGCTCTGTTTGCTTAACGAGAACACGTAGAAAAGTAAAAAAGAAAAACAAGTGAATCTCGACAAATTATATTCTAATCAACTCTCTTCCTCCAAAAAATAAACAAAAACAATATCATGATATGAAATACCACCGTCGAAGGATTCTCACACTAGCACGTTACGTATAAATAGGTTTCCAAAATGTTATAGAATAGATGTTCCGGATCAAAATAGAAGTGCCTACATAATTCTCATGGAATTTTCTTTCTAATTTACGAAGCATGCGAGAACATCTGCTCGTATATCTATACATTCACTCCATGACACAGAGTCAAAACACGTAGATCTGCGAAACTCACCAAATGTCGCTTGAGAACCGGCGAAGATCTCGTACCGGACAGCACCGTAGGCGACGCGAAGCCGCAAATTCGGAGCTGGAGAGTCCGAATTATCGGTCCTCTTCTGGACCAGCATCCCGCCAGGCCGCATCTCCCACTCAATCCCTTCCTCCCTCGACATCGTCGTATCAGAACTGTCGGTCGTCCCGCGGCTGAAATTCAACTTCCTCTTAATCATCTTCTCCTATACTACTTTCCAGGAAAATTGAAACTCCGGACAAGTGATTTTCCAGGAAAATCTACGCTTTTTGCTGCCGACACATACAAGTTGCGGGGTTTTATAGATATGATGGAAACGAGAGGGAAAAGGGTTTTGACGAATCAGAAGGCGCCATTTTATAATTAACAGATAAGCGAAGGGCTTGCTGGCAGTCTACGGGAGCATCCAAAGGAAGCAAAAGCGATTTATTGTGATTGGGTCACGTGGATGTCCTGCATTGGCTCGATAGGCGCGTGGGTCACTCCCTGATGTGAGCGTGGCTCTGATTCTTGATGCTTTGGGGGTAAATAAACAATGAGTTCCCGGTTTACCGAAGCAAAAGTGATTGGCTGTGATTGGACACGTGGACACTCCTGATTGAGCTCTAAAGATGTGGCCCCGTTGGAAATTGATGCGAGTGGGTTACTGTCTGTTTTGTACATTGGTTGGTGGCTGTAGCCTGTCGGTTGATTTTGGCAACTATTTAGATTTATAACTATTGATTTACTGTGAACGTATTACAGTGTTTGATTATAAAAAAAAGGGGTGAATAGCTTAGACTTGTTCTTATATTTTGGTCAAATTAGTTAATTATTTTTAAAAAATTATATAAGGGTAGTTATTTATTAGGTATTATTGTTGTTTTAATACAATAATAAATTTATTATCTAAAAATATCATTGTTAAAATGTTTTAACTTTGTAAGAAAAAAAATGATCCGAATGCACAAGATAATTCTCTGCAAACACTTTGATATTTAAATTAAACACTAAAGATTCAAATGTCGTATTAAAATTAGTATAAAAAATGTATCTTTTTTTAGAATGAGAACTCACCAATTTATAAAAGAGCATAGAGTTTTCTAAAATTCATTAGAATTATGATTTTTCAAGAGAATGTCTATTATAATATTTTGAAATCCACTAAGATTATGATTTTTATGAATAATATTTATTATTTTTGCATAATTCTTAAAAGAATTTTTGAATATTAGAGTTATGTTATTTGCGTTTTGTTTGAAGATCCCCTGATCAAAAAAAAAAATCACGCAACAACTTAAACTTTCTAAAGGTCATAAATAGTTCTCCAATATAAGTCTCCTGACTTCACGACCTCTAAAGGAGATCAATAGGTCTCTTAACATTTGATCATCGATTTTTAGGATGGTCAGTCTCTCGTAGACCTACCCATTCTCATATTTAAATGTCCTATTAAAAAATTTTCAATTCAAATTGACATTTTTTAGTTGTATTTATTTAACAAGTAATTAATTATTGATGCAAAATTAATGTATAGATAAACAATATTATGCATGTATTTTGGGATTAGGGTATTTACTTAGGGACTGTTCTTTTTGTTATTTTTGGTTCATTTTCAATTTTTACAAATAATAAAACGTGTTTACTTTCATATTTTCAAAAATGCATTTTCGAAAACAAATAAAAATTTTATAAAGAAAACCCAAAACACCAAAAAAGTGTTTTGACCATTTTCAACCAGAACACGCTAAAAAAACTCAAAACACGAAAAAAGTCTATTGTCGCTTCTGTATTCTCCTCTCTTTTATATTCTCTTATTTTCTTCCAGTTCAGCCCCTATTGTTTTGGCTGTAGAGAACACTATCGTCGTCAACTAGCAACTCAAATTAGCCCCATTCAACCATCGTCGTACGTCATCCTCGAGCCACAGTCGCTGAACAGTCATCGTTGTCCTCAAAAAACAACCTAGATTTGTTGCCTCTTCCAGCAACTTAGATTGACCCCATTTGACCACCGTCATTCGCCCTCTTCCAGCCACCACTGTCGAACAACCATCGTTGTCATCCTCCAGCAACCCAGATTCATCGCCTCCAACTGCCGAACGACCATCTTCGTCTTCCTTCAGCCACCATTGTTATCCTCGCCTCGCCATTCTCCTTTTCCAGATCTACCACAACGTCTATTCCTCCTATTGCTTTTCCTCTTCAGCGACTCTTCCTCTTTAGGTTTAAGACTTTTACTTCTCAAATTAGGTCTGATTTTTTATTTTTATTTCTAATTTGATGGTTTAATTTGGATTTGTGGTGACCCGAAATAAGGTTTTGGATTTCAAAATTGTAATGAGTTCCTTGATTCTTTTAGAGGTGTTTGGAAAGATTATTAGGTTGATTGAGTCTGATTGGTGGTATGATAGATGTGATTCTTATTTTATGGGATGCAGAGTACTAAAAAAATGTGATTCGTTTATTGGTGGTAATTTTGGTTTGGTGCCACTTTGGGATAATGATGCATGGGTTTCAGTGGATTTTTTTTTGGTTGGTATGATAAATTGGGTTGTTGTAAGACAAGTTTAGGGATTATCCAATTGTTTTTGTTTTTATGTGGTGGATTTGGAGTAAAATAAAAAAGCAAAGATTTTGAGGGTAGTGGGAGCCCAATCCAATTATGAAAGGAACATATGGAATGATATAGGTCGTGGTAACATTGATTCTATTTTTTGTATTATTACTACCTATTTACTTTTTGCTATTAGCATTGCATTTTTTTTTTATTTGTTCTTATGTTTGTTTTTGTTTCCCTTTTCTTTCAGGGTGGGTCTATCAAATTATGATCTTGAATTATTTTTCATATTGTGTGGAGTATATTTTGGTAAGTTGGAGTACATTTTTCATGTTGACTTCATATTTTTAATTATTTTCAATATAGAACATAGGTGGTCATAGAGGTAAGACTAAAAAACTAATGTCGTGGTCCGACGAGAACGAGCATGTTTTTATCAAAATTCTTTACAAGAATGTGAGATAAGGGATATTGCAATGTTCTACATTCATGAAAGACAAATAAGGCAAAATCAATCAAGCCATGATTGTTGTCACAAAAACGAATTACGACATAAATATATTAAAAGGGAAGTGGAACCGTTTACGTAAGGTACATCGTTTGTTCTCTGAACTTTTAGGACATACAAATGTTAAATGGAATCGAAATACCAACCAAGTTAATGCTGCAGAGAAAGTTTAACAACACTTCTATATAATATATATCTTTATTAAAAAATATTTTCACAATTATTTTTTATCATATCAATCTTATCCCTTTTTGTTATACAATATGATAACGTATCTTATTTTTATTATTGTAGATTAACTAGTCTGAGTACAAAATATTCAAGAAGGAATGATGTAAGTACTATGAAACTTTTGGACAAATATTAAGTGGGAGTACAACTATTGGAGGATTAGGCAATACTTTCACTCAGTTTACTCCAACATCAGAGGCAGAAATGTAGCTAGAAGATGATTTTTTTGAACAGAGAAGTTCATGTACATGTGAAGAATGATGATGAAGTTACAAATACTTGTCGATGTGAAGAAATTGGTTCATCTAGCAAAAGCCGATGGTGATAAACTCGATACTTGCATGGCGCAGTGGTCATCTACATTTAGTATGAGCACCAAAGAAACTGAACTTATGACACTTTACCTATAAGAAAAGCTTGCAAAGATCCAAGGAAAATCATGTAATCAATTAGATAGTGAAACTACTAGTCTGGATCCTTATTCAAATGTGGTTTGCTTAGACATCTTAAATAATATGGAAGACGTGTCTAATGAGATTTATATGAAAACGATAAAAGGCTTTTAAGGATCCAGATTTCAAAGTGTCATTTGTGAAGATGCCAAAAATTATGATAAGACCTATCTTGGAACTTATTTGGTTTAGTTGGTTGATTGCGTATTTTCTAATAACGTCTTATTTTCATTTGTGATATTGTAGCTCGAAGTATTGTGTTTTCTTACATTGGCTTGAAGTACTGTTTTATTTTTATAGTTTGAAGTTGATGGTTATAGAACTGTGTTTCAAGTGGAACCGCTTGATGTTGAATTTATCTAGAATTGAATGCTTGTTTTATTTTAATCAATGAGTTGGAGTTCACTAATTATTTATTTACATTGATTATAATAAATGATGATTGATATGAGTATTGATGATGATTATGAGCATATTTATGCATAGTATGTCAACTGGATCAAATGTAGTTGGTAATGTGAGTACTAATAATTCGATTGATGAAGATTCGAGAGATGATGATTGTTATGGATATTTCTCGCACCACTCTTTATGGGCTAGGCACGACCCAGTAGATCGGTCCAATCGTCAAAAGCCCAATAGGGTCAAGGCCAAGTTCGTCAGAACAAGGTTGCATGTCACAGAGACCCGAGCTCAGATTGCGGAATCAAACTAGCTCCCAGCGATGCTCCCAACTCGCTGGCCTAATCCTTCAGTTCACAAACAACAAAATCGCTGAACAACCGAAGGCCGAGACCCACATACTTTATCTAAGGCAAACTAGATCCTTGGTAATATGGATCTCATTCTCGATTTTATAGAATCAATAATGACATCTTGTCTCCATAATATTATAATATTTGTTTGGATTTTACGTAAATTGTAAATACACAACACTATAAATAGAGGTCAAAACACCATTGTAAAGGTGAGGGATAAGGGAATGATATATTGTTACTCTGTCTGAATACCTAAAGAACAGTCGTGGAGTATGTATCATTTTGCTTGAACCACGTAAAAACTTCCCGTGTACGTTCTAGTTTGTTTATCCTCTTTGCATTTTGGCTTATTTTCTCATTGCGGGCCTACAAATCACGGTCGATTAATTTTGAACGTCGATAATGATTTTTTATTTATGAATGATTTTGATGCAAATTTTGAAAATTTAATGATAATTGCTTTGCAGCCAACAAAAGAAGTGTCATCGACATGATACCTTGTAGAACATCGTTATTTACCAGAAAATGTACATGCTAAAAATTCTGAATGGACATTCAAACATGTACTATCGTAATTTTTGTATGTAGAAACATGTGTTCATAAATTTTTGTGATACTTTGAAACAAAAGTAACTGTTGAAAGATGGGAAAAAAATAAGCGTCGAGAAGGGCATTGCTATGTTTCTAATTAGAGGCGGAACCAGAATTTTGATTAAGTAGGGGCGAACTTAAATATAAAAAATATAATTTTAAAAATAAGATAATAATGATAATATTAAAATATAAAAAAATTTACAATTGTTCCTTACGACTTTTCATACTAAAAATTGAAATTGTTCAAGAATTTAGACTCGTCATAACCACAAAAGGCTAGTCCTTACTGTAGAAGGAGTCAAACACAATTAATTGATGCATTCAAATGAATTCGATAATCACATAGTGTTTGTTTTAACTATCTAAAGAAAGCTATCTCAATATTTTGCTCTTGATTCATTAAGATTTCACAATTGTTTCAAATTTAATTATGTGCACTGTTGACATCTCCAACATGAACTTAAAATCTATATTTTAAAAAAAAAAAAATTTCTAAACTCTTTTTTCATAAAAGAATCACCACGTCCTTGTTCCCCTTTATTTGTTTTAAAAAGATAACAGTATAAGTAAAATGCAACATATTTGCGTATACTATATTCCAACAAATAATCAAATTCATTGAATTAAGCTGGAATGAATCGTCTTGATTTTGAGGTTGACACAAATCTCTTTACAAGTACACTCTTCTAATTTGATCTCGAAAATTAATATTGTAATCTATTATTGTAGTTCTTAGCCTGAGATTTATAGAAAGTTGTGTAACATCAATTTGCTCAATATTTGCTTTCTTTACATCATCAGTGTAAAAAAAAAAAAAAAAAAGCAAATTATAAAAAATACTGTGATGGTTATTACTGGACTATTGTATACTTATTTTTTTATTTATAATAGTAAAATATAATATAACTTTTCTTTACATCAATCCGCCCATATTTCTAATAATTGTAGGGCACACTACATGATACAGTATTATTGATGATAGGTTTTAACAGTTTAACAACACAATACACAAATGGTTTAAACAAGTTTTACGGGTTGTTTATGTAACATCCTGATTGAGCGATAGGAATGACCGGACCAACTTACCTTGATGGGCTTAGGCGAACTTCCCAGCGGAATCACCCATCCTTGGATTTCCCTAATTCAAGCACGCTTAACCCTGGAGTTCTTTACCTGCATTCAGCCCAAAAGGTATTCAGTTGGTGTTGTTTCCTTTTTTATACTATTCTCGATATATACTAACCTTTATAGGCTCTCGGGATATTACATTCTCCCCCCTTAAGCACATGATGCCCTCGTCATGCGACCTTACAACTGGTCCCAGATCTTTTCTCCTTGGGGACTGCCATCCTAGAAGCCTGCCAGAAACCGCTCCTTATACAGGCCCTCGAGCCTCGGCGCCACTCACCGCCCTAATCGAACCGCCTTCGCCAAGGGTCGGCTCTGATATCACCTGTAATATCCCGCATCGAGGGATAGGAAGAACCAGAACAACTTACCCTGATAAGCCTACACGAACTTCCCAGGTGGGTCACCCATTCTTGGATTATCCCAGGTCAAACACACTTAACTTAAGAATTATTTGCCAACATTCAGCCCAAAAGGTATTCAACTGATATTGTTTCATTTCTTATACTATCCTCGATATATACTGATTTCTCTGGGCTCTCGGGGTATTACAATTTATTTACTTGGCACATAGATAATCTGTCTCATACATCAAAATGTTATACATGAGCAGATTTTGCGCAAATATCCTTACTTTAAGGATTGCATAGGCACAATAGATGGAACACATGTTACAACTTAGGCACCTGCATCAAGATAAACATCTTTCCGTGAAAAGAAAACTAATATAACACAAAATTTGATGTTAACATGTGATTTTCATATGAAGTTCACATTTGTGTATTCTGGATGGAAATGTACTGCTAACGTGAAATGACTAATCAATGAGTCGTATATTATTATGTCGATTTATTTTATTATTTAGTGTCCGAACCGTATTTATTTCTATCATGACTACTTAAACCTGTAATCGTAGTCCATTTGCTATTGAATTATTTTTATATAATATTATTTATCACAAACAAACACATTTTCTCATTCTCGTTGAGTTTATTTTTAATTTTTACTTTTATATTTCTTATCTTTTGCCAAAGTTAATTTATTTCTTATTTATATTTTTTGTAATGAAAAAAAAATTGCAAGATTCGCTAAATCCAAAATATATATATTATTTAACAATATACTAGCATTAAACTACTCCAATTTAAAGAATAATCAAATTCTGTGAATAAAATATCATAAAATAATTTTTCTCAAAATTTTAAAATAAATGCATTTTTCAATTTTTAATTTTGAAAAATAATTTTTTAAAATGATAAAAATAATACATTTTTAGAAATTTCAAAACACAAAACTCAAAATAAATTTAAAATTTAAAATTAAAAACTAAAATACGAAAATAACACTGCCTTTAACTTTGGGCAAAAAATAAAAATACGATAGTGATTGTCCAGTTAAGATAGCTACTTGAAGACCTTTCCCATGGAATCAAATCAATACTATATAATTAAGTTACCAACATCATGCATAAATTGATATTTTATCTGATAATTGTTCAACAAGCAAAGAGGTACATTAACAAACGAACACCACTCTTTCGTGGTCATTAACTAGCTAGTGATAACTACCACTAACCACAACCAACAACTAAGCTCACTGTGTATTACTTATATAGTGATTGTTAACTATCACGACTAAATTTGTAAAAAAACTCTTATTTACACGTTATAAAGATATTGGAGTGAATTATTATGTTATTGCGTTTAACAAGGTAAATTCTCTAAAAAGAGCGTGAGAGAGAAGAAAAAAATTAAAAGAAAAAATTATGCCTAATAACATGTGACAATTTAGGATAAATCACACCGAATATCACTAAATTTTAATTTATTTTTTATTTTAATTACTAAATTTTAATTCTTTTCAATGTGATCACAGAAGTTTAAAAAGTTTTGAAATGTAGTCACATATAAGATTTTTCGGCCCTTTATAATTGGAGTGGGTGACATGGCGCTCACATAGCGTTAATGTGGCAAACAATAAAAATAGTGTGCAATAACAACCGATCAGAACGTGTCACGTGGCGCTGATGGGTTTGATAGGTTTGACACGTGGCACATTTTGATTGATTGTCATTGTACAATAATTTTTATTGTTTGTCACATCAGTGTTACGTCACCTATTCTGGCTATAGAATGATAAGAAAATCTTATATGTCATCACATTATAATTTTTTTTAAACTTCTATGGTCATATTACAAAAAATTAAAGTTTAGTGACTAAAATGAAAAATACACCAAAGTTTAGTAATATCTGGTATGATTTACCGATAATTTATTTATTTACTTTTTTTTTATCAAAATAAAAATGAAAAAATTGAGTAAGCAAATAAGTTGCCTTTAATCTAGCAATAGTTATCATATTGACCATATATGACATTTAAGAAATCCACACCATGGGTCACACGAGGGATTATTTGTCAAACTACTTAAGAGTTGTATTTTTTTAAATTATTGAACTGTATAACTAATGATTATTTAAGCAATGATAAGAGCAACATATACTTTAACACAACATCTCAAATCTCGCTACCACGTTGGGTGGTTCATTTTTTGTCAATCTATTTTTTTATTTTCAATTGTACAAAGATTAAGGTATGTGACAATGATGTTATAAATGTTGCTATTATTAGATGGTCTTTGTTTATTATTTCAATATTAAGGTTATATAAAATAAAAAAAAATTATTAGCATGAAAAATTTAAATCTTTTTGTATTTTTGTAATTTTATCAAAAAATTTTAATTTTAACAATAATGTTCTGATTTGATCAATTATTTATAATTTTATTCATGATTCGTCAGCGTTTAAGACCCGTAAACACAACATGTCACCTGAAATAAAAAAGGGAAACGTTTTTGATATAAAATAGAAACGTGAAAATGAATATTATTTTTTAAAAAATAAATATAAATAAAATTTTAAACGAAAACGAGAAACTGAAACCGAGAAACCACTCCTCCGAGCATTTTAGTGCAACATAGCTCCATATGCACATACGTAAAAATATTTTAAAATGTCACTCAAACTCCTATAATTTAAATAAATAAGTCTGATTTCATTCAAACTCTTATAATTTAAAGAAAAAATATATATTTCTGACTCTCTATTAATCTTAATAGGCGTTCCCAGCCAAAAAAAAAAATTCTACCATTTACCATTCAATTGGTTCACTCACACCCTCCCAAGCAGAACCCTTAAACGGGAGCCGCCGGCATGTAACTGTTGAGTCTGGCCTCCATGGCTGTAATTCGGAATCTCGGATGCAGAGTATAGTCCATTCACTACTGGCGACGCTTCTCCATTTCTACCGATTCGAATGAATCACCCGCTTTCGTACCTCGTTTTGGTTCTTACTGGTAATATAACTCTCTCTCTCTCTCTCTCTCTCTCTCTCTCTCTCTCTCTCTCTATATATATATATATATATATATGTACATAACGCATATGCGTGTGCTCGTAATTTAGGGTTTGGTAGAGCCATGATTCTGCAATGGGAAAGTCAGGTTGCTCCTTTCGATTTAGCGTAGTGCGTATGCATATGACTACAGAGAAACTTCCGAAGTCGTTGTGACTCCCAAATGATGAATGCTTTTGCATTTTGAATTGTGATGACTGTTGAAGATTCCAATTAAAAGTTTCAGGATGTTATTTTTGGGGAAAGGAGATGTTCCATGGCATGAAGAGACAAGCCGTTGGTGGAATATGAGAAAATATGCCAATTTTTGTTTTCGAACTCGATGCTATACGGTAAAAAGACAGTATAACTCACATTCTGCGTATCTTTCGAACTTTACCGTGATTAATTCTGACATGCTAACTGGGCTTTTGTTTGTCTGTATGTCTCCATTTCTTTTTTGTGTTCACCATTTTTGTTTGATAGCTGAGTCTTCCTTACTGCTGTCATCTGTGTTCGTACTGGTTTAGCCGTTTAGGGGCTTCTGTTAGTCTATTCTCTTTATGTTCGTTTTATTTCTCATTTCACTGTGTATTAGAGCTTCACGATGCAGAGCTATCTCGTGAGGTTTAAACCAGTGATATAGCAAAAAAGAGCTTAGAATCCTTCTGATCTTGAAATTGATCAGTTGAAAAAGATCTTCAAGGAACCCTCTTGGACATCTATGATTATTCTATTATGCTCCAGGCTTTTATCAATGCTCTCACTTTCATCTGTTGATTGATAAGATTTGTTTTTTTTTTAATAATCCAGGTTTCAAGCTTTGCCCGACTAGTCTTGGAGACAGGCGGCCTTCCCCTCCAGTTTGCCCGTTTAGGGGCTTCTGTTAGTCTATTCTCTTTATGTTCGTTTTATTTCTCATTTCACTGTGTATTAGAGCTTCACGATGCAGAGCTATCTCGTGAGGTTTAAACCAGTGATATAGCAAAAAAGAGCTTAGAATCCTTCTGATCTTGAAATGATCAGTTGAAAAAGATCTTCAAGGAACCCTCTTGGACATCTATGATCATTCTATTATGCTCCAGGCTTTTGTCAATGTTCTCACTTTCATCTGTTGATTGATAAGATTATTTTTTTTTTAATAACCCAGGTTTCAAGCTTTGCCCGACTAGTCTTGGAGACAAGCAGCCTTCCCCTCCAGTTTGCCTGTTAGGTAAATCAGGATGCAATCACAGTCTATATACACACAGAGCAAGACATTCAGTTCACACCTCCACATGAGACATACAATTACAAAGATTTGATTATTAATACTCCCAGTAAAACTTCATATCCTTTACCGTTGAGCCATGCTTGTGGGGGCTTGATTGATAAGATTATTAAACTTCTGTAATCTGCATTCCATTGTGCTCAAGGCATTTGTTAATGCTCTCGCTTTTATTTGTAAGATGAAAAGGAGCTTTAGACACACCATGCTTTGACACATTTAAGCATAATTTTCACCCACCTTCATCACTGCCTGCCTCAAAATATTTCCCTGTAATGGTTTAAGACATCATAGGGAGACATTTATGGTACCTTCAATATAATACAGATATTAGAAGCATATAAAGACCAGAGATAAGTAGAAATTGTTTTTGTATATGACTGAATTATTAGATGACCACTGGACTGCAAACATACATTCAGCTGACATACTAATTGTTTTCCTTGGGAACCAACTACATTTACACTTGACATATTTCTCCAATTCATCTTCACCTATCTAAAGTATATTTTAACTTTTTTGCAACAGAGTTCTGAAAACAAGGATCCTGCTATGGACAATCCCACATCTCACGTTACTACAATCAGTTGAAATAGAGTAACTTTAACAGCTTGTACCTAACATTTAACTTGTTCATGAGTCTTGATTTAGATAATTGTGCGTTGAAAAGCAAATCATTTTACACACGTGGCATCTCACAAGATAGTAACACTTCTGATCGTAGACCTTCAGACCTTGATGGCATCCAGTTTCTGCCATTCAGGGGGCATGAGTTGATGGTCCAAATTAGTTCATCAGCCACAAGGAGACTATTATATATTATAATGAAAATATAAGGTGAAATATGTACCGTAGTATTTTATGGTCCTTTGACAGTTTCGAGGAATAAAAGCCTTATCTTTTTGAGTGCTGCTACGACATCTTTTATGTTCATCCTCGCCTCCGCTGACTCCGCCGAGCAATTTAAAGCCAATCCCAGGATGGATGAGACACACCTCACCTTTGCTGTGTAGTGTTCTTCCTCGGGTCTTAGCAAACTGGCATCAATAACTTGAGATAATGCATTAGGCAATGACTTTTCCACCCAGCGCTTCAGGCTCAAATCACCAGCAAACATCGCATCAGTTGGCTTTGTTCTTGTAAATGTTTCAATTAACATGATTCCAAAACTGTAAACATCACACTTTGTGGACACTAATCCTTCCAGCCCATACTCTACATTCAACATTAAGATTCATTAAAAGAAATAATATGTTGGCAAGGATGCAAAACTTAATTAAAGCCTTAGTTAAATTTGTGCTGAAACAAACCAAGTTAAAAGCGTCACCTGGTGCGATATATCCAAATGTGGCTATAGTTTTGGTTTGTTGCATGCTGTCCCCATTAGCTAAGAACTTTGCTATGCCAAAATCACTTACGTAGGCAACCATATCTTCGTCTAGGAGGACATTACTGGGTTTTAGATCACGGTGGACCACAGGTGTGGAGTAACTATGGTGGAGATACTCCAGAGCACAAGCAACGTCTATCATTATCTCTAATCTCTGCAGTATATCTAAGAAGTAGTTGTGAGAATATAACCATTTTTCAAGACTACCATTGGGCATGTAGTCAAGTACTATTGCTTTAAAATCAAGGTTAGAGCAACTGCTAATGACTTTGATAAGGTTCCGATGACGAATATTACGTAACATCTCACATTCTGTATCAAAACTCTTGAATGCACCTTCTAGCTGCAAATTGAAGACCTTTATTGCCAAGGTTCCCCCATCTAGAAAAGTCCCTTTGTATACTGAGCCAAAACTTCCCATGCCGAGTAGATTGCTATCACTAAACCCATCAGTCGCCTGTACAAGTTCTTGGTAGGTAAACTTTTTGACTGTTAGCGTGGATAACATAACAGATTGAGTTGTTTGTTTTGATCTCATTTGGCATTTTCTCAGTGCAAGAACAGAGGTCAAGGTGAGGAGTATGGATGCTATTAACACAGGAGTACATATAATTAATAAAATTCTTTTCCTCCCTGACTTATGTGTGGAACCGGCAATGCATGGTGGCAGTTGCAGCTGAGGAGCATCGCACAATGCTTCATTTCCTATGAAAGATTGAATTGTGAAGTTGGCAAAAGGTCCTCCCTGGGGAATTCCTCCTCTCAAATTGTTGAAAGACACATTGAAGCGTTGAAGTTGTGAGAGTGCTTCAAAAGACTTGGGAATTGCACCAGAGAGATTGTTGTGGGAAAGATCTATGAATTCCATACTCAACAAATTCCCGATTGATTCAGGTATTGGTCCTGCAAATTGATTATGTGCCAAAGAAAGATTAACTAAGCTTTGAAGACCTCCTATTGTTACTGGTATTGGACCAGAGAAACGATTCATTGATAGATCTATAGTAGTTGCAACCTTCAAATTTCCAATGAGTGGTGACAGATGTCCACTTAAAGAATTTGAGGACAAGTTCATCTTCAAAAGATAGGCAAGGTTCCACAAGCTGGTGGGTATCCCAGAAGTTAATTTGTTAGAACTGAGGGAGAGATGTCTTATAGAAGTAAGATTCCCTAGGCATGCTGGTATTGATCCAGAAAGCTTGTTTTTCTGCAAATATAAAGCACCAAGGTTCTTTAAATTGCATAGATCGGCCGAAATAGATCCTTGGAATTTGTTGCCATGAATATTTAGTACTTGAAGCTTCCACAAATCTTTAAAGACTGTTGTTGGAATGAACCCAGTCAAGTCATTGTTTTCTAGATGTAAGAATGCTACATTGCTTAAGTTACCAATTTCGCTAGGAATGGTGCCTCTGAATCCACAGTAACTTGCAAAAATGCTACGAACAGAAGTGGAGAGATTTCCAATTGAAACAGGCAGAATGGCATTTAGAGGATTTCTTGATATCCACAGTACTTTCAAGTTTTTACAGTTTTCCAAGGAAATGAGGAAGCTTTGTTCTGGAGATGAATTTTCACTTGTCAAATTGTTTGATCCCAAATGCAGTTGTTCAAGGAATCTTAAATTACCAAGGGAGTTGGGAATTGGACCAGTGAAACTGTTAGAGGTAAGGCCTAGGTAAGTGAGCTTAGAAGCATTTGAGATGGAGTCAGGGATAGCACCCTGGAGATTGTTTCCTCCGAGATAAAGTTCTGTAAGATTGGGTAATGAAAGGCCAAAGTTTGATGGAAGTTTGCCTGAAAGTTGATTCTCCTCGATTGAAATAATTTGCAGCCTTGAGACATTGAATATTATTGCTGGAATGGGACCATTTAGGTTGTTGGAACTGAGTTGCAGCCTCTCCAGGTTTTGTAGAATACCAATCTCTGGTGATATGGAACCTGAAAAGCATTAAAACCACAACATGAGAGAGCAATTGATGTGGCATCAAGCTGGCAGCCAAGTTACCAGCTGTGGCATGGTATATGTCTTCTGTTTAGGGTATTTAGTTAAAGTCAAGTATGTGCTTTTGTGCCTTACCTGCTCCAACAGCAGAAGTTAGTGTTTTCCTTTTTGCTGCAAAAGCTAGTATTTAGTTAGAAGCTAGTGTTTTCTGAAATTACCAAAATGACTCCTTTAGGTTCAATCATCCTTTGTGACAATAGAAACTGGTAACTTGTACCTAGGTTATGGTCTTGATAATGTTAACGCAGTAGAATTGATATCTTGGCCAATTATTATGGACATCCTTGGTCTAGTATCTACATTTTTGTCATGTGATTGTGTAAAAGCACCCAGTTCCAAGTTAGCAAGTCTTGCTATTAACTCCGAATTAATATTTTTCCTAGCATTTTTTTTTTTTTGGTTAATACTATGCCCATTGGTGGCGCAACTCATTTTGCTTGAATAAAAACTCTTTTATTTCTTCTTCTCGGTGCATTGCTGATTCAAACTATCTATTGAATTCATCCTTTTTCTTTTCATGATCCATATTAGTACTGTGTAGGCCTGTCAGGTCCAGATCCATTAGATCGAGATCAACTAATGATCCAGTACAGATATGTTTATTATTGGACTGGTCTCATGGATCTGGACCAGATCCATTTTAAAACATTTCCTTGCTTTTTTATATATAAACACATATACATACATGTATTTATTTATATATGAGTAGGAAAATCCATATATTTATACATACGCAAACATATATACATATATAAACATAAGTACACACATATATAATGTGTATGATATTTATGTATATACGTCATTGCATGTATATATACATGTACACACATATATTACTAATATCCAAATCGCATGTCACTATATATATATTCATACATATATGTATATATACGTTTACATTCATAAACATTTACATATGTGGCTATATGTATATATGCATATGTAAATGTACATGTATGCACATATATATATCCACATGCATGTGTATAGTACATACATATATGCAGATGTATAAATATGTGTGGATACATGTATATATATGTATTATACATATTTACATATGTTACAAAGACATAATATTATACATACACGCATTAACATTCTTGTACATACTATACATAAGTATGTATGTTTTTATATACATGCACATGGGAAATATATGTGCATACATATATGTATGTGAATATATATACATCTATATATGTATATATATATATATCTATATACACCTATGCATATATTTGTATGTAGTACGTAATGTAAGTGTACATATGTGCATATATGTATTACATACATGTTTGTATACTTACTTTTAAACGTATGTATACACATACATATAAATATTTTAACAAATATATGTGAGAATAAAATAATTTTAAAAATGTGCAATTAAATATTAAAATTTAAAAATATAAAATTCTATTTTGTAGTAAATATTTATGTAATGGATCTGGATCTGGTCCAGATCCATCAGGTCCATTTATATATGGATCTAGTAGATCTGGACTGGTCTTAACGGATCTGGAACTTGTGGATCTGCACCAGATCTGGTCTGTTGACAGGCTTAGTACTTTGAGTACTAGCCAAAAAAAAAAAAGAAGGAAAAAAAGAGAGGAACTAGTCAAGCAAACAATTGATAATACTTTACCTGAAAACTGATTTTCTGAGAGACTTAATTCTGTGAGTGAGGTACAGTTTCCTATTTCTCTTGGAATGCTTCCTTTCAATTTATTGCGGCGAAGAGAAACAACTTGAAGATTAGGAACATACATGCACATATCCACTGGTAGAGTGCCAAGTAAATTATTCTTTTCAAGATAAAGCCCTTTCAGAGAAGAGATGTTAAATATTGAAGAAGGTATATGACCAGTAAGATTGTTAACTGCAACAGATAGTGTCTTCAAACTATGAAGATTACCCATCTCTTGAGGAATTTCACCTGCAAAGGAGTTCATGAAACTTATAAAGCCATTTATTGTTATTATTATTATTGATGTTGTTTATTCTTTTTTTAGGGTTGGGGGGGGGGGGGGGGGAATATGACATTTTTTTTCTTTTCTTTTCTTTTTTTAATTTTTGGGAGGGGGATAGGGGAAGGGATTGGGACCTAGTGCAATCATCTACTGGTAGATAATCCTTTAGATTTAAAATTTTAAACTAGTTAGCTATAATTAGTTTCTAGAATTTCAAAAATATACATGATATGTATTATAACTTCATATACTTAGACATATATTATAAATATGCCTATTCTATCTATATTGAATATGTAACATCTATGGTTAGCAGACCAGTTTACAAATAGGGGCTTACAGTTCTATTTTACAAATAGCAGGCCTGTTTTCAGTCCATGATGCTATTTCTTTAAGCTCCAGTTAGCATGAGCCCTGCCAAAGTTGATTCCCTACCCTTGGTTCTCTCACAGTCAAGCCTTTGAACCTCAATCCCATGAATCAAATTGAATAAAGCTAGTGGAATCCAGTCAGCCTTTTGGAGCAGTATGATACCTTATGGCCTTTATACAGATTTAATTTCTTTTATATTGCATTTAACTCCAAAAAAGTTGTGAACTCTGAATGGTAAATTTATCAACTTTTATAGTATGCTCATATCTACCTCCCTCTAATCTGTTTTAAAGTGTGATTGTAACTTGTAAATAAAAGAAGGTAATATGTTCCATTTTTTCATAAAAACTTGTTTGCATGATCTATCTATTTTCACATTTCTAAACTTAAGACATTTCTAGTGCATTTTTAATCTTTTGCGATCTTTGTTAAAAATTAGCTTCCTTCAACTTTTGGTTGTGAAATAGTATTTTTCTAACCAATTTCCAGTCATTTATTTTGTCAATTTTCTGGTTATAGTTTCAAATTTATAACTGATTACTACCTTTTATTTTGTTAAGAATGAAACTTAATACATTCAATCATTTTCTGGAATTTCTAACGTAGAAATGATTTTGGAAATTATCAAGGCATTAGATTGTAAAGAAGAGTCAGCATGCGGCGAGTAGTTGTCTAGTTGATGCATAAAGAAATGTGCATAAGGGTCATTCCTTTTTTTCATTTTTTATTTTTTTAATAAAATGTGGTCAATCATCAAAATTTTGAGGGCACATCATCATATGCTTTTTACATAATTCCTTGTCCCACTGTATAAAATTTCTAAGGAAGTTGCTAAACCAAATATTTCTGGAATACTTGGAATAAAAAATCAGAAAAAACTTATAGTTTTTGTTCATATTTGTTTTCTTCTTCACCATCAGCAGCTAACACAAGCTAATCCAAAATTGTTTAAGTTTTGTAAAGTAACATCCTTGCACTAAACCGATCAAATGACATGTTAATGGATGACAGCAAAATAAGTCTTACCTCTAAGATTGTTGTCGGCAAGGTATAGCTCTTGAAGCATGGTCAAATTCCCAATTTCTTTAGGAATGAAACTGTTGAATTTATTAGTAGATAGTGATATAACTTTAAGCTCTCTACATGCACCAATAGTTGATGGAATTTGGCCATATAACTCATTCCCAGAAAGAAAGAGATACTCAAGTTTTGGAAGGCGAAGGCAGAAGTCCTCTGGGAGACCACCAGACAATTTGTTGTATGTGAATTCAATATGCTGAAGAGACGGGGCTCTGAAAATAGTTGAAGGTATGGGACCTGGAAACAGGTTAAATCCCATTATTCTTCTTGAACGTATGATGATTATCTATCTCCTTGTGGAGTGCTCCTTGCAGAGAATTGAAACTTAAATTAGGGGGCCAAAATTTCTGAGAGGGGAAATGGTAATGACCTGTGAAACTGTTGTTGGCGAGAAGCAAATATTGAAGTTGAGGCAAGACTCCAAACCATGAAGGAACCTCTCCACTGAAGTTGTTAACATTGAAGTTGACAACCTTCAATTGATGCAGTCGAGCCAACTCGCTTGGTAGAAGACCATGGAAGTTGTTATTACTGATGTTGAAATGAGCAAGAAATGATAGATTCCCTACATCTGGAGGGATGGTGCCTCTAAGACCCATTTCTGGGATATTCAAGGCTGTTACCCGCAAGGGATTCATGCTACAAGAGACACCAGTCCAGTTGCAGATTGAGGTGGCTGTGGACCAATTATTTGCCAAGATTCCATTGGGGTCATAAGTGACGTGGTCTTTAAAGGCTAGCAGAGCTGATTGATCAGTGGTGTAGTTTGTAGTAGCAGCAATAGATAATGTCGCTAAGAAGCAGAGTGCCAAGGACAGTATAGTTGGATGATGGAAATAAGTTTTCTCCATGAAGATGGGATAATTAAACATGAAATCAGAGAGAGCTGTTGTTCTTCGAAATGATCAGCTGTCTGGTAAGAACATTTTGTTAGTCTCTAAACCCTGCCACCCCAAAAGGCACAAATAAATAAAGTAGAACATAATTAGCTTATAAAACGATTATTCAAGTGATACACCTGGAGTTGACTAATTGAAATCCTGAGGACTTGAGTTAATATTTCCCCTGCGGTTCTTTCTTAATATGCCATATCCACTTTTTTAATTATTGCAGACTAACTTGATCTTGTTTTAGTTTATAGCATTACAACCTTTTAAGTTTCTTTTTTCCCGAAAGCAAGAAAAAGGAGTTCATAGCAGTTTTTTACACAATGACTATCCTTAGGTTATTAAATGGGCCCTGCTGTCCACCAAAAAGCATGTAGGTGATCCATCAACTTATTGAAGTTCTTTTTTTGCCCCTTTCTTTCATTAGTATCAGATATATTATTTTACTAAAAATATGAAGATTGATGTTACTACTTCATGGGAGGATTAGAAAGAAAACAAATCTTGTTTTAGAATAACCTACTAATCCACTAGTCACTGTTACTTTATTTCATTATTAGCTCATTATTCAAAGAATACGTTCACCAGGGCCTGTTACTTGTCTCTCTTTGCATTACTTTGGGCAGATAAAGGCATTGGGGAGAAGTTGTCTTCACTTTTGGGCTGGATTTGTGAGAAGAATGGCTCGAATGGCTGTCCTTTTGTATCCTGTGGAAATGTCTGACATAACCCAGTGTACTGCTAGAGATCAGAACTTGTAGAAGCGGCACCAAGTTGTTGCAAAGAGAGGTAAGATATTTGTTACTTATCCGACTATCTTGAACTGTTATGTGTTCGTCTTTCTTTTGATACACTTTTATTGTAATTTCTCCAACAGTACAAACTTAGTCACCCAGCTCCTTGAAACCCTTTTACAACCGTGCTGCATTTGATTGGATTAACCCTTCTTTAACTTTAGTACTTGTGCAACTTGTCATTCTCTCATTTGGTGCTATTGGCTTTGCTGTTGATTGAATTAAAGAAGAGCAATTAGCAGACCAAGACTTTGACTCAAAGCCTCAAATAGTGGATTCTATGATTGAATTACTTAGCTATTAATGGCGTTTATTCTACTTAAAGAATCTAATCATTGAGGGATTATATGAATGCATGTTGATGTTCAGCCTGAATTAGGGCACTGTGATTTTTTACTTTTTATCTCACCATTCGCATTTTGGTAAGAAGTGCAGTTTGAAAGGAATATCGTAATGAAATTGTTCCATTAATTAATGTGCATTCAATAATGTCTACTAAAGCATTCACGAAAGTAATATCTTCAATCAAAAGAGGGATTGTGAAGATTTGAATTACTTTTCTTGAGCTTTTTCTTTGCAGCAAGAAAGGTTGGACCCCTCATTCAGTCATATCACTTGCTCTTTATCCTGTGCTTCGTTAATCGGGTTGTGGCAATAATGTCATATGATAAGAAAGGTATCCTTATCTTCTCTTCCAAGTTCTTCAATTATTGTATTTCATCATTATCTTTTCTTTTATATTTTCTATCCATTTCTATGCAAGACTCGTCTACGTTGTCAATTTCTTTAGGCCAGCCCTCCAGTTAAAATTGAAGATGATGACGAAACTCCAAGCTGTTTGCATCTTAATTTATAAAACGGGCAGCCCATTATAAGGATCCTACTTGGCCCAAACACGGTCTCTCTTCGAACTGTATTTCATTTGTAATGGAATTTAAGGATCCTACTTAGTATTTTTCTTTTATAAATAAAATGAATTTTAATTTAAAATTATGCGTTCCTTATTTGTGTGTTATGTAATTGATGGATTCATCTGTTACAAACACATGTCGAAAAGCATTTTGCTAGTTGAATTCTTATAAGCATGCATTCTTACCTCGCAGATCTTTTGAGTTAGAAAAAAAAAAAAAAAATTCTTTTTACAAAGAGTATTGTGTTACTGTACTGTTTTCTCTGCAATCCACCCTCTAGTTCAAAGTAGGGGTGTTTACGAGTCTAAATAGATCTAAGAACTAAATTGAATTAATATAATAATTGGGTCAATTGTGTTTGGATTTTTTTGTTAACTGGTTCAGTTCTGAATCCCGACCCTAATTTCTTGAAATGATTACATTACATCAAATTCCAGTCTTGGTTAGATGAGACCCAACCTCAACCTGATGATCTAATACAAAGCCAAACGACCCAAACACCTAAATTCCTTTGCTTTTAAGTTTCCTATAAGCCAAGATTTGGCTAGGAAAACCTGCTTTCTTTATTCCGAGTCTATAGAAATTACATGATCCGACCGAAGCCGAAGGTGCTGTCTTTGTCATGTACTTAATCTCTAGATAAATCTCCAAGGTGACTTCTTTCCTCTTCTCCGCAGTGTGTTTAACAGTTTTTTTTTTTTTTTGGTAAAATTATTGTTACAGTAGATGGTTAATGTAATCTCATAGTGTTATTGTTGTTTACGTTGCTACTGTTGATTGTGCTCAAAATTTATGTTGAACTAACTATATTTTAAACTATGCTTTGAAACTGAGACCTGATCCAAATCAACCTGAACTCGGGATAAACGGTCAAATTTGCATTAGGACAAATCTAATTTGTATTTCCAATTAGAATCAGTAAAGTTTGTGGGCATCATAACTAATAATTAACTGGTAAACTTTACATCATCTGATAACCACATTATGGAATAAGGGTTTAACAAAATGAAGGAAATAAATACCAATTACGTGATGAGTTTTCTTACACTCACTTGCCCGTGCTATATTTTATGCTATTGTTAACGTTTTATGTGGTAAATATTGTTTTTTGCCACAAAAGTTATGCATGAAGCAAGTTTAAATATGGCCTTTAGTGATGTGTATGGTGGTAAATGTTGAGAAGATAATGATATTTGGTCCTAAAATAAGGGGTTGGACTAGGGGTGTTAAAAAGAAAATTGTTAAACCTGTGAAAACTAATCGCAGTGCATCACATCACATCACACCACATCACATCACAATGCATTGCATGGTTTTTTTAAAGGGAACGAGTTGAGATGGTTTGAAAAATTTATAAATTATACAGTTTGCAGTTTAATAAAAATAATTTCGATTTTTAATTGAATAACCTGACAATTAAGAGTCTTAACAATATAAAAATTAAAAAAAATAAAACCCTAAAGTCTAAACAATTTTTTTCTACCCCAACCCCAACCCCACCGATACTCTATATCTCTCATCCTCCTCTCTCTAAATCATTCATTTTTCTTTTCTAAACATTTATTCCTCTAAATTGAATGAGATAGACAATGAATGAGTACTAAGTGTTAATCTAGACTGAGGCCTTTCCAATTGCTGATCTAACCCATTCGGACAAATAGCGAACACTGTATTGAACTGCGCTGTATTTTGCTGTGGAGATCAAATTAGATTGCATGGTTTGAAGTAATAAAAAAATTGCACATGTGAATTAGCGTATTAAAAATGATTTAGACTAGTTAAATCGCACATCGAACACCACCCTTAGGTTGGACTACAATCTTTGTCTCTCGTTTTTGGGCTACCAAACTAGATATTAATGTTAATTATGTTAGGGATATGGATCTTAAGGATTAAGATTAATTTCAGTTTGATCTTGAGCTTGAGTTCAATTTGTTTTGGTGTTTATCATTGTTTCTTGTATAGTTTTATCATTTGTATAATTCTTTTTAAAAAATATATCTGTACAATATTTTATTGTTTCAAACCGTTCATGGCAACTATTAGTTATGAACAATTAATAAACGATTTTAAGCAGCTTTAAGGTGGGTGCATTTTAATTATAATTATATATATATATATTTAGTTTTACAGGTATAAGTCGATCAAAT